>NC_092794.1:41726773-42061773 GCF_918797505.1 Bemisia tabaci | reverse complement strand
ATCATCATCACATCATCATCATCATCATCATCATCATCATCATCAATCATCATCATCATCATCATCATCATCATCATCATCATCATCATCATCATCATCATCATCATCATCATCATCATCATCATCATCATCAATCATCATCATCATCATCATCATCATCATCATCATCATCATCATCATCATCATCATCATCATCATCATCATCATCATCATCATCATCACATCATCATCATCATCATCATCATCATCATCATCATCATCATCATCATCACATCATCATCATCATCATCATCATCATCATCATCATCACATCATCATCATCACATCATCATCATCATCATCATCACATCATCATCATCATCATCATCCATCATCATCATCACACATCATCATCATCATCATCATCATCATCAATCATCATCATCATCATCATCATCAATCATCATCATCATCATCATCATCATCATCATCATCATCATCATCATCACATCATCATCATCATCATCATCATCATCATCATCATCACATCATCATCATCATCATCATCATCATCATCATCATCATCATCATCATCATCATCATCATCATCATCATCATCATCATTAATATAAACTTCGAAGGATTCAGACTTTCAGCGATTCTACCTTTTTCTATTTCACTCGAGAGGTTGCCAGATTGTGCGATAAATGTGAATGTTTTACATGGATTTTAATTGGGAAAAGTGTTAATAAAGCAACTTATCTGGCAACAATAGAGTCCGGGAGGGAAGAGAGGCTGCCTTCCTGGGAAAACCCATGATTTAGCCGGAAATGTCATTAAAACAATTGATTCCGTTTGAAGCAGCAATGGGCCTGTTGCATGCAAGAGATACAGCCGTGCGAATAGACTTTTTAGAGGTTAAATGACACGAAAATTACGATGGTCACATTTAAAAAGTCTGAAATACACTCCTTACTGCGCAATTTGCGTTGTTATTAACGCGCTTTTTCAAATTTCCCGCGTCTGGGGGCAGTTTTCTAACGGAAAAAATTAACAGGAACTCGCGGCTATTTCCGGTCAACTAAAACTGACAACATAACCTAAAAATCGGAGCTCGTGATATCGTGAAATGAAATGTAGAAGAATTGCGTTGGATATTTAAAAGTTAATCGATTTGGTTACCTCATAAAGGACCACTGTAAGAGATCACGTCGGATTTGTAAACAAACTGAAGGAAAAAATAACAACAACAACAACGACTCCGGAAATCACCGAGCCCGCCGTTTGCTCGTTTCTGGTGATTAGAAAACTGCCCCCAGACGCGGGAAATTTGAAAAAGCGCGTTCCTAGCAACGCAAATTGCGCAATAAGGAGTGTATTTCAGACTTTTTCAATGTGACCATCGTAATTTTCGTGTCATTTAACCTCTAAAAAGTCTATTCGCGCGGCTGTATCTCTTGCATGCAACAGGCCCATTGTATACTAAGGGAAAGCTATTTTAAAATAATAATTGTAAATGGACACAGATGCCACAGAAAGGGAAAAAGGAAAGGGAAAGGAAATGAAATAAAATGAGGATATGATTATACTAATATGCAATAAGAGAGAATAAAACAAAAACACCAGAGAAATTTATATGCGATGAAAGTATAAAAAAAAAAAAAAAAAAAAAAAAAAAAAAAAAAAAAAAAAAAACACGAGTGGGCTCATTGCGATTCGGAACTCGAACTATGCTATCGTTGAGCAGTTTTTAGACCCCTACGCCACCGATAATCTTCTTAAGAGGTAAAGATGAACTTTTGCCACTTCAGCAAGTCAAATCGTGGAAGAAGAACCATGGATTGTCTTTTTCCGTCACCCGATGGGATGACGTCCCAGTCAAATGCGTTTTTGAAGAAATGATCGATCCCCATCATCGCTTCATCTCCACACATCTATTCATGTGCAAATGATGGCACGCTCCGGCAACAAAGTTCTGTGACGAAATCATTTTTGCCTCCAGAGTCTCCAAAATGTATACATCTTAGTGATCAAATGTCCAATCACTGAGTAAAATGGCTCGCGGAGCGAGGCGAATGTTTCTCGCGTAGCGAGTGATCGGGGGTCCAGGGGGCGCAGCCCCTTGGCTGGCCGTGACGGACGCGCAAAGCGCACCCCGAACGGGTCCATTTCCACAGCCCCCCTACATTCGAATCTTAAACCAAAAATTATATCATAATATTGTGCTAATTTTGTGCTATTTTGTGCCGCAAATTAAAAATGTTGTGCTGCAAAATTAAGAGGGGAAACGCTCCTCAAAATGGGGGGGGGGGGGCTGTAGAAACGGTAGCCCCCCCACTTTCGAATTTTCGAAAAAAAAGAATGCCATAATTTTGTGCTAATTTTGTGCTATTTTGTGCCGCAAGAAAAAAATTTTGTGCCGCAAGAAAAAAATTTTGTGCCGCAAAATTAAGGGGGGTAGCAGCATTCCAAATTGGGGCGGCTGTAGAAATGTTTGCCCCCTGTTTCGATTTCTCGGAGAAGGAGTATGCCATAATTTTGTACTAATTTTGTGCTATTTTGTGCCATAGCAAGACTTTCAATTTTTTCAAATTGAAGGGGGAAAAATTGGTATTTCAAAATTGGGGGGGCTGTGGAAATGTTTGCCCCTCTCTTCGATTTCTTGAAAGTGGAGTATGCCATGCTTCTGCTTTAATTTTGTGCTATTTTGTGCCGTAGAGATATTATTCATTTTTGTAAATTTAGGGGGGTAAACGGGCACATCAAATTTTGGGGGGGGGGCTGTGGAAATTTTTGCTCCCCTTTTTGATTTCTTGAAAAAAAAGTATGCCGTAATACTCTCATAATTTTGTGCTATTTTGTGCCGCAAAAAGAAAATTTTGTGCTCCAAAATTAGGGGGCTTAAATACCACCCCAAATTTAAGGGGGAGGTCGCAGGTGCGGCAGCCCCCCCCCCCCCCACTTTCGAATTTCGAGAAAAAAAGCACGTCATAATTTTGTGCTATTTTGCGCCGCAAAAAGAAAATTTTGTGCTCCAAAATTAAGGGGGTTAAATACCATTTCAAATTGGAGGGGGGGGGGAGGCTGTAGAAACGATAGCCCCCCACTTTCGAATTTCGAGAAAAAAAGTACGTCATAATTTTGTGCTAGTTTTGTGCTATTTTGTGCCGCAAAAAGAAAATTTTGTGCTCCAAAATTAGGGGGATTAAATACCACTTGAAATGGGAGGGGCGGGGACTGTAAAACAAGTTAGCGCTCCGGCGGAACCCGAATCTTCCGCTCCGGAGTCACAGGCTCGCAGGTAGCCGGAACCTTTGGCAGCGCAGCGTGGTAATAACATTCGATTTGGAACTCGCTGACACCCAACGGTATATATCCCCCGAAAAGGCTCCTTAATGATTAGGATAAATGTCTCATTTGAAAAAATTGAATGTTTCGCTGCGGCACAAAATAGCACACAATTAGCACTAAATTATGGCATACTCCTTTTCCGAGAAATCAAAACAGGGGGCAAACATTTCTACAGCCCCCCCCAATTTGGAATGCTGCTACCCCCCTTAATTTTGCGGCACAAAATTTTCTTTTTGCGGCACAAAATAGCACAAAATTAGCACAAAATTATGACATTCTTTTTTTTCGAAAATTCGAAAGTGGGGGGCTACCGTTTCTACAGCCCCCCCAATTTTGAGGAGCGTTTCCCCCCTTAATTTTGCAGCACAAAATTTTTAATTTGCGGCACAAAATAGCACAAAATTAGCACAAAATTATGATATAATTTTTGGTTTAAGATTCGAATGTGGGGGGGGCTGTGGAAATGGACCCGTCCAGAACGGCTAGTAATACATACGTTTAGAGTGCCTTGCATGAAATTTTCGATGGCAAAATGTGTGCTGCAGTACTTAATTTGTCGCTCCTCTGACAGACGGGAAGGGCCAAGCACCGTGGCAACTCAAGAAAGATCCGGGCGGGAGATCCAGACGGGAGATCCGGCGCTCTTTGCACGGGATATTGGAGCACAAAATTTTCTTTCTGCGGCACAAAGTAGCACAAAATTAGCACAAAATTATGACGTGCTTTTTTTCTCGAAATTCGAAAGTGGGGGCTATCGTTTCTACAGCTCCCCCCCCCCCAATTTGAAATGGTATTTAACTCCCCTAATTTTGGAGCACAAAATTTTCTTTCTGCGGCACAAAATAGCACAAAATTAGCACAAAATTATGACGTGCTTTTTTTCTCGAAATTCGAAAGTGGGGGCTGCCGCACCTGCGACCCTCCCCCTTAATTTGGGGTGGTATTTAAGCCCCCTGATTTTGGAGCGCATAATTTTATTTTTGCGGCACAAAATACCACAAAATTATGAGAGTATTACGGCATACTTTTTTTTCAAGAAATCAAAAAGGGGGGCAAACATTTCCACAGCCCCCCCCCCCCCCGAAATTTGATGTGCCCGCTTACTCCCCTAAATTTACAAAAATGAAGCGTTCTTCTGCGGCACAAAATAGCACAAAATTCACAAACACTTACGGCATACTCCATTTCAAAGAAATCAAAAAGGGGGGCTAACATTTCTACAGCCCCCCCAAAATTTGATGTGCCCGTTACCCCCCTTAAATTTGAAAAAATTGCATGTTTCGCTGCGGCACAAAATAGCACAAAATTAGCACTAAATTATGACATACTCCTTTTCCGAGAAATCAAAACAGGGGGCAAACATTTCTACAGCCCCCCCAATTTGGAATGCTGCTACCCCCCTTAATTTTGCGGCACAAAATAGCACAAAATTAGCACAAAATTATGACATTCTTTTTTTTCGAAAATTTGAAAGTGGGGGGGCTACCGTTTCTACAGCCCCCCCCCCCAATTTTGAGGAGCGTTTCCCCCCTTAATTTTGCAGCACAAAATTTTTAATTTGCGGCACAAAATAGCACAAAATTAGCACAAAATTATGATATAATTTTTGGTTTAAGATTCGAATGTGGGGGGGCTGTGGAAATGGACCCGTCCAGAACGGCTAGTAATACATACGTTTAGAGTGCCCTGCATGAAATTTTCGATGGCAAAATGTGTGCTGCAGTACTTACTTTGTCGCTCCTCTGACATGGGCGTATCCAGATTTCTGCATGAGCTGCGGAAAGCATTGAGTGCGATACGGAGAACATGGTTCACGTAGAAATCGAGATACGCCCTTGTAGAAGACGAGTGACAAGGGGTCAGTTGCGCTGGTCACAGAATCGTATTTTGAAGCTTCATTCTTGTAGACCAGCTAGAATTAATCAGATCGGTCCACACAACAATTTTTTACGTTCAATATTAACAGAGATATTGCGCCTTGAAAAATCGGTTTGTGGCGTCATCCACCGCGGTTGTGACATCCTTAGTTTCTTCCACCTTAGTTTCATCCAAGTTTCACGGTGAGAAACCGGTACAAAATATGTGTCCCCCCCCCCCCTGGTAAAAATGGCAAGTGTTAGATCAGTGAATTTTCCACTGAGGTCAGTGCAATTTGCTCTGAGGTCAGTTCAGTTTTCTCTGACGTAAGTGTTAAAGCACTTACCCAAGAAGTCAGCACTGATGAGGCAAGAGGCACTAAGTGCAGAGATATCTCTGGGGTGAGCGGGACTGAGGTCAGGACTTGGTTCAGAGGGTAATTCTCTGACATCAGTCTTAATCGAACCGCACTCACTCCCAAAAAGTAGAGATGGCTCCCCCTTCCCCTACCCTATTTCATTTTCGTCGATGAATATTCCCTCGGGATACGGGGACCACAAACTTTATCATACGGAGAGGCATATTTTTTAGAAGGGGGGGGATTTTCTAAGAGGGAAGAAAAACTTGTTTCGGTATCAACACTCTTGAATAATTTGTTTTACCTTCTTCGTTTATGATGGCACGTAAATAATTAAAACACAAAAAAAAACGAGATCGGTAAAAATATTATCACATTCTATTATAATATGTATTTAGATGTATTTACTTGAGCATTATTATTTTTTTAAACTTACGAGTTTTTTTTTTAAAAAAAAAAAAAAAATGTTCTAAATTGGGTCTTAATTTTTTTCAGTTTTAACTCTTTTTGAAATGTTTCAGTCTTAATTTTTTTTTAAATTTTCCAAATTTATTTTTGATTCTTTTCCAACTTTTTACTCCATTACTTTCAATTTTTGTAACTGCTAATTTATATTTTTTGTATCATTTCAACTTAAATTATTTTTTTTACATCCTCAGCTATAATTTTGAATTATAATGCGTTCCATTTTTTTTTCAAAGAAACATAACTTAAAAAACTTCATTTACATGTTGATTGATTAAAAAATATAATAAAAAAGTCAAGTATCGGATTCAAATTCAAAGACAAAATCATTATTCGGTGGCTTACTCCTGGGTGCCCTGAAATGGCATAATTACGCCCTTGACTTTTACACGCGCAGGTAGAGTAATGGTTCAGTCGCTAGGTCGATCTCCGAGGTTAAGCTACGTCGGGCGTAGTCAGTACATAAATTGGAGACCGCATGGGAACGAGCGTTGTCCACTGATGACATAGAGTACATAGAATCGTAATGTAATTGGGAGAGCTGGCGCCACTTTTAAGCATTTTCCATGTCCCGAATTCCGAGACTCCTGTTGTGACGCCGGGTCACTTTTTCGATACATAATCGATTGTTTGCGATACACGGGTACCCGACCATCCGATGACAACAACAACAACAACAACGGAGATAGGAATTACCGACTAATCTGTGCGTATTCCGCACCGCCATTTTGAATCGAAAATGTATCGAAAAAGCGACCCGAACTCGGCGCACACCGGGTTCGGAATTCGTCGAGCAGAACATGGCGCCAGCTCTCCCATTTACATCACGACTCTATGTACTCATGACTGATGATTGTGTTAATTACCTTTGATTGAGAAATCATAGCAGCCCTTCCTGGTAGTCAAATAGTGAATTAACGTACCTGGCGGATCGATAATTAACAAAACTTTTGCCTCTACAGTAATCCTGGGAGTGTCCACTCCGCTTACGTCGGAGACACTTAGGTCAGTGCCACTTACATCAGAGGCACTTGCCTTTGGAACAGACCTAACACTGACGTAGCAGATCAGCGCCCAGCAGCACTGACATCAGTGTTTAGGTCTGTTTCAAAGGCAAGTGCTACTGATCTGAGCACTTGCCATTTTTACCAGGGCCTGACTGATGAAACGACGATGGAAGAAACCAAGGGTGTCACTATCGTGGTGAATGACGTCATAAACCGAATTTTTCAAAGCGCGATATACCTAGGTTAATATTGAAGGTAGAACGTTGCTGTTCGCCTAGATCTTATTATTTCTAGCTGATCCACAAGGATAAAGCTTCAAAACACTCTTCTGTGACCAGCGCAATTGATCCACTCCTTCCCCTGTCTAATAATCCATTCAGTTTTTTTTAGGAGCAAATATTTATTCTCATGACTTTATTTTCCTTTATTACAGAGGGCGAATGATACCCGCGGAACTGGAGCGACTGGTAATTGAGAGGAAATCGAGGGGAGACGTCCCCTTCTTTGTAAATTGCACCTCTGGCACTACTGTCTTGGGAGCCTTCGATCCAATCAACGAAATAGTAGATATCTGCCAAAAATATAAGCTCTGGTGTCATGTTGATGTAAGTGCACTCTCGTCATTCATTGTCCCATTTCCTTGTGTTCAAAACATGGAACGCCGTCATGAATGTTTCAAGTGTCAATTATAAGTATCCTGGTAGATAAGACGATTGTGCAATTAATTGTCGTCGTTTCCCTTACAAAAAAACGTAACTATATTGCAATGCTGCCAACCTCACAAATTAAATTTTCACCAGGAGATCTTTAGGCACCTCTAACTGAAAATTTCATCGCTGTTTTTTTCTGATCTCACACAAAAATCTGAAAACAATTTGAGACAAAAATTGCACGAGTACATTTTTGTGAAAATTGAATTTTTGCGTCAATTTTACAATCTTGGAATGGAACTACGCCCTTTTGTCGGGGAGACGAAGTTATGCCAACTTCTCCAAAACGTCTTTCGATTTTGAGTATTCAATGCTCAGCTAGCACCGATTGCAAGTTAAGGGCAATTACATGGTAAAATTACCCAAGTAGCATTTTGCAACGAAAAAATTGCAATTTAAATGAAATAAAATTTCCAGATGATTTCAACTTTCTTGCAAGAAAATTGCAATTATTTTACAACATCTGACCCCCTCATTGTAAAAAAGTTGCAATTTTTTTTTGCAAAGAAATTTCAATATTGACGACCTTTAAATTTCAACCCCTAAATTTTCCGGGGAAATTATAATAATTCGAACCCATGCTTACCTAATGTCCTACGACGTTTAGCAGCATAAAATACCGGACGCCCTTGAGTGGGCTTGAACCCGACCCGCGAATGCCATAGCGGAGCACTCTTCCACTGAGCTACAGGGAGCTGATGATGAGAAGGGTTGAAATCACGCCTGTTAAGGCTGTTATCGCATGCATTGCGTCAGTGCGTGGCTCAACATTCATCATAGATTTGATTAACGCCGTTTTTCTCAGGCTTCTTTCATTGCCTATTATTTATTTTTTTTCGTGTTATTTATTTTTTTCATATTTTTTTTGTCTGATTTTTTTTTCGATATCACGTAATAGGTACTCACACTAAATTTACACCGGTGTAAATTACACCACATACTAACTTGAGAACTTAAAAATATTTTCAAAAAATATTTTTAAAATATTTTCAAAACTTTCTTAAGGAATATTTTTAATATGCATGTTTACAGGCAATATTTTTGAATTATTTTAAAAATATTTTTTGTAAACATTTTCAAAATATTCCTTTAAAATGTTTTAAAAATATTTTGAAAATATCTTAATTACAATATTGCCATGAAAATATTTTGATAAAGGTGACAATATTTTCAAAATATGTTGGGCTATATGGGTTAGGTGAGACATTTAAGTCGAAAAAACTTTAAAACAACTAGAGAATTGGATGCCAGGCACATGGCGTGAATTTGTTACAACATGATTGCACCGAAATTGCAGTCTTTATAGTGCCTTGAAAAAGAAGGTTAGGCAACAAGCATAATCTACATTTCTTGCAAACTTATTGCAATAAAATTGCAACTTTTTAAGCGCCTTCAAATGAACGTATAGGCAACAAGCAAAAATTGCAATCAACTCACAATCCATTGCAATGAAATTGCAATCCATGCTACTTGGGTATTGCCATTGTTCCGGAGTTTTGTGTATGTTGTCTATTCGATGATTGAAGGAGCTCTTCTTATTGAAGTGCAATACAATTGACATAAGTTTCAATTTATTTTCCATTGCATATTGCCATTTGCATATTCGCATTTTTTTTTTTGCAGGCAGCCTGGGGAGGCGGATTGCTGTTCTCGAAGAAATATAGGCACCCACGGTTATCTGGAATTGAAAGGTGATGATGATTTTATATTATGATGTTAAGAAATCGTTATCAGGGCAAACATATAAAACCGACTGTGCCCTCTGCGTCAATCCATTGTTAAAAATTTCAAGAGAATCCTGGAGATTTAAAGGAGCTATGCTGGTATTTGCATACAGTTCTTCACACAAACTGTTTGGTCCCAAACGGAACAAGTTCTAGGTGTTTGGCAACTTGATGCTGAAAATGCCAATCGTAGTACACTTGCTGAAAAGGGACATCATTATTGGGATACATGCTACATGTTATACAAATCTGCATGAAAGACTATATACTTACAAAGTTCTGACGGTCCAGGTGTACGAAGTTTTATTGCTCCTGCTTTTTGACGTATCTTGATTCATTGCGGTAAAATAGGAAGTGCCTACAATGTACTCAGGGCACGTTAATATCGAGGTAATGCAATTCAAATCTGAAATATTTTGAAAGTGAAAACTATGTGTCACAAAAATCTTTGACTTAAATGGGATTCACTGGTTGATACTTTGCTTTTGATATTCGCCATTGCCAAATGATTACACTGAAAAAAAAGTATCACAATCCCAACTACACTCCAACCTAATTTTGGCGCCACATACCTATAAGAGTATTAGAGTAACTGCACTAGCCAGAGGTATGGTTAAACCAACCACACTTTTGGCAGACTCAACCGTAGCGTACCTCTGACTACTGCAACTTCTCTTATATCTGGCGACAAAATCAGCCAGGAGTATAGTCGGGATTGTGATACTTCAATGATCAAAAATTGAGTTCGAATTTTCTTTCTTCCATGAGGTTCCATGTAATTTTCAACCTTTTACGCGTTATGATTGAAATAGCGATGACTGCGCTCATTCCACTTGTTTGCCAAGCCCCTCAATTATTGTTATTTGCACTTGGAATTTTAAAATCGCATCTAAAACAGAAATTTGGACAGGTATTCTTTGTATTTGAAAGTTGAAACTTTTTTAGAACGTCATCTGAGGGGGATAAAAATGATTAACTAATTATTCCAACTCCAATTTTTTTCGAATTGTGGTAGAATATTGAATATTCTGTCGATGTTCAAGTATTGTCTGATGTCGTCAAAACGTCCTTGGCATATGGAGAATAGAGTCTGGGCTGATATTCTACATTGCTCCTCTATGATAGCACATCCAAATAAATAAATAAATAAATCAATTATTGTTCCAGGGTCGACTCAGTGACTTGGAACCCACACAAGCTCATGGGCACTTTGCTGCAATGTTCAACAGTCCATTTCAAAGAACCGGTGAGTTGCATAAGTATGAAAATATATTATGTTAAGAATAAAAGGAGGGTATGGATTCGATCGACATGAATCGATCGAAAAATGAAAACGTGAATCGATCGACATGAATCGATCGACACCGATTCGATCGACACCGATTCGATCGACACCGATTCGATCGACACTGATTCGATCGACAGTTAATTCAAAAACACCCGGATCGATTCGATCGACATGAATGGATCGAAAAATCAAAACGTGAATCGATCGACGTGAATCGATCGACACCGATTCGATCGACAAAATTCGATCGATTCACGGGTTTGTCGATCCATTCACGGGTTTGTCGATCGACTCACGGGTTTGTCGATCGACTCACGGGTTTGTCAATCCATTCACGGGTTTGTCGATCGATTCACGGGTTTGTCGATCGATTCACGGGTTTGTCGATCGACTCACGGGTTTGTCGATCGACTCACGGGTTTGTCGATCGACTCACGGGTTTGTCAATCCATTCACGGGTTTGTCGATCGATTCACGGGTTTGTCGATCGACTCACGGATTTGTCGATCGACTCACGGGTTTGTCGATCGACTCACGGGTTTGTCGATCCATTCACGGGTTTGTCGATCCATTCACGGGTTTGTCAATCGACTCACGGGTTTGTCGATCCATTCACGGGCTTGTCGATCGATTCACGGGGTTTGTCGATCGGTTCACGGCTTTTGTCGATCCATTCACGGCTGTCGATCGAATCGGTGTCGATCGATTCACGTTTTGATTTTTCGATCCATTCATGTCGATCGAATCGATCCGGGTGTTTTTGAATTAACTGTCGATCGAATCGGTGTCGATCGGTTCACGTCGATCGAGTCACGTTTTCATTTTTCGATCGATTTATGTCGATCGAATCGACACCGGTTTTTTAACAATTTGTCGATCGAATCGGTGTCGATTGATTCATGTCGATCGATTCACGTTTTCATTTTTCGATCGATTCATGTCGATCGAATCCATACCCTCCGAATAAAATCCCTACTAAAAGTGACGCAAATTGCAGTTCGCAATTTCACTGATACATTTTCACTTGGATTGTCTTCGCAAAAAGGAACCAAGAGCATTCCAATGTTGCTCAGATTGTGTCATTCTTTTTACCTTGCAAATCTAAACTGATCATCTAGACAAGTTTATCTTACTACCAATAAAATATAATTTCAAGATGAAAATTACCCTATAAATTTGATTTTTTTTTTTCAGGATTTCAGTAATTTTATTGCAAGGAATGCGAGTTGCACAATCTTAGCAGCATAGGAATGCTCTTGGTTCCTTTTTGCAAAACGCAATCCACTTGTTGTACATCAAATCTAAAAACTCGCATATAAGCAAGATAGGTGCGTGTAGTTAGGTATGATGTCGGTGCCTTCCAGGCTGTGTTGCCAATTCTTGGGGGATCGGTATCATTTCCGGTAATTCAACAATAAAGCACTCAACGAAAATCTCGAGAACATCCCAAACTGTGAAACTACCCAGAACATAGGCATATCGCATTCAAGTTGGTGAAGGTGTGTTTAATTTTTCCTTAACCGCTCAAGAATATTCTCGGAAAATCCGCGCAAAAATTTCACGTGACAATCTTTAAGAATATCAAAGAAAAGGCGGCAGTGTTGTAACACTGCAATCAAAATCTATGTTTCTTGAATTTCACCGTCGTTTCAAAATTTTCTATAGGTAGCTTTAAAATGTAAAATTAAATTAGAGTGAATGCGACGAGCTTATTTTAAAATAATAATTTAATTATCTCGCCCAAAACTCCAGGTTCTTCAATCAAAGGATCTGCATAATCTCCTAAAATTTCTCATGCTGATTTTATGTCGTTGATTTTTTTCGACTTGCAGGGTCTGCTGATCAGCTGTAATCAAATGAGCGCAGAGTATCTGTTCATGCAGGATAAACTGTACGATGTGCAGTATGATACAGGAGACAAAGTTATCCAATGCGGCCGACACAATGACATATTTAAGCTTTGGCTTCAATGGCGGGCTAAGGCAAGTTACATTTAATTGATACGTAGTTATACTTGTCAAACAATTCGCCGATACGGTCGGGAACGTAGGTACCTGAACGGGTTATTTGAAGGAGAGCGTAACCGCCAAAATTAAAGTTACGAGGAAACATGAAAAACATTGATTTCTTCGACAGTTCTTCACATTTTTGTTTGAAAATATTGATCAATGTATTGTAGGAGGGTGTGGATTCGATCGAAAAATATTAACGTGAATTGATCCACATGAACCGATCGACACCGATGAAATCGACAATAATGATAAAAAAACGGTGTCGATCCGATCGACGAAAATTGATCAAAAAATAAGACCGTGAACCGATCGACGTGATTCGATCGATTCACGGGGTTGTCAATCAATTTATGGATACTTCGGTCGATTCACGGGTTTGCCGATTGATTCACGGCTGTCGATCGAATCACGTGGACCCCTCAAAAATTTCGAGGGTTCCAAAAGTACCTTACATTGACCCACGAACATCCGCGAAGTCTCGTTTCAAAATATGAATTACGTAAAATTTTAGAAGCGTGGACCGGACTTTTGGGACACCCTGTAAAACCTATTAGAGAACGGCATGGGGATGTCAAATATGCTTCCTATTTTGACTAAATTTTGCACTTTGAACTTTAATTGTTAAACACTTATGTGCGTAGGGAAACCAATGGTAGGTAGGTAAACGCGTTTTTCTAAACTGAGACAGAAGTTGCAGTTCCGAATTGCAAAATAAAGTCCATTTATGGATGGCAGCCGCCGATTCCAAACCGTGACTTTTGACTCTTGAATTGTTGGCCTCATTTGAGGTTCCTTCAATCCGTTGCTTATGCAATTTGAACTACGCGCGGGGAGTCGAAGGAGTTTTTCGAAGCGAATAGCCAACGCAACGATGCCGCAGTGCAATACAGGATTCTACGTACCTATTTGGTAGAAATAGAAGCATTCCAAGCTGTTTAGTTTCATTAATAGTTCGCGTGCATGACTTATTAAGCGTTTCGAAAATTTTCAAAGCCCACACGTTGATCAGATACGGAGTGTATTGGTCATTCACAGTGAAATCGGTAAATTTTAGCTTATCACTCGCAAAACAATAAGGGGAAAAACTAAAATCAAGAGACCTTTAAGGCCTGGTCTCCATGCACGGGCCGTTTCACGGGGTTTGTCCCGGGGAAAAATCCCATTTGCGAAGTTGGGAAAAATATTGAGTTAATCAATATTTTTACCAGTACCAAGTTTGGTCCTTGTACCGCTCGCTAGGACCCACTGAGAGAGGAAGAAGAAGTGAAAACGCATTGTGCGTTACTTTGTTGATTACTCCATTATTGTTCATGTTTGTTCCGTTAAAATAATGTATTTAATTGTCAATTGAGTGCAATTATTATTTTAATCCCGGTTAAATACTCGACTTTAACTAATTTATCTTCCCGCGCAAACTAGTCGCAGGACCGTATGGGCTCCGTCCCGTGGAGACGGTAACTGGGAAAAATCCCAGAAGTTTCATTCCTGCGATTCGAACTTGGGAAAAATCCCATGAAAACGTCCCGTGGAGACAAGGCCTTTGCAGAGACAAGAGACCCTCCATTGGCCTCTGGCGACAGGTGGAAGCTTTTACTTTCGGGGATTCAACAGTTCCTCATGGACAATTATAAGGGAGCAACAGTCATCACCATAATTTCGGCTGTTGACCTACCTACATGGTCGATGATGAGCTTCGGGTGACGTCATGGGCCAAACAAGTTTCCTAAACTTCGGCCATTTTCGACTTGTTTGCAAAACGAAACTGCCAACACGTTGTTAAACATCAACCATGTCGGTAAGTCAACAGTAGAATGCTGAAGTCCCGAAAATAAAAGCTTCCACCATGGCCAATATACTAGTCTAGGGTCTCTTGTCTCTGGGCCTTCGTCACATAGGTTAATGGGAACGACCTTGATAGGCAAGTAATAACGCTGCCGTGCTAAGGAAGGACGCTGTATAAACACTCGAGAGTTGCCAAATTTCCCCGAATAAAAATACCTATATTTTTGAAGAAATTAGGTACCTATGCTCGTTCTTCCTTGAAATTTTCAAGATATCTTAGATAAAACTGCGAACATAATTGCCTGGAAAAAAAAATAGAATTTTCCCAGTAAATTCGTTTGAGTGCTTATACAGCATCCTTCCTTAGCACGGCAGAACAGTTGGGATTCGCAAAAACTCCCTCCCTCATTTAACTCATGGTACCTCGTCAACTTATCAAGAACTATTCAGCACATTCTGATGATTATGTGATCAAAGCTCAATGAAATTCGTCCAGGGCTCAATTTCATTTACAGAAACTTCGGTTTTTCGGCGAGCAAAAAGTCTGACTTTACGAACGCCGAAAAATGCCTTGTTCTCCCTCGTCAGTTGACATTTGGAATTTTTTGTTTTCTGCAAGAATTATTGTCGAGGCAACAGTAGGTATTGTGAAGTTTGCCTTCGAACCTTGGACACTCTAAAAGTTCCTTCATAGTTGGAGTCGACGGTTGCGTTGCGTTACAGCTGACAGCAAACATAACTACATACTGAAATAATGTTTTCCTGATATAACATTTGACACTTTTTGAATAATAATTAGAGGCAACGTAGCGCACATTTCGTCCTTCCTCTGACGTAAGGACGTATCCCAATTCCCAAGCGAGCCCTGTGGTCTGAAGGTATGACTCCATGCTTTTCACGACTCACCTGGAAGCGGAAAAAAGTCCCTACGTCAGAGGTGCAACAATTTAAAGGGCGCTATGGCTTTCACGCAGTGCCGATTTAGAGAAAAATAAATAATGTTTTCAAATATAATCATATCAGAGTGCACGGCTTTATAGTACATGCATGCGATTAAATTTGTACCAAATAAATCAATTAAAAAGTTAGCTACCTGCTGTGTTAGAAGTGATTAACGCACTGGCACTATAATTGGAATATTATTTCTTACTTAACTTACTTACTTACTTACTTACTTACTTACTTATACTTACTCACTTTCTTACTTACTAACCTTTTTTATTTGATGTATAAATTTATTTTCCTAGGGGGATGAAGGATTTGAAAAACTCATGGATCGATTAATGGAACTGAGCGAGTACATGGTCGCTCGTATAAAATCTATGCCGGATAAATACTACCTCCTCCTTGAACCAGAGTGTGTGAATGTTAGTTTCTGGTACATTCCAACTCGCTTGCGGTCTATGCAGCACAGTACGGAGCGGGAAGCAATTTTAGGAAAGGTAAGCAATAACGAATAAAAACATTTTTCAACTCCTGAATGCTGCGCATTTCGACGGCGCAACTGCCAAACCACATAATCTCCTTCGCAGTGCTTTAAAAACTCGCTGCGCTGCTTACATTTTATTTTCTTCGAAGGCAAAGCGCAGAAATCGCCGTCATTCTTTTAAGTTGTCACAGAGTTTACTTCGTACTGAGAAGAAAAATCACCGAAGTTTGTACGGGTTCGCGTTGAATAGTTTTTCGATGAAAAATAAAGTATGGCAGGAAATCTTCAACATCGCAAATCGAGATACAAAGTTTTGGAGTTTCATCGTCGATTTGAGCCAATGAAAAATGAATCATGGATGTGCGCATTAGCTCATAATTGAACTTTGCAATTTTTGTGGCACGGTCAAAATGAATTTTCTCAATAAATGGACCGCGTTTACCAGAAAGGAAGCAAACCACATCAGCCAATGCCAAAAACTGGGCAATTTAATTTTTTACAAGAGACGTTTGGGCGAATTCCTTTGACAATTATGAGGAATTTCCCTCGTTTTACGCAGGATAAACACTGAAAGTTGCGCAAAATCCGCAAAACCGTTTTCATGAGAAAATTGAAATACCCGATTAAATTTGGCAGTAGCTGATGTGGCTTGGTCCCTTTCTGCTTAACGTGGTCAATAAATACCCCTGAAAGGCACTGGGCCAATAATAATGAAATACTCAAGTATATTGATGAGAATAAACAAGAGCAAAAATCGGTTACTTCACATTGGCCAGGGAAATTGAGAAAAATAGGGTAGGGGTGACAAAAAGAAAGAAAA
This sequence comes from Bemisia tabaci, assembly GCF_918797505.1. NCBI lineage: Eukaryota > Metazoa > Arthropoda > Insecta > Hemiptera > Aleyrodidae > Bemisia > Bemisia tabaci. Next base: position 42,044,991 of record NC_092794.1, on the reverse strand, counting down.
AGTAGGTAAACATCTTGATCAAGCATGGAGTGCTACGACTTGTCAGAAAACATTTCTGTAAGTCCTGTGTCGTACTTTTGAAAACCTGTTGTACAACACTGAAATTTTGAATAAATTATAACTCACAGCCACTAAAATTGATACTCAAGTAAAAGTGATTGCGATATTATCGACGTCGATTAGGTAATTGCAATATTATCGGATAAAAAATAGCGATAAAATGTCATTTCATCGCCAAAATCTGCAATAAAATTGCGCGATTTTATCGACGGCGTTTTATCGCAATATTATCGAACAAAAAGTCGTGATTAATTGAGGTATAAAATTTCGATTTTATCGAACGCGATTTTATAGAAATAGTATTCTGATAAGATCGAGGGGAATCGCTTGGATGTTGACGATCCTAGCAATTTTATAACAAAAAAATGTTATTTTCCGTTGAAAAATGCTACTTGGGTAAGGAAACAGGCCTTTGTACACACGAGCTTGGTTCGGGGAACTTGTTCCCGGAACAAGTTTTAGCTGGGCTAGAACTTATTCCTCCAAACCCCGGAACTTCCCCCGTGCTCCCAGCTTCTATGTTTCTTTTGTTGTGAATTTGTTTCTTTTTGTTTTTTACGTCCTTTATGTCTTTCCATTTGTTTTTGTTTCTCTTGTGGCTACTGTAATCTATTATTTTGCAATAGTTGTATAGTTTTATTAAAGTTCCGGTTCCAGTTCGGGCGAACTCGTGTGGACAGCATCCCTCGTTTTAAGGAACAAGTTTAGGGAAACTGAGGAGTTCGTCGAATAAGCTCCTCGAACCGCGCTCGTGTGGACAGGGCCTAATAAACTCCCCACTTATCCATATTTCCTACTTCTTTTTTCAAATTTTTATTTGTGTGTTTGTTGTCACAGATAACGCCAGTTTTAAAAGGTAGGATGATGCAAGCCGGAACTTTGATGATAGGATATCAGCCGGAGAAGGACACCCCCAATTTCTTCCGCAACATTATTTCAAGTGCTGCTGTGACAGAGAGTGATATTGACTTCCTCTTGGCTGAGTTGGACCGCCTTGGTCATGACCTATAGTGAGTTTCGCAGTATACATGATAGATAAAACACAGCAACAAGTTTTAAATGGTGCTTCGTTGTTATTGATTTCTCAAAAGAGTATTTTTAACAAAATAAAAATAAAAAATTGAAAAAAATAATTAACAATAAGAGAGAAGATGCATCAGCCTTGGAGGATTTTTATTAAAGGTAGATTTAGTATAGAGTTTCATTAATGAACCAAGTTTCAAAAAATGGCTCTGATAACAGCCGAGATAGCATTTCTGGCCAAGTTCCCACTCTTGGATTTTATAATTTTGAAAATTGGACTCGAGCTCTCCGTTGAATACTACCATTTGACATCAAATTTCAAAAAAATGGATCGATGCATGAGCCGAGATGATGATCACCTACCAAACCTACAAAGTAACAAAAAGTCACAGAGACACAATTTGATGAGTTTCCTTGAAGAAAACAATACAAACAAAGCAATTTCAAAACGTTGGAATATTTTGTTGCGGCTGTTCATGAACATACAGGACTTTTATCGTTCTGATAGGTCACAAAGCTCGGGAACCGATCGCTACAGAGTCAGGTTGGGTTAAGTTGGGTCACGCAACTAAACTAACTTAATGACAAAGCGAGATGTATCACTCGAATGGAAGGCGCCCCACTCCGGAATATGTACACCTTATTTCTACAACTTATGTCAACTCTTTAGGCTCTTCGTCTTTTTTTGTACACTTTGAAGTAGCCTGCGAAAAAGCAGCTTATGAATACTTTGATGTTGCCAAATTTCTTCTGATAAATACAGGAAAAAAGTGCACCCAACCCACAGAGCTGATACTAAAAAAACTGTACACCTCGCGGCAACGTAAATTTTAGCCTGCTAATTTATATAAAATTGCATTACCGGATGTATTGTCGGGTAATTGAAAAAAATTTTGAGAAAATCTTCGACCGTTCCATTGCTGCAACCCTATAATGTTCTAGAACTCAAGTGGTAGGGTGAAATCAATACGCGCTCCATCGGTTGAGCGCTTGATCGAGGAACAAAGCAGCAAAGTACCTGTCTAATTAAGTGGTGATTTCCCACAGAAAAAAACAAAAAACAAAAAAAAAAAAAAAAAAAAAAACAAAACAAAATAGAGGCTGATGCATTTTGCAACTGCTGTTTGGCTTTAATATACCTACATAAAATGAATGTATTTATTATTTAGGTACTTATTTCATATTCTTTACATTAGGTAAGTAGGTCTGTACCTGTTTTTGACAGTCATGTTTTATTTGCGAAAGTACTGGGGCTGACATTGCATACTGGAGGGATTGTTTGTTGGAAAAAGTAGAACCCATGCCCGTAAACATAATATTGTTTCCTGAAATTGTAATTTCTATGGCTTTTCGTTCAGCTAGAGAAAAGAGGTCGACTAGATGATTGTTATTTTTTGAAAAGACTGCAAGGTATGAGCAGCCCTTTCTAAGTGTTAAAAAATAACGACAAGGACAAAGTCACCGTAAAACCAAGAAATTGGACAAGAAACTTATCTTTGACTCAAATATTTGAAGGCAAAGTGTAGAAAATAGCATTTATAAGTATATGATTTAGGAAAAATGTAATACTACAGAAATGGTGAGTAGGTACGTAGGTCTTTAGGCTCCTATCCAAACTATTAGAAAGAGAAATAAAAGCCTGAAAGATAGGTAAGATGGATAAAATTCGAATTCAAATTTTTTGGCCAAGCTTGATTTGTTCTCGCTGAATTTGTTGATGATTGGAAAAATTTATTAAAGAAATTGTTGATGAAAGTGTCGATTAAGAGAATTTATTTAAGGAGGTAAGGGTATTGTTGAAAATTATTTTACTAAAAGTTATTTTACAAGTTACCATGCACTTCAAAAAATTTCCCAACCAGTGATATGTACTATTTTATTTGAGAGCGCTATTTTTTATATTAGATTTAGATATTTAATTTGAAATTTGATTTATCAAAGATCTCTGCCCTTTTCGGCATGTTCAATTATTAAGGTATACTTAATTTTTCAAGATGCGGAATTATGCACTACGCACATCATTTTTCAGATGACTTCGGGATGAAAGCTGGAAGACAATTACACCCTTGACTAGAATTTTGTTGTTAGATAATAATGATCAATGTTTCACTGAGGAGCATTAAAAAAGAATTATTCTCCTTGCAGTTTAAGTATTTTGAGAGTTTACCCGGAATTTTAGTGAAGAAAGCAAAAGAGTTAGTGATCAATTGTTTTCAGCGGGGCGATTGTTGAAACTATTTCTTGCTGTGTCAATACGGTATCTAAGTAAAAGACAAGGCGGGGCCCTAATTAGGCAACTTAATGTACAGTTTTTTGACATCTTTTCACGCTGGCATGAGATTCAACAATCAGTCTGCAGATCACATGAATAAATTTACTCTCGATTCTCCAAAATGTTTCTAACAAAGCTCGAATATTTATGTTGCATTGTTACTAAGTATGTATATTATGTTAATAATACGATATATAGTCGCTTTATTTAAAACCATTTTTTTCTCTTAGTTTTTATTAGGTGTGCAAGTTGTCAAATACAATTGATTATTATTTTTTGGAGGGGGGAGGAAGGGTCCCAAGCAATTGAGATAAGGGGTTGTAAAAAGTTCTGGTGCCACTCGGTGGAAGAGCTCGGATACTTTATAACACTCATAATGAGAGTAGCGGGCTGATTATTGAAATTTATAGACAAAGAAGACAAACGGGAAATGAAGCGATCCTATTGGTTGAAACGCTTGGCTCTAATAGACTTAGGTACTAACTATGTAATGTACTAACTATGGAGTCTCATGAGTTGCCGTTGGTTAGTCTAATCACTTATTTTCTTCTCCCATTGCGACCATCGGCTTCCGCTAATGTGACCACTTCAATTTCCCTTTGCCTTTTTTGTTCAGCTCTTCGTCAATCAATGTCAATAATCTTGTAGTTGGCTAACATGGTGCCTTGAGTAAGGTTCACGGTTGGCTCTTATGAAAAAATCATTGAAAAATTGAAGGAATGAGCTCAGAGCTTTTTTGGACGAGTAAATTAATCCTGCGCGATGATTTTGGCCGCAGCATTAATTTGAGACCTCAAGAGTTTAACATTTTTCTAGCAAGTATTAAGGTTAGCCGACGTTTGATTGCATACCTATCGGTGGTTCGGCGTGCTTAGAGACGTATCGACTGATCTGCCATTTAAACCTACAGAAAAGGATCGATAAACATGGGGTGTTTGCATTAAACACCAAGGTAATCGATTCTTTACCATAGTTTCAAATGGTGAAATATCGATAATCGATCATTCAGGCTTCGCCACTCTTGCATATGAATGACTGGCTAAAGTTGAAAAATACATACCATTTGCAATGTTACAAGTCTTTGCTTACGCTGTTCTTTTCTTTAAGAGAGAGTACATTCAATACCTAGTTTTTTTTAAAATTTCGTAGACATTTTTATCACTCAGTCCAAAATATTTCTAGAACATTTTAGGGGAAAATGTTGGTGTGTTTTCATTTAAAATAAAAAGAATAATTGGAGGTTTTCAAATGTTGCAATGGACACATTTTTCAACTTTGCCTTCGATATCTGCAAGAAACGGGAATTTTTAAAATGAAGGGAAGGGGGGGGAGGACGGAGGGGATTTTTAAAAATGCAAAATTTCGATACGAAAAATACACTGCGAGCCAGAAGTTGCCACGTACAACATGTAACTGTATCTCTTTGCAAAGCCTGAATTTTTACTGATCCACTCATTCATTAGTTTTCCTGTGAAAAATAATGTAAATATTGATTTAGAGACTGTTGTAAATTTAACCTCTTTGATCCTTCTACCAACTACGTGCAATAATTTGGCGAGAGAGACATATTATTTACACTTACATATTAAGAAGACTTCTTGGTCTAAAGATTTATTTCTCGTAGAGATGTGATTCCTGTTACTTGTTTTAGAGAGCAATTTGATTCTTGGTCCGTTAAAGGATTTCTTTTTATTTATCTGAACAAGAGGTGCCAATTAAATATAAAACCCTTGCCAGTGTGTCCTCTGTGACAAGAGCTATGTTTCGATCTAGGTGTACGCTTAGTTGATTATTTTGATTGACAAAAAAGAAAAAAAGAAAAGAAAATGAAACGTGGTAACTTGGTCTTTAAAGGACCCTCATAGCAGTAGCTAATGGAATTCATAATACAAAATAATAGGAATCATGAAAAGCAAAGTTTCATTTAAGGATCTATGTTTTATTATTTCGCGACACATTCATAAAAATAATCTGCTCTTTGTAAAAGGCGATAATAAGGTGTTTATGAAATTGCTGTTATTTAATATATTTACTTTCTTCTTAAACTGACGACGAGCAAAATCCATGTTCTCACATTTGAGAAAACACCTCTCATGGGATTTAAAGCTCTAAGATTAACTGATGAAAATCTACATGAATTTTGGAAATTTGGAACAAAGATTTTAAACTACCTCTTCGATTTTCGTTATCTCTTGATAGCATAATAATAAATGTGCTTTCGAATTGATTTATTTATGTTATTGATTGGATGAGTAATTGCATTTTGATGGATTGGTTGATTACACATTTTAGGGATTAAAAGTAATAACAGGATTAGGAAGCGTTGCTCTAAGTATACCATGAATGTCACCCAAGAAACATATCTTACCGATTGATTTTCAAAATCAATGTTTTTTAATTTTAATTATATTGTTGTTTAAAACTGTTTAAATTTTAATTTTGTTGATTCATATAATAATTTTAAAACTTTTGTTTCACATCCTAAGATATTAGTCAGAGATTGTAATTTCAAAGTGCATTTAGGAATGATATAAATATTCATTTTTAGCTGATGCATGAAAAAATGCGTAAAAAGAAATAATTAAAATTCTAAAGGGTTTTTCCTTTCTCGCTCCCCTTGCGGTTAGAGGAAGTATTTTCATCCAAAAAACAAAAACAAAAACAAAGAAAGAAAAAAAAAAAGGTTGAAGTTTCATCATTTTTCCTCCTTTCTCTGATATCATAATGAGCAACAGAGATGCTGATATTTTCGAATTGGTGTTCAAATAATTTCTGAGTTACATTAGGGTAGAAAATATGTCTCTATAGAGACACTAAACCAAACCAGTTGTTAAAATTTATTTGAGAGGTTAACGATTGAAAGTGTCTATAGCATGGTTTTATTTTTAGATTTTAAAATGAAAATTCAAAGAGACTCTATACTCTTAGACGAATGACGCAGCAAGGAATACAGAAGAATGTATGCCGGAAAATTGGATGGGACACAGTATAGAAAAAATGTAATTAATTTACATTGATATGATATGCCGACATACGAGGTACTGATTAAATGTTTCAGAAAGAAGAGTTATTTGAACCTAGTAAATATTTTAGGAAACTATCGATTGTGCAGATTTGGTATTTTATTTTTGATACATGAAACGATGGTTGAAATCCGTTCGATAGTTTTAGAGGGGGAAAAGTGTTCAACAGGGAGAAAGTTCTCCACAGCTTTGATAGCGATTGAAATATAAAATATGCAATGATGCTTTCCGTATTTTTCAGGATAGATCACAATGTATCATATGAAATATATGTAGATGTTCATTTTTTTCTCCTGGGAGAAAATCAGTATTTTGATGAGAGGTTAAAAAAGTTGGAGTTCTTTTTTTCATAATTATTATGAGCATGACGTTTTTACAATGTGCACATAGAGAAGACAAATAAACATGTTGCAAGTTTATATTCCCTATGTTTTTGGTATATCATAAGGAATACAACTGTTGTAGGGTACTTTTTGAGTAAATACTTTTAGTTTTGTAGTTTGTTTTAATGTTAATTTTTTTATGATTTTGAGTGCTTTCCACTGAGCACTTATTACTCACTCTTCTTATGAACAACATAATTACAAGGGTCTTCCAAATCACACATACTTACAAACGCGAATATATATATAGTTTATATATATGTATAAATAAAACATATATACCGGGTGTCCGTAAAGTAACTGAAAAGTGGGTATAATTTTTGAACAAAAAAAGATAGAAGGTCGCGGTTTGTGGCATTCTTCATCATCCAGAGGGGGAAATTTTTCGATGGGGGGTTTTTCTTGGTGGACCCTCCTGGGGGGCCCCAAAGGGGGGCAACTTTCATAATTCAAATTGCAACCCCCATTTTTTAAGACATAGTTAAAAAGAACTTAAAAAGACAAGAAAAATGACGCAAATAAAATTAAAATCGGTTCACTCGTTCAAAAGTTACAGCCGGTCAAAATTTTAAATTTTAAATTTCAAAAAATCACCGTTGAGCTCCAAATTACCGAAAAAACAAAAACAAACCTGGAATGAAAAGTTTGAAAACTGCCCTTTAAGGCAAGGAAAAACAACTGACGTTGTCACAAGTTTGGATGGCATTGTTTCAAAATAAAATTTCGGAAAATTCAACATGGCGGCAAATTTGAGGAAACGCGAATAATGAAAATTCCAGAAACTGTTATCTTTCAAATACCCTCTAGTTTAAGGAAATCAATGGTATCAACTTTTTTTCCTTTATTTGGCCAAGTAAGAGCAATAATCTGCTGACTTTAAAGTTGTCAAGCGGGACGCCTTCAATCGTTGGAGTATGCGACATCACATGCACAGGATTAAGTGTGCTGTCAAAAAATGAAGCCTATGTGAAAAAGCGCTCCTCCTTTGGGATACTTTAGTAATGTTCAAGGTCCTCATCCTCAAAAAAGAAGAAAAGAAAAATTGAGCAATTTTTTTATTATTATTATTTTTTAAAGTGGAAGTTCTTATACCTGATGCTCTGTTATTCCGTCAAATGTTCAAAGTTATCTTCATTTTGCTGCAAACAATGCCGAAGCCGATGTGAAAAAGCGCTCCTCCTTTGGGATGCTTTAGTAATGTTCAAGGTCCTCATCCTCAAGAAAGAAGAAAAGAGAAATTAAGCAATTTTTACCCACAAACTAGGTGAGCCAAAAAAAACATGGTATATCCTGATGGGGTAGGGGCGGTTGACATTTTTGACATTTCTCTATCTAAAAAATTGAAAACGCAAGAATAATTGTGATTCTCTGATTCCTGGCACTCCAAGTTGGCAAGAAGGATATCTGCTATGCTTTCAATTCCGAAAACGCCGTTCTACTCTTGATTATTATTTGAGTTGAGATTATCTTATTGACAGCCTCAACCCCACGATTTGAGGAACCGATATTTTAGGTAATATCTGATGCAATATCTGATCGGTAACACTATTTACGAATCTGAAATCAGTATGCTAAGTTCTCTTGATCATACTGCATTCTGATTTAGTTGGCAATTACTATTGTAAATTTACTATTGTTTGCAGCAAAATGAAGATAACTTTGAACATTTGACGGAATAACAGAGCATCAGGTATAAGAACTTCCACTTTAAAAAATAATAATAATAAAAAAATTGCTCAATTTTTCTTTTCTTCTTTTTTGAGGATGAGGACCTTGAACATTACTAAAGTATCCCAAAGGAGGAGCGCTTTTTCACATAGGCTTCATTTTTTGACAGCACACTTAATCCTGTGCATGTGATGTCGCATACTCCAACGATTGAAGGCGTCCCGCTTGACAACTTTAAAGTCAGCAGATTATTGCTCTTACTTGGCCAAATAAAGGAAAAAAAGTTGATACCATTGATTTCCTTAAACTAGAGGGTATTTGAAAGATAACAGTTTCTGGAATTTTCATTATTCGCGTTTCCTCAAATTTGCCGCCATGTTGAATTTTCCGAAATTTTATTTTGAAACAATGCCATCCAAACTTGTGACAACGTCAGTTGTTTTTCCTTGCCTTAAAGGGCAGTTTTCAAACTTTTCATTCCAGGTTTGTTTTTGTTTTTTCGGTAATTTGGAGCTCAACGGTGATTTTTTGAAATTTAAAATTTAAAATTTTGACCGGCTGTAACTTTTGAACGAGTGAACCGATTTTAATTTTATTTGCGTCATTTTTCTTGTCTTTTTAAGTTCTTTTTAACTATGTCTTAAAAAATGGGGGTTGCAATTTGAATTATGAAAGTTGCCCCCCTTTGGGGCCCCCCAGGAGGGTCCACCAAGAAAAACCCCCCATCGAAAAATTTCCCCCTCTGGATGATGAAGAATGCCACAAACCGCGACCTTCTATCTTTTTTTGTTCAAAAATTATACCCACTTTTCAGTTACTTTACGGACACCCGGTATATATGACGTAATTACGTAGGTATGTGAGTGACATTTATGTTTAGTTATTATTGATTGTTGCACTTATAAGGTTACATAATTGTATTGATGTGATAAAGAAATTATTATGAATAAATATTTTGAACAAGATTTTCTTTGTACCTGTTTGTGAAATGGCGAGCTCTTCTTATGAAAATTGCGTATCTGCGATGGACATGGGTGGCAGATGATTAGATCAACAGTTTGTCCCATCCTACTAAAATCGATATAGTTTGCAAGATTCTTCCATCATACTCATTCAAAATGCTTGAAAATATACGAAAATTTTGAGTTTCAAACGCTTGAATAGTATTTTGACCATCAGTTTGTTCCATTGCACTAAAATCGATACAGTTTGCAAGATTTTTGTGCCATAATGCCACGTCGACGGTACAGATGGCGCTGACACCTAATGAGTTTTTCGACAACTGCATTATATCCAATTTCATACCTAGCCTGATATGGTGGTATGTTTTATTTTTTCACAGTTATTCCACGGCTTTATTTCCCATACCTTAAATGAAAGAAAATAGGAATGTACCATATCAGAGTGGAAAACATACGCAAAAATGTGAGACGTCTTATAGATTTTACCATTAAGGCTCTGTTTAAGACGTCTCTTCGTTGCGAAATAAAAGTGTGGGATTTGAAGCTTCTTTACAAATTGCTGCATTCAATGCTTTTAGGCAGTAATTTACTGATTAGGCCACACCTTCGACTGGTAAACCATGTAAGCGAAGCAATTTATGATCCCACCACCAATAATCAAGCATTACTGAAAATTAAATAACGTGCGGTGAGTCGTCAATTTGTTGAGAGTGAAACGTTTTTACGTGCGACTTGCAATACAATTTTTCTTCTCCTCTCTTTTTTTTATGAAGGTTGCCCAAGAGGTTGGGATTGAAGAAGAAGTTGCCTCTTCTGTTCCCTGAGGAGGAAAGGTCATTTAAAAAGTTTTGAGGAGATAGGCAAATTGGTGGTTTAGCCGTCACATTCCCCTTTAACATGTCGGAGAGAACATGTTGGAATTTTGGTAACGCTGTAACGTCAAAAAGTGTTCAATCTTGCAAAGAAATAGACCATTAGAAAGATAATAATTGCGTATACTTTCAGAATATCTTTAGTTTTGGCCAAAATGTTGATGGTTCTCAAGTTATGAGCTTGGAGGCGTTACTTTTCAGCCGGAAAAAGCCACTTAGTCTCGCACGTGATTTTTAATTCCGTTTTTCTCAGGCTTCTTTCTTTTGCCTATTATTTATTTTTTTTCGTGTTATTTATTTTTTTCATATTTTTTTTGTCTGATTTTTTTTCGATATCACGTAATAGGTACTCACACTAAATTTACACCGGTGTAAATTACACCACATACTAACTTGAGAACTTAAAAATATTTTCAAAAAATATTTTTAAAATATTTTCAAAACTTTCTTAAGGAATATTTTTAACATGCATGTTTACAGGCAATATTTTTGAATTATTTTAAAAATATTTTTTGTAAACATTTTCAAAATATTCCTTTAGAATGTTTTAAAAATATTTTGAAAATATTTTAATTACAATATTGCCATGAAAATATTTTGATAAAGGTGACAATATTTTCAAAATATGTTGGGCTATATGGGTTAGGTGAGACATTTTAGTCGAAAAAACTTTAAAACAACTAGAGAATTGGATGCCAGGCACATGGCGTGAATTTGTTACAACATGATTGCACCGAAATTGCAGTTTTTATAGTGCCTTGAAAAAGAAGGTTAGGCAACAAGCATAATCTACATTTCTTGCAAACTTATTGCAATAAAATTGCAACTTTTTAAGCGCCTTCAAATGAACGTATAGGCAACAAGCAAAAAATGCAATCAACTCACAATCCATTGCAATGAAATTGCAATCCATGCTACTTGGGAGGAGGGTGATAAACCAAAACCTATGTCATATTCGGATTTAGCAGCTTAACATACATGACGGAATCGCTTTACCACGGGTCCAGTATAATTTTATCAACATGAATTGCAATTATGACAAAAATACGTCAAATTTGCTCATTTTCCCGGGAAAAAGTCGCTTTTTCGGAAAAGTGAGCAGTGATAAGAAAAAACAAAGGTCATTTTCGGACTCAGTAGATCAAAATACATCGAAATAGTACTATTTAGTACCTGGAAAAAATTTTACCTACATGTTGCAGAGGTCAACAGTCGTAAAAACACCAAAAATGTCCATTTTTCCGGGTAAATTCGACTTTTCCGGAAAATGTAAGGGCGATGGACCAAAACGGAGGTCATATTCGGATTTACCGCCTAAAAATACCTGAGAATTATCTGATCTCGACCGAGAGACACTTTTGTTATTATTTTTATACATGTCAAAATAGGGTGGAAAAAATCTTCAGTCTTAAAAGCGCCAGAAATCACATTTGAAGTTAAGTTTCTCGGTCAGGATGTTAATATTTTATTAAACTAAGATGTAAAATGAAATCAGCAAACCAAAAAACATAAGATCCGACACCTTTTATAACGGTGCAGTGCATTTTCGAATAAAGTTCCGTTAAATCCAGTATGTGGACCATAGTGCCACGTCGACGGTACAGATGGCGCTGACACCTAATGAGTTTTTCGACAACTGCATTATATCCAATTTCATACCTAGCCTGATATGGTGGTATGTTTTATTTTTTCACAGTTATTCCACGGCTTTATTTCCCATACCTTAAATGAAAGAAAATAGGAATGTACCATATCAGAGTGGAAAACATACGCAAAAATGTGAGACGTCTTATAGATTTTACCATTAAGGCTCTGTTTAAGACGTCTCTTCGTTGCGAAATAAAAGTGTGGGATTTGAAGCTTCTTTACAAATTGCTGCATTCAATGCTTTTAGGCAGTAATTTACTGATTAGGCCACACCTTCGACTGGTAAACCATGTAAGCGAAGCAATTTATGATCCCACCACCAATAATCAAGCATTACTGAAAATTAAATAACGTGCGGTGAGTCGTCAATTTGTTGAGAGTGAAACGTTTTTACGTGCGACTTGCAATACAATTTTTCTTCTCCTCTCTTTTTTTTATGAAGGTTGCCCAAGAGGTTGGGATTGAAGAAGAAGTTGCCTCTTCTGTTCCCTGAGGAGGAAAGGTCATTTAAAAAGTTTTGAGGAGATAGGCAAATTGGTGGTTTAGCCGTCACATTCCCCTTTAACATGTCGGAGAGAACATGTTGGAATTTTGGTAACGCTGTAACGTCAAAAAGTGTTCAATCTTGCAAAGAAATAGACCATTAGAAAGATAATAATTGCGTATACTTTCAGAATATCTTTAGTTTTTGCCAAAATGTTGATGGTTCTCAAGTTATGAGCTTGGAGGCGTTACTTTTCAGCCGGAAAAATCCACTTAGTCTCGCACGTGATTTTTAATTCCAGGAAATTTTCCAGTGGGTAATCGTTCTCTTGCACACACGGAGTACAATAGAGTCGCCCAATGAAGTCAATCCATGAACGAGCCTTTCCGAGCCGCTTGTGATCCGAAAAGTGTGATCCAAGTGTGAACCCAACGGCCCTTATTATCACGGTGCCTTATGGAGAAATCAAGAACTGCTTGTGTTTTTTTGAAATTTTTTAATGAATCAGCATTAATTTTTGCGAATTTTGCTATTAACAGGTAGTCAAAGCCATAGCTAATCCATTGTATCATACTCCTGAGTAATATTCACAATGTACCCCATAACCGCCCTACATGACATTTAAGGCACACTAAGGGGGCATCGATGATTAGGGTGCGGCTTATTTTCGTTATGTCGGAAAATCGACGAGGTCCGGGTGGCAATCGATGATACCTATAAAAATCATAGGCTGTATTAAATTTGAGCCAATTTGAAGCTTTTTTAGCTGATGCTCAAAGGGATCAAAACTAAGGGGCAAAATTACATTGGTTTAAATGGGCGGAAAAACGCCTGATCTGCGCAAATGCGTTTTTTGGATCTAAAATGTGCTTGAATGAAGAAAACCTGACCAACTCTTAGAGAGGCATCTGAGGGCCCATTTGAAACGAGAAAATCACACTTTTGACCCATGGGTGAGGGTAGGAGGATCACTCGAGTGCAAGATAAAATTTTTCACCAATTTCGCCGTTCCAGGCTCGAGAAATAGTATGTGAGGTAACATTGTAAAGGGCCAAGTATAGTTCTCAGGGGCTAAAACAACTATTATACATTATTTCTAATCAAGTTGTGAGATAAATATGCCTCTTCAACTTGGGAACACTTATTTTGAGTTCGATCAGAAGCGAATACTTAGCTCCGGGCGCGGCGCCTCAAAACCGGCTACGCCGTGACCCCCCTATCCCCACTCATGGGTCAAAAGTGTGATTTTCTCGTTTCAAATGGGCCCCTATGTCTGTCCCAGATACGAAGAGCTCTGGAAAATCATAATTAGCACTATTTGGCGGGTTGGAGTGCCTCGACCCTCGTCACCTGTCATCTCGTCGCCTCTCACATGCGTCGCACAGAGGGTCGCAAGCCACCTTGAGGCAACGCATACTCCCTTCGCATCTCCAGACCGGGATAGGCGATTTAAATCCCTGATTATTGACATTAATCGTCGCTCCTCTGACCAAAGGTTTTACCTCCATTTTTACGTGAGCTCCGAAAAGCATGGAGCTACATAGGCAACTGCAGGCCTCACGTGAAAATCGAGGTATGCCTTAGCGTCATAGGAGCCACGAAATGTGGCTGAATAGCGGCATTTCTACACGCGTAGCTTCAAATATTCTTTTGATTATTTGTTTTCTGGTCTGTTCCGCTGTAGTTCGGAGGGTATCCGTTGTTTGAGACTGTTAACAACATGGCATGTATTGTTCCCAGATTTTGGTTCCAAACGCTGATTGATTACCATCCACCAATAAGAAGCTAGATAGCGTTCGTCTGGACTAACGCGATGCACGAGGCCGGTTTTCCCTGGGACCCAGGAGCGGATTCCCGACGCAAGGCGCCGCGCCGCCGCGCGCCGCGGAGCTCGTAACCAGCCCTCTGTGCGGTGCGGGCTTGACTCGGTGATTAGACGGGTATCAATAGAACGAACGATACCTTGCTTCTACATCTTGCAAATTATTCCGATTTTCCAGAGCTCTTCGTATCTGGGACAGACTATAGATGCCTCTCTAAGAGTTGGTCAGGTTTTCTTCATTCTAGCGCATTTTAGATCCAAAAAACGCATTTGCGCGGATCAGGCGTTTTTCGGCCCATTTAAACCAATGTAATTTTACCCCTTAGTTTTGATCCCTTTCAGCATCAGCTAAAAAAGCTTCAAATTGGCTCAAATTTAATACAGCCTATTATTTTCATAGGTATCATCGATTGCCACCCGGACCTCGTCGATTTTCCGACAAGATGAAAATAAGCCGCACCCTAATCGACGATGTCCTCCGCGTTAGTAGGATTTTTTTTAAAATTCGATCAATTTATAATAACTTTTGTTAAACTATTATTGCAATGACTAATATGAGCACCTCCAGAACATTGCGTGCAGATGAAAGTGCATTGAACTTGAGCTTTAACACAGGAGCATCTCTTTGTGCAGGCAGACTTGCAATTGCATTTAACAATCTCCCGGCAGTCGTTCCAAATGGAAAGAAGATTTGACCAGATGAGTAACCAGCTTTCTCTCTTTTCGATCAACTCGTACTCCTCACGGCCAGGAATTTCTTTTTCTGGAGGCAAAGCGCGTTCCCAAACATACCTTACCTGGTCAGCAGCGCACAGGGTGTGCTGCTTTAATGCATCTTTTGTGGGGGGGGGGGGGGGGAAATTACGAAGTACCCTATTTTTGGTGTAAATAGAAATTTTCTTAGCAGATGCAGGGGCTTATTTGCTGCTTTTTCGTAGTAAGGGCGGTAAACCAAGTACATGCAGTGCGTAGAAAATTTTTCCGATGCAACAGTGGCGTTCGTTCCTCCTACTTTCATCCTCAAAAACACTTCCAAATATCTACTTCTAAACCCTAGAAATATTTTCCTACCGTCTCCAATACGAGACAACAGCAGATATCCGCCCCTACGTCTGCTAAGAAAACCTCCATTTACCGCCAAAAATAGAGGCGACATGCGGGTATATTTTTCTAGGGTTTGAAAACAGGCATCTGGAAGTGCGTTTGAGGACGAAAGAGGGAAAAACGCCGCTGTTGCATCGGAAAAGTTTTCCACGTGCACTATGCACTTGGTTGTAGGGAAGGATTCCAAGCCCGCTGTTCATTTTGCGATCAATTTTAATTAAATAGTAGAGTTCGCCTCTAAGCGAGAAAATTGTAGAAATCGTTCCTAAAATTCTATGAGAATGCTGATTATCGGCAATATATCGTCGTTTAAAAGTGTAATGAATCAAATAAAGAATCAAATTTGTTGCGGTTTCATCCATCTTCATCTCATAAAAACTCAAGGAATAGTAATTAGTTCGCTATACATTTTTTCATATTTATCATGTTAACGAGAGTATTTTTTTTTATTATAGGTATTCATTTCGTCTCAAGAGGGTATGAAAGGATTTTCCAAAATTAACAATTTTCATGAAAATTTTGCAATGAATGATCAAAAAACAGCGAATATTCCAGTTCTGTAGCGCATGAACGCGGGCCGACGCGAGGTTGCACGGCGCATAAGAGGCGAACCTCTACCCGAGCGCGCGACCAAAACCGTCCTCACGCGTTTTCTATTCGTCACAAAAAAAAGGTTTTGGTATCGTTTTGAAGGTCAGAAAATCCTCCACCCACCTCAAGAAAATAAAGGGCTCTAATTGCGCCCAGAAACAAAAAATCAACGGCTGTTAAGATGATTGAAATTAAAAAATTCACGTATTTTGTCATAATATGGCAAATTATTTAAAGTTAAATGTGAAATGCACATTATTTGAAAAGTTCTTTATAGTAGCTTTCAAACGAGACCAAAAGTTTGAAAATCGAACGAATGGTTGGAGAGATACAGCGCGTTTAACACGTGTGAAGCGCGTCCGTGGCCATGAACGCGCGGTGGAAATCGCGCGCCGCGGCCGATCGCGCGACACTTAAATGGCTCTCGCGGGCTAACCACTCGTAGCACAAAAATGGTTTTGGTATCAAATTAAACGCGAGATTAAGATCCACCTCTTTCACTGAAGAGAAAATATCAATTTTCCTGCTCAGTTAAAAGTTATTTTACTTTGAAATTTTAGGAATTTTCAAGGAAAAAATTTTTTGTAAAATTTCAGACAAATGGTTGGCCGAGTTCAATCTGTTATAATTTATTCATATTCTAAGCCCTTTTAGTTCTCTTTTTAAAAAAGAAAATCAAAATCGGACAATTAGCAACAGAGATATAGCACTTCAAGAAAGCGCTTGGCCGCCATCTTTAACGGCCGCCATCTTGGATCCTGCACGGATTTGAAAGTGGTTCTACGGAAAAAAACTTTAGTTTTTTCATCTAGTATGACCTCCCAAAGTGGCAATTTCTAATCAAAAAATAGTCGATTTTGATCGTACCCACCGTACTATGGAGATGAACTAAACCAGTTAGGTGCGAAAAAACAGTGCACTGTATTCAAGAGCATCATAGAGTATCCGAAATAAATTTATAATTGTTTTTTGATACACTCTCCGTTAACTTCAACGTATTTCTCCCAGCGTCCAACAAGTTGAAATCCCTTCTAAAATAAACTGAAAGGGAGTTGATTTTGAATCCACTTTGCGTGGGCAATTCATCATTTACCCAAAAATTGCATATGCATTTACTTGATTATATTCATTTTGAATGTACAAACCACATTTTCAAAGGTTGAGGAACAATCGATTGAGACTTAAAATTAAAATGAGGTAGAAAAATCAATTTTAAGGGGGAAAAAGTTTAATTGGAAAAATACATCAACATAAAAATTACAAATGAAAACTTGGAAAAATATATTAATATAAAAAATACAAATGAAAACTTATCACATGATTGGAAATTTAGGAGTATCAGCTTTAGTGCAACGTACGATTCAGGAGCTTTAGGTACGTTCATTCAAAATCTCTAAATTCAAAAATATGCATGAGTTTGTAAATTTAATGACAAAATATTCAAGTAAGAATACTTACAAGGAGGAATCACGATGGCTATGCCTTGGATTTAAATGGTAGTTAATGTAAAACTGGAGACATGCTTTAGTTGTTTTGCCAATGGGCCTTTGGGAACCCCCCAAAAGCCACTAGTTCCGTATTTCGGGTGGAGGCTCACTATGTGACCCGTCGCGCGCTCAGTATCTTTCGCCCGTCTCTGAAGGCCTGGATATACGATCAAATTTGGATCAAAGTAGACCAGCTGATGACTGTTCGTCACCATCTACCATCAAATTTTGACGGGCCGCACTATTTTGTTCAAAGTGGGTTTCACCATCTGCCTTATTCGCATTTCCAATATGGCGATTATGGCGTAGGCATTACTGAATTTTTTCTGAGTTGATTTTGTCGCGTGCTTTTAAATCTTCTGTACTATATTTTACTCTCACAATAATGATGGACCGACTGCAAGACCAACAAGATCGTCCGCGAGTAGTTTTCGTCCATCATAATAATAATGATAAAAGTGCACTGCCACCAGGAAAAGTAATATTGAATGTCGTGAGAAAGGCAAGTACCCAACCAAATGCTAATGCTCTTCAACCTAAAAAAACGACCAACAAGAGGAACCGTGACGACTCCTCTCAAAATAATGATTCAACTGAAACTACAGCGGCCAAGAAGTGGCCTCCTGAACATATCCTAGGATTAATCATGGCCTACAAAGGGCACCCGTGTCTATTCGACGTAAATCATAAGATCCTGAACGAGTGTTCAACGCCGATAAAGCTGCCTTTTTTGTCAATCCCAAAAGCACCAAAGTCCTATGCGAAAGGGGCATGAAAGATGTTTACAATTTGGTAAGCACCAATGAAAAGGAGTGCTTGACTGTCCTAATGACCATCAATGCTGCTGGGGAAATCCTCCCTCCCACAGTAATCTTCAAATATGTTCGGGTTCCTAAAACCATTCTTGAGTCAGTCCCCTCAGATTGGGGTGCTGGTGTCGCCGACAGCGGCTGGATGACAGCCAAAGGATTCTATGAATTCATGGTCAATATTTTTAATGACTGGGTAGAGAAACGTGGCATCAAAGAGCCAGAATTATTTTTTGTTGATGGCCACAAGTCCCACGTGACCTATCAACTTCGCAAATTTTGTGAAGAGAATAAAATTATTCTCATCACTTTGCCACCAAATACAACCGAACATGATGGGAATGAACAAATTTGTTCTTCGAGCTAGACGTGGGTTAAATTGGTTTCGGCGTTAGGTTAGTCCTAGGAAATTAGGTAGGTATGGCTTACCTTCCAAAGACATAGTTACCTAGGTATCTACGGCCTTTTTTCAAAATAGTTACCAACTTAAAGAGCATTATGTGTGTAACAAACGAGATTACCTACCTGCTTATTAAAATTAATTAGAAATTAGGTAATTTAATACCTAGGTGCTGCCTTAACTTTTTTCATTTCTTTATTTAGTGTACCTAGTACAGGATAAAGTAGGTATGGTGAAGAGTTTCCATGACTATTAGTGAATAAAGTAGGTAAATACTTGACTATTTTGGTAATAGTTTGCACCGAGCTGAATGCTCTCAATTTTTCCAAAAAACCTCCAATTTTTCAAAAAAAGTTGTTCCTCTTAATTTTTCCAAAATGAAAAATTGTTCCTATTTTAAGCTTTTCTATTATTCGATAGGTAGGTATCTAGGCACAAGTTTACTCTCATAAACTGTCCAATGTTTTTACTATTAAGTAAAGGGAAAGGCTGAAAACCAAAATTTTTATAAAAAAACCTAAGTTTTTTTTTTTTTTTTTTTTTTTTTTTTTTTTAGTTTTTATACGTTACTTTCATACCTTTTGTACAATGTATTACTCTTACTTACTCCGTATTTTCTCTTTTCTTTCTTTAAATTCATTATGACTTGTTTCTTAAAGATAATACAGTTGTTTAAATCTTTAACCTGTGGTTAATGGTGTCATATCCAAACCCTCTCTAATGTCTGTTCCAACCCTAACAGGGGTGTTAGGGTTAGGACACTTGGAATTTAAAAAAAAAAAAAAAAAAAAAAAAAAAAAAAAACATTCCTGAAGGTTTAGTTTTTAATCAATTTTTAAAAAACCTTAAATAATAGTTAACTTTTGGTCTTAACTCAGAATGTACGTGCTTGACATTTTTTTTTTAAAAAAAAATGGCTTTTGAGCTTCCTAAAAGCATCCAAAAAAGAGTGTCCCAACCCTGCCGGGTCTCTCCTAAATATCTCCCGCTGTCGGTGGTAAATACAGGATTCAGTGGTATTGTGGGTATTATATATGGTCTGTGGTACATTCGGGAAACTTAGAGCATGGGATAAGAATCAGAAAAAATATTAGACCATTTGGGATTTAGTTCTTTGCAGGAATTGGCTCTCTTTAATTTTTTTTTTCAAAGTGACCATCTTCCTTCCTTTAAAATTGTCAGACTGGGCATATTGTTTAACAGTATGTATGTTGTCCTGTTTCAGACTCTCTACATGAATAGAAAAAACCAAACGGTACAATCTAAGACTTAAACCTCAGCTTAACCCATACAACGATTGCAAAATATGCAGCAAGCATTTTGACGAGTCCATGTTTCTTACATGTGAGAGATTGGGGAGTATACGCCTCAACTCCGATGCCATCCCAACAAAATTCTTTCATAATCAATCGACGTCCTTTTCTTCTATCTAAAGAACCACCCCTTCAATCTTGCTACAAACAAGTCCTTCAAGCAACCTAGCCAATGCGGAAACCAACAACGAAGCACAAATATTTGTCAGCAGGCAGGACGCATTGATTGGAGCAGATATTGACCGTAAGTCTACCACTCCTTCTATTTCTTTGAATATCAGCCCAATGGACAACCGAGTCAGCTCAGAAGTAATTCTTGATGGGCAAGTATACTCCAGAGAGCAGCGCATATCTATTGATGGAGATATCAACTGTGATTCATCATTTACTCCCCACCTTTCATCAACTGCTCTTAATAATCCTTTCCCCTTAAGTTGCATAATCTTGAGTAAAAGAAAACTATCATTTAATGTACATTGTTCACGTCAAAGAAGCTGAACCACTTGGACCATACCAGCACTCCGTCTTCATCCGGCAATAATGATGCTGATCATCCATCCGTCGAAGTCCGAAAAAATTCAACCCTTCCAAACAGCTGTTCTCCCTCTTCACTTGATAATAATGCTACATCATCATCAGTTTTGTCTTCTCCCAATAGTGACAGTGACAGTGGCTTTGTAGCCACTCCATGTTCCGAGAAAAATTTTGCGACGCTGCAAGGCAGACAGAGGAATCTCTATCATCAAACACTCCTGGTAAGAAAAAATTGAGACTGGAAAATGTAACAAATAGACGTCAAATAAAATACAGAAACAAGAGAATCCTCGAACTGGAAAGTGCAGCAAAAAAATCAAGAAAAAATCTGGCCCAGTTTGATTCTCTTTGCGACAAGATTCTACCTAAACCTTTTTCTGCATTAGTTCAAGAGCAAGCACGGCTTTTTAGGCGGAACGATCAGAAACCAAAGGATAAAAAAAGCAAAAGGCCTCAGGTATTCTACGCAATTGAAGAAGTTTGCATTGGCAATCTTATATATGAGTCCGAAAGCATAGAGACTTTAAAAGCAAATCGTGACTTTGCTCTCGGTCTGCTGTCTACGCAGGATGACACAGAAATGAAAAATCAAGCCAGGATTTAACGAGAACATTTTTGCTGCCCTCGAAACAAAAGTTGCTGCCATGCCACAAGATGAGCGTAGGTGCGTTTAGGGCGCTGATGAAATAAGTTTACAGTCAAATGTATTTTATAATCATACTAAAGACGAAATTGTAGGCTTTCATGATATAGGCATAATCAAAAGTTTTCGAACTGCAACCCATGCACTAGTCTTGATGACCTCTGGGATCAAACAGAAATGGAAACAACCACTAGCTTTTTCCTTTGTTAGCGATGCTTTCTCAGCTTACCAGTCAAAAGAAATAGCCGAAATGGCTATTAAGAAGCTTGCGGAAATAGGTTTACAGGTCAAAGTCTATGTTACAGATCGAGGATCAAATTTTGGAAAACATGCAAAATTGCTTAGCGTTACTAATTTAGACCCTTTTTTCCTTGATGGCAATCAAAAGATAATTCAGCACTTTTGCTCCCTTCTCTGGTTCCAATGACGCACACAGCCCCAGAGAAACTTTGATATAAATTGATTGTCACCCGCTCCTAACTTTAATCGTTGTCTCTCCGATCCTTTTGTTAGGCCCCAGCTCCCTCTGTGTCATTTTTGTGTACTTCCTGATATATCAGTTGTAATCCCTATTTCGTCGAATAAATTATGGTGTGATCAAACTGCGTTGTTATTCTTCGTCGAGCAATTATTTGCTCTGGCGCAGTTGCCACTTTTTTCCATTCAAAGTGGAAAAACTTAACTTATACTATTCTACTGATCAACTGGGCTTAAAATCTTCCAAACAGGAGAAGAGGCATAAAAACTGTCACAGAAAATCGTATCCAAGTACAAGTTCAACAACAAACGAGATAAGAAAACCAACTCGCCCCTCATGGCCGATGACGCTAACTTCGACAAGGATCAAGTACGAAGAGTAATTAAGTAGATTTTCTAATTATGTAGCGCGTGTAAATTCGACTGAAACGTTGCAACTCAAGGTGAGGTTAAAAGCCGTCACACCTCTTTAGTAGCAAGGACTTTTTAATTGCATATCGACCACATCCCTCCAAAGAATATTCAATTTGTGTTCCCTAGATCGCATCAGTTTTAGCTTTTGTTGCTGAGAAAGCTCAAAAAAGCACCCATCCTGACTCACTTTTGATGGCTTTTCCGTGTCAACATTGTTGCTTAAAACTGAGATATCGACTGACAATTCAGATGTTCCTGAGTGATGTGTTTTAGGAGGACTCACATTTACCTCATGGTCACATGAAGTTATTTCATATACCGTGCAAATGGGATTTTTTCCTGAGCATCCCAGTTCTATCAGCTCCAATTCTTGTTGCATAGATAACTCACACAAGCGCTCACCATCTGGACCCATTGTATCTTTGTTTCCATCGCCAACATTAACATTCAAAAACTGACTTACGGACTGACAAGGATTCCCCACTGAGTGAAAAAGGCATTTGACTGTTACTTAAAGTTCTTCCATCTCCTACTATCAGATGATTTGCATTTTCAGTCAACTTTTACGTTTCCAGCCTAGATTGCTGAGAAAGCTCAAAGAAGCGCTCATCTGGACCCGTTTCTATTGGCTTATCACTCCCAAAATCGTTGTTGAAAATCAACTTACGCTCTGACAATTCAGATGTGCTGGGATCGTGTGCTTTACCACTTGCGCATATCTTACATCTAAAATTCGACTGAAAATCCTTTCTTTTGTAAAGTTGTTTTCGGGTGCGTTTGTTGCATTGTTGCAAGGAAGGTTCGAAAATCCGGCGGGTGGAGACGTTGAATTTTTCCTTCTTTTTGGGCTAGGAACAGGTGGAGAAAAAAGGAATGTTGATAAGGTTGCAAGTTCATCCTGGACTATAAACTTTTTGGTTTTGCTTTCTTTCCTCATCAACTGTTCCTCCTTAATTATCGATACCATTCTAGTATTTAAAGTTTGGTCACGTCTTGATCAATAATTCTTCGTTTTAAAAAGGAAAAATAAAACAAGGAATGTCGAATAGTCGTAATTGATTAAAATCTCACCTCTGTACGACCAGGACCCAGTAATAGGAAATCTTCTTTGTCCCACTATGAGACTGTGGGTAGCATTCAAGATATACTGCTAAGTTCTAAACATCATGTTTGAATGTTTCCCAAGAAAGGTCTGTACTTCATAAGGTTAGTGAGCCCCGTAAGCAGGATGTGCGTTTATACAAGCCTGCAAGTTACTGATTCTATTAGCATGTTCATCCAATTCGTATGGTATACTGCAGATTCTGTTGCTTTTTACAGAGACGTTCAGTTCTGTTAGCTCTGGTTCAACATGGTCCTCTTCTTCTGGCCCTATTCTCGGAAGATGACAATTGGCTAAATTGTTAACTCGGCAGTTTTGGCAAAGGTAGCATGTAGAGTATCTGCATACCTTACTACCGAGGGGAAAATGGTGGGAGAAGAAGGATTTTCTAAAGCAGGGACAACTTGTGGTAGTGTTTAATACCTCTAACCCCCCCCCCCCCCCCATTTACGATGGAAGTTAGGAAGAGTTACTCAACTTCACCCTGGGACACACGGTCACCCACGGGTAGTAGATGTCCGCACTTTCTGCAGGATCTTCCATCGACCACTGGTGACATTATTACCTCTGCCGGTTACTGAAACTTCATCGGGTGACACCTTATTTCAGAAAAAATGTCAGGTCAAAATCAAGTATGCAGGAAAGAAACTCTCCTTAAACTCCAAAATCTCCCCAGTCATCCCTTTCGACTCTTCCCACGCCCTCTGTATCTATATCAGCCCGCCCTTAATTAGCATCGGAGTTTTATGGTTAACCGAACTCGGATTATGTTTACGTGACGCCCGCCCGCGCTCCTCCTCAGAGTTGGGAGGATGTAACTTTTTACCATTAAAAAAAAAGAAGCCTGCCATCCCCCATCCTTTAATGTGTTTTCTATCTCTCTTCATTCTCCTCTATCCATTACCCCTAATCCCTTCTGTATGACGTTCTGCTTGCTTTTATAGATGTCAACCAGAGCCTCTGGTTACTCTCCTCTGGTCCAGAGGAGAGTAACAGGGTTGTTCCTGGCATTAGCACGATACATCAGCTGCCTCCGCACAACAACAGCGCCATTTTGGTCCTGTAAGCATAATCATGTCTAATGCTTGCTTTGCTAAAGCCGAGAAAGCAGGAAAAGGTGCCCACTGTGTCACGAGATAATGGCCAGAGACAGGCTTCTCGACAGACTAGAGGAGGCAGTTTCTGAGGAAGTCACAATTCATAGAGGCCTTCACCAAGAGCAACCATAGCGTCAGCACTAAATTTTGGGGAAGTTCAGGGAAGGGGGGGGGGGGGGTATGAAGACAAGTCTCTCCCCACATATACATTAAAAATCGTATGTTAAATTAACTGTCATTCTAACCTAATTCACATTCGTCATTCACGGTCAACCTCTATCACTCTTGTTTCCCATTCTGTGTATTTTAAATGGAAAATCTAAATTGAAAAAAGTAAAAGTTGCGAAATTCAACTTTTCTCCATACATATAACTCATTAAATTCAATCAAAATTTTAAAGAGATGGAGTGAAGAAGGTTCTTTCTCTTTTCCTCTAAAGCCTGAAAGCTGTAGGTGCTGACCTCTTTTATACCTAGAATATAAAAAAAATGTTAACCACTACATTTTTTCTTTTCTTCTTTTCAGAAGCAGCACAAAGAATCACACTCTGGTTGACTCTTGTTCTCTTCCTCAATTTCTACACAAATTGAAAAGGAAAGCCTTAAAAAATTTTCAAGATGATCCGAAGAAAACCAAAGTCGTAGTGCGACGTTCCACCCAACATGCAGAGAGAATCATGGATCATACAAATACTGCGATTTCTGTAATGTTCGCAGCAACCGCAGCAGGTGAATCTCTTCCAATTAATGTTGTTTATAAGGCAGTCCGTTTGTATGACTCATAGATACAAGGTGGGCCACAAAATGCACGGTCCAACAGAACCTCCTCAGGTTGGTTCGAATCCCCAATTTTTGCGGACTGGTTTCTTAATGTAGTGATCCCATTTTGTACTAAATTGCCCCTGGCCAAAAAGTGATCTTGGGTAATAATCTGGCTAGCCATATACCTCATCGTGTCATTGAGCTTTGTAAAAATAATGAAATTAGCTTTGCCCTCCTACCACCTAACTCAAATCACCTTTGCCAACCATTAGACGTAGCTTACTTTGGGCCCCTAAAAAAAAAATGGCAGAAAACCTTAACTGAGTGGAAATAAAAAAATCGAGGAGCAATGAGATAGGATGTTTTTCCTTATTTGCTGAAAAAAGCATTGGATAACTTAAAAAATATAAGGAAAAAACATCATCGCAGGTTTTAAGGGCATAGGAATAGCACAGCAGTATTGTGGCAAACTTGTGTTTCAAACGACTTAATTGTTCTGATCTAAATATTGAATGATTACGTATATATGAATGCAAATATTCATTCCTTATGGCAAAACAAAATTGACCCATAGGGAGTTGAAATGTAACTGATAAAAATTTGTTGTAAAAAAGCCTATTTAGTAGATTCTCCAAAGAGACAGTCTATCATCATTGAAAGAAAACCAATTGCTAGAATGACGAGAAACCCAAAGGCCGTTCCACAATTGTCGGTCAAAGATACATATTTGAGATATGAAGAGAATAAACTGCACTTAGACTGAGAGATTCCTTTCTTGCACAAAGTATTCATCTACTGCAAGTACATTAAATAAAAAAGAAAAAGGGTTTAAAGAGAAAATTTCAGTGAGACTCACGCATCATTGTCACATGTCAAGAATGAACATTGAGCTGGCTGACATAAGCGACTGAGGCTCAGAAGCCTCGCGCACGCTCATTTCCCACATGTTCAGAAGCTCCGAAATCGAATAGGTGCACGGTAGAAGATGGATTCTCGACTGCATAGCTTCAAGAACGGATCGGAGGAATGGCGTCGTTCCGTACATTTGCGGTGAAATGTGACAGACAGGGGCACTCTGCGGGTAGCCATCAGGGACGGAGATCTGGATTGGTGGGATATTTGCCAGCTTCTGGTCGTCCAACGAACACAGTAGATGAAGTCCGCGAGGATCGAATTTTACATCCTGAGTTTTCAAGAGAGAGACCTGAGCAAGAGAGAAATCACCATGGATATCTTAGATTATTTATATTTTTTGGACAGTTATATCCAAGAACATACGAGGGCTATCCCAAAAGAAACCGGACTTTTGTCATAGAAGGCGAACCGAGCGTCGTAATGAAGTTTTCTTGGGCTTATTTGAAAGCTGATAAGTTACTGGAGGTGCTTGTTTTCACAGAATGCAAAAATTCGTCTTGGTAAGGAAACTACACGCTTTGGAATAAAGGAAAGTCAAACTCGAGTTGCAATTTTTGTCTTTATTTCAAGAAAAATTTGGATACAACTTAAAAATAAACCCAGGTTTTAAGTTAAAAACTTCGTGGCTCTCTTATTCAAATGCTTAAAAATAAGGAAATCAACATTTTAAGCAGCTTACCAAGTCATCACCTATCCCCTTCAAAATACTCGCCAGCTTTGTCGATGCATTTTTGCCACCGTTTTTTCAATTGGAAGAAATACTGTTGGAAATTCTCAGGTTTGAATGATCGCAATTCCTTCAAGGTGTTCTCTTGAATTTCCGGAATGGTTTGAAAACGTCGACCTTTCAAGGTAGATTTAAGTCGTGGAGATAAGAAGAAATCTCACGGAGCCAGGTCAGGTGAATAAGGGGGATGAGTGAGGACACTCATGGCATTCTTTGCACAAAATTCGCGAATTTGGAGGGATGCATGGGCAGGTGCATTATCGTGATGCCAAAACCAGGAATTGGCTCTGTGTGATTTTTTCTTATTTCCAGGACTTAAATCTACCTTGGAAGGTCGACGTTTTCAAACCATTCCGGAAATTCAAGAGAACACCTTGAAGGAATTGCGATCATTCAAATCTGAGGATTTCCAACAGTGTTTCTTCCAATTGAAGAAACGGTGGCAAAAATGCATCGACAAAGCTAGCGAGTATTTAGAAGGGGATAGGTGATGACTTGGTAAGCTGCTTAAAATGTTGATTTCCTTATTTTTAAGCATTTGAATAAGAGAGCCACGAAGTTTTTAACTTAAAACCTGGGTTTATTTTTAAGTTGTATCCAAATTTTTCTTGAAATAAAGACAAAAATCGCAACTCGAGTTTGACTTTCCTTCATTCCAAAGTGTGTAGTTTCCTTACCAAGATGAATTTTTGCATTCTGTAAAAACAAGCACCTCCAGTAGCTTATCAGCTTTCAAACAAACCCAAGAAAACTTCATTACGAAGCTCGGTTCGCCTTCTATGACAAAAGTCCGGTTTCTTTTGGGACAGCCCTCGTATATATGTTTCATTTTCTCTGGTTTGAATCCATTCAATGTTCAACAGTCAACTTCACATGATTTGTTTTGTCGCTGGTATCATTGATGAGACTGAATGTGATGGCCAAATCAACTATATAGTAAAATTACCCTCTTGAGAGATTTTTCTTCCAGAAACTCTGCTGGACTGAGTTCATAACTGAATTTCAAATCCAAAGACTTTCTTAGAAGTTCTAATTAGCCAAAAACAAAGAGCGTCAAGAATTTCTGAACAGTTTTTGGAGGATAATCAAAGACATACAAAAATATTTCTGAGGCTTTAAGAATGACTTGATATTAGAAATTTTCTCAGAATTTCATCAATACAGAGACAGCTGCACCGTCGGATGATCAGTGCTTCTGCTTACTACAGCATAATCTCAGGGATCAAAGGCGCAGATTCAGATCAAATTTTTCTAAGAAATGCCCATTGAAAAATCTGATACAAAACGATATGTATTAGATCTCGTGCAAGCTCCAGTTTTCGACTACCTAGAATATGAATTTTCAGTCCTAGGATAGCAGGATCCTGGGGAGTTTACACTCCTGGAATCCTTAAATAATTTCTTTCCTGATGATTACTTAGAAAACTTGTTTTGACACAGGGTTTTACAATATTTGATCTTGCTATCTTCTTGCTTGCTTTCTTGCTGTTCTTTGATCTTTCTAAGATATATCTAGTAAAAAAAAGAGGCTGAAAGTACCTTGAAACGACCGTCTAATCGTGCAATTTCTCCCTGAATGACATCTGGGACTTCATTGGATGGATCCTCTTCTTTTTTCCTTTTCAACGATGATGGTAAGCCTCTGGTTGAAAAAAGAGGGGTTGACAGTCACTACTATGTAGTTTTCTTAAATGAGCAGGAGTTGAAGTGATACTAAAGCCTTACACTAAAAATCTGCACTGCAGAATGGGGGTCCTCCCAAAAAGATTACCTACTTTCAAAGTCCAAAGAAACCACAATGATGCGTCAGTTGCAATGGTCACAGACTCATGTTTTACTGATCAAAACTGGGTTTGCAATACTTATGTAACAAGACCAGATACTAAATTTTAGTTCTAATGAAGAGGATAGTATCTTAAAAAAACTACAGCCCACCGAGTACGGTGCCTATTCTTTCTAATTACAGAGGGGCCTTATTGCCTCCTCCCTGAAACCCATTTTTACCGACTCAAATCAAATTTTACAGACAAAACTTTTATTTTTCATACTTATGGTGACGGAGGAAACTAAAGAATGAACTTTAGTGGCAGATGACATCAATCGCCTGGTTTTTCAAACAGCTATATTTCTGGCGTTGATATTGAACAAAGAGACTTACTATTTGGGCATATTTTAATGTTTCCTCCAAATCTAAAGAAATGGACCATGAAAGTGCAATTTTGTGAATGGTGCAACTAGTGCACAGGGCGTCTAAAAAATTACAGGTGATAAAATTTGACAGTTTTAATTTTATTTTTTTGAACTTGGCCAGAAATTTGGGGACTTGAGAACGTAACATTTAACTACTTTTGAACTTACGGAGAGAACTAGTGAAGAGGCAAAGTTACGGAAAATTGGCTCATTTTGCAAGAAGATCGTACATATGACTTTTGAACAGACGTATTTGGGGGTTTGAAACTCCTTTTAAAATTAGTTTGAAATGATTCCTAAGATTTTTACTTAGTAGTGCTCACTGCTCACAATTTGGTAAAATTTCCTTTTTATTATTTTTATCAACCAGAATTATGATTTCTAGAAAATAGGTCAAATTGGACCTTTGAACGATCATAACTTGGTCAAAAATTCAGATATTGATCTGCGGTTTGCGCTAAAATTCTTACTTTTTATTGCCTGTTGCAATGAGGTATCACAAGATAGGGGTTCCTATTTGGAAAAACAGTCAGGGCCCCCTAGTCACCGAGGGAGGGGCCAAAATTTTGACCCCCCTCCCCAGAAGATGGACCCCTAAGAAATAGAAATATTCCCAAAGTTTTGTTTTTCTATCCTGGATGTTTCAAAAGTTAGAGGGAAGGGGGGGGGGCCTTTTGGAACACCCTATATTCTTGAGACAAGCTGGATGATACACAATACTCAACCTAAAAAGCCATCGTACAAAAACGGTTAGGGTTGGTTTTCTTCAGTATTTATAATGTCTAACACCCTGTCGGAAAATTATGTTAATGACAAAAACTTTGTTAAAAACTTAAAAAGTCTTATGAGGAGTGTACTCTTCCATATGTGCTTCAAACAATTGAAAGAATTAAACACACACATGCAGGTCTGGCAAATCTATAGTGTACTGAATCTTTATGATAGCTGAGAAAAGATAGGAAAACACTAAGAAATGGGCCCAGGCTTTGCTACAATTATAGGTGACAATTTCTGTAGATAATTGGCATCTTTCAATTCACTTCAAATTTATGCGTAGTGGATACTATTACAAACAGAGTATAGTATTTCAGTGATGGTGCTTTGATTAAGGCTCGTCAAAGAGACTTATGCAAGGCCATTTTAAAACATTAAACAGATTTTCATCATTTAAAACAGTTTCAGTGCCTATTCAAAATGGTTGGACTGGGTGCACAGGTTAGGAAGAAACAAATGAGAACAATACTTCAGAACTTACTTCATATTTTCTCCGTAAAACGCTTCATAGCTTATTGCAAACGATCTTTGAAGACTGTGATTTATGTACGATGTTTGGCAGTGATTACTGATGCATTCGATTAACGGATGGAGTTCTCTTGTGACTGATGGTCCAGTGCTGCCATCTCCCTAGAAAGAAAAAAATAAAAACGGTCAGTCACTTGTCAAACTTTACCTGAGAGCTAAAATTATGCCTCCTGTATTAAAAGGAAATATTTTAAATCTTCTTCTTTACATTCCGAACAAGAAGGAATGAATCAAAAATTCAACTCTAAACCCAGGAAAACCCTTAAAACTGCATTAAAAAAATCATGATCAAAGGAAATTACTTTTGCCAGTTTCTCACATTTTAAAATGAATGTGATATTTAAGAAGCTTCAAAACATTCAGTTGATGACCTTAATTTTAAGTTTTTTGGCCTTGAAAGAGGTTGAAAAAGCAATCTCTTTTTAATAAAACTCTTCTGAAGGTAAGCAGTTGTGTCAAGCTAATCCTCTTTTCCAATGGGCCTGTTGCAAACTTTTGCTAGAGCAGAATTAAGAGTTGTTGCCTACAGATAATGCCTCAAAAATCACGATGGGCGCATCGGCAAAGTCTGAAATGCACTCATAAATTCACAATCTGCGTAAGAAATTTGCGTTTTTTTGAGCTTCCCGCTTCAAAAACGATACTACTGCACAGGTGAACATTCTATTAGAGGAGTCGCTCTATCGTCGGCAATATTCATCATGGCCGACGCTTGCACAGTTCCTCGCGTAATTCAAGGAGAGTTCAAGGTCAATCAAGGCGGGCGAGGAAAATATGAACGTAAACACGCCGATTGTTATCTGATTTAATCCTGTTCAGGTGTCATCTCGTCCCATCACACGTGTTTTGGCGGATTGGCGTCGGCCATGATGAGTATTGCCGCCAATGGAACGACTCCTCTAACAAAATGTTCACCTTTGCCGTAGTATCGTTTTTGAAGCGAGAAGCTCAAAAAACCGCAAATTTCTTACGCAGATTGTGAAGTTATGAGTGCATTTCAGACTTTGCCGATGCGCTCATCGTGATTTTTTAGGTATTATCTATAAGAAACAACTCTTAGTTTTGCTCTAGCAAAAGTTTGCAACAGGCCCATTAGAAGAAAATGGGAAGCACCTTACAATGACCTTTATTTTAGGTTTTCGTGGCACAATGAAGAGCCCATAAAATTAATCTCATAAATTTTAGATTGAATAGACACTTATCCCTTCAGTCTTTGAGATAGTCGAGAGTAAAATTCTGAGAACATCTATTTCAGAAAAAATTATGCTCATTTCAGCAGGATATGAAACTTTCTGCTTAATACTGATTATAAAAAAAAGGATTGCTGATGATTATGATGATTTGATCTGATAATTTACTTATTTCTTAAAAAGAAATAAATAGCCAAGAAGAAAAGCCAAGCCAAGCAAGAATTCAACCTAAAATCTTGTGAATGTATTCTCCACGGTAAATTTGCAGAAAGATTAAGTGGTTAAGTTCTCTGTTGAAAAGTAAAACGTGTGAGAACAATTTAAGAAAGAATAGATTAAAAAATGAGTGATTTTTAATTTTTTTGACAGGTTACTGTTATCCTCTTATCATATTGTAATGAACTGTTAGCACAATTAGCCAATTTATAGAGGAAACTCGGGAGATCTCAGTGTTACTTGGCTTAAAATGTTTTAAGAAATTGTCAACCGTGCGGTCCCTGACTTTATATGACCCAAACCAACCAAGAAAAAGGCCTGGTGCTGGTGGTCTGGGACACCCTGTAGTTGGGTTGATTTCCATTGAAGGCATAAACTCTTGCTACACTCCCAAATTTATCAAATATTATAGATTTTTGGCATACTTGAGTTATTTTTGTTGATTATGGTTTTATAGGAAATCCTAAGCTTATGCATTCAAGACTTGTTATCATATTTACTTTTCTTTGATTTTTCGTTCCATTTGATCTTTAGTTTTTGTGACAAACAAAGAATATTACTTTTCTATAATTTCTCTTTAATTCCACATCCTTTTTTAGAGGGAGGAAAATTTCCGAGAGGATGATTCGGCATAATTGCCGACAGATAAGCAGGGAAAATTAGTTGAAAGAGATACTCACTCGTTTTAGATCCAATTTTTCTAGAGCTATTTCACACTTTAATAACGTCTCTAGAGTCACTCTTTTACTTTGATTAGATAAAAGTTCCAAGAGCACTTTCATTTTCGCTAATTTTTCATCTGAAAACAAAATTCATTATTATTAATAAATGCTCTGACTGGAGATTCTCAATTATTTGGATACAGTGCTAAATAGACTTTAAATATTTTTGACCAAGGCAGGCCAATTTTGGTTTACGGTTCTCGGCACAAAATTGTCACTAGTAATATTGTTTACGAAATTGGTATTAATTTCAGGTTTATTTCCATCATTACAAATTTTCTGAATGAGCTCACAACCTAAGTCAAGGAAAGTGTTTTCTTGGGGAAGAATGATCCTTTTAGACATGTTACGTGCTCTGATTCAATAATATTTCGATGTAATTGAGGTTTTGGGTGCAGAAAAGGTACTTCTTCCTTATAGAGTTTTAGAAACCCACTGCTAATTTATAATTCCAGGAAGAAACTATTAGGGGAATTTTCTAGCATTTTTTATTTAGAGCACTTTGCAATCAAAAAGAATATTCAATAATATAAGTTTCAATAAATTAAGTACATTCCTTTCAATCAAAAGAGATGAAATGATGGACCAGGAGATTTCTACAAACCATAACAGCAGGTCGATTGTTGAATTTGATAGACAAAGAAGACAAAAGAGATATGAAGGGATCTTATTGGTGGAAGCGGATGGTTGCAATGAACAAAAGAGGTAGGTAATAGACTAAATAACAGCAACTGATGAAAGACCCTATTAATAGCCCATCATTTCCTCCCTCAGTTGATAGGAGCCACCCACTTCAATCAATAGGATTGCTCTATACGCCTTATGTCTTCTTTGACTATCGACTTCAATAATCAGCCCACATAATAGGTCTTCCCTTTGTGCATCCGGCCCTTCAATTGAGTATTTTCTTTCGCATTAAACTATCATATACCTGCAGATATCCGCAGATAACTATTATTATCCGCAGGTAACTATTATTATCCGCATTTAATCACTGTCTGGATTGGTATGGTCTCAATTGATCCAAATAGCCCAGAGTTTTGGGTACCTAAATTTGCTGCATCTAAGTTAGAGTTCTAAATTACCGTCGGCGCCCAGTTTGGCTATCATTTTGCGCAGTGGCTCTATATACTTGCTCAACTGTTTCACTTTATCTCGGTATGCCTGATCCTCCTGAGAGTTGCAAGGACATGGTGTTGCCTGGATCTGACCAGGGGTGTTGAGAGTGCTATTGCTAGGAGATGACGCAATACCTGGATCAAAAGAAAAAAAATAGAGGAATACATACAAATTGGTAGAATGGGTAAGATGATGAAAGGGAGGAAAGCTGTGAGGTGTAAACTGTGCAAATTTAAGCCATTCGTTGGCACAAAAATTAACCAAACAGCTCACAACTAGCTTTTTGGATACACCATGTTTCCTGTCACTAACTCTTTCGATTTTTCAATCCCACTTGATGAAATCCTTATTCTGAGGCCTACGTCTCCATGCATGGAGGTCACTTTTATGCGGGTCAAAAGAAGAGAATACTAAAAAACTGCAAGGGAAGGTCCATTGGTTACATTCTATCTTCCAAATTTACCTTAAGGTTCTAGTTAACCTGATCAAAATTTGAATTATTCAAGATTTTCCTTCCAAAATTCAGAAAAGCATGTGAGACGAGGGCAAGAGAGAGAGAAAAATCAAGCAGGTTCAGAGCAGTTCCTGCTTTTTTCCGTGTTCTCTGGTTTTCTTCATTAGTGATGGATTTTCACTTACGATCATTGATATTCCAGCTTTGTAAATCTCTTCATTCAATAGGTTCAAGAGGGTTGATGCGTTGATAATGAGGTGACTCATTCCGTCTGCCTTTCAGAAAGGAGAGCAGAATACTACCATGCTATGGAAAAATGACGCATGAACATTTGAAAGTTTCAAAATTTCCTTCGGTAGGATGTTAATTTTTAAGGAAAGTTTCAAACATTTTCACATGAAATTTCTAGAGATTTTAGATTTGATTGTGAATGATATTCTCTAGAGAATAGGAGGGGTATCAAAAGAGAGGTATTTCATCAAAAGAAATTTGACAACGCCTGAAGGCCCATACAGCGTTTTTCCTTATCACGTCAGAATAAAGGACCAATAGACAGGGCCAGAAATTAGGCTCTACAACTCATGTTGTCTCATCAAAATTTAACGCAGTACTAGTTGCACTTATGCTTGGTAATTTAATAAGCATTTTTGAAAGTAATTTATAAATATTTACTATGATTTTATTCACGTAAGTTATTTTAGGTAACTGGCAACTAAAATATTTGTTTCATTTTTGAAGATTTTGGTAGTAAAAGTAGGTGATAAATACTGCTGTTTGTTCTAATGATCCTATGGTTGGCAATGATAAGAATGTTGATACGTTTTTTACCTAGAGGTCGCATGCTCTGTGAAATCTGAGGGTTTGGCGAAGGTGCTAGAGCTGGCGAAGACGGCATCTGTGATCTGAAAAATTATAAAAAAACTATTGCAACAAATGTTAACGCACACTAATCGGCCAACCAATAACAGGCTAGGTGCTGGAAAATAAAATAGAGTCAGACATGTCATTTTTTCCTAGACACTGAGGGAAACACCCTGCATAATGTGCTAAAAGCCATCAAGAAAAGAAAAAGAAGAGTGTAGGACGCCTAGAGGACGGCATCAGAGGTATGTTCCACAGTAGTTTTCAGAAGTAAAAATGTCAACAATGCAACAAGGTTGCCACAAAATATAGAAGATAAAATTCCTTAACATATCACAGACACATTTTGATAAATTATCCTGACAACTGAATAGACGTTAGATGGTTAAAAAACACATTGAAATGGTTTTCAGGCAAAATTTGTTGTTCGGAAAATTAAATCCATTTTAGAAAGCAAATATAGGTGACTTATCAATTTGTCTCATTAGAGAGATGTTAATATGACAGGGGGACCTTACACTCATGCCTCCTCAAAATCGATCGCCGTTTGACCAAATGGTAGGTCATGAAAATAATTGGATACCTCTTGTGAAAAGACGTATCCAATGGATTTTCACGAACTACCATTTGGCCAAGCGATCAATTTTGAGGAGGTATGAGTGTAAGGTCCCCTTGTGAGTCAAACATTCAGCTGAGGCTCCTCTTTGAAAGTTTTCCAAACAAAAAATACTTAAAAAAATACTGGGAGATTAGAATGAAGATATTTATCAGAAACTTACGAGTTTGGAAGCCCAACTGGCGACTGCTGAGTAGGCGAAGTTGGACTTCGCCTCAGAAATTGGTTCGGAGCCACAGGTCTGGGGGCAGCATAAACGGAGGGTTGCCCACCAATTAAACTTTCCTGATTCTGAAACAAAGAGTTATGAATGGAAGAAAGTTATTACCAACTAAGAAACATTTAAAGCCCATGAGGTACATATGCACTGATAAATGATGCCGTAGAAGATGGAAAAAAAAAGAGAAAAAAAATTCATGATGATGATTAGGGAGAACTTTTTCTGTTAAAAGTAGGTATTAGCCGTTTAACATTTTCCAGGATCTTCCCAGCCAATCTAGTAAATGCACTCCATGGATCACAGGACAAAATAAGAAATTCGGCACTATCCCTTCAAAAAAATTTTAGAGAGAGCTATAGAGAAATATGGAAGTGTTCGACTTCAACTTATGAGTGAGTACTCATCTGTACTTGAGAGTTAAAATTTTCTGCTCCACAAAAAACCTAAGTCTACTTGAGTCAAATTTGGGCATGATAGTCATTTTAGTAAGTGTTGGGATGAAATGGTTTTCTCAGGGTGCTTAATTATTTTATTTTACAAATTATTATCTCATTATTGGCCTACATTTTGAATTAAGAACAACTACTTCTAGCTCAACCGTAAAAACACTTATGTACACAGGGAAATTAATGGTACATAAGTTGTTTCTAAACTGAGATAGAATTTGTAGTTTATAATTACAAAATGTAGTCCAATTATCGTCCCACAGTCAAAGTGTTATGGGCACTGTTAGTCCTTGATGATCAAAACTGTCGCTAATTTATGATTTTTTATTTTTGTTTGAGATATTTTAGCCCTTTTGCAGGTAAATAAAAACTCACTTTGCGTTGGAGATGACCCATTTGATTAGGAACAATGGGGCCCATCTGAGGAGGCATCGGTGCACTGCCCATCTGGTTAGGCATCTGATTTCCTAACTGTCCAGGGAGTTGATTCACAGGTCCTCCAACGGAACTCATCATGGATGGCATGTTACTGTTCGGCCCTATTGGGGCACCCGTGCTCGTGTTGATTTGAGATCCACCAAGTGGCATTCCCATTTGATTTGACACTGGGACACCCATTGGCCCTCCCATCTGATTCATCCCCTGAACAGGGAGCTTAGGTTGAAGCCCCGGTCTTTGGTTCAATGACTGTAACACTGGGTTAATCATAAAAATGAGATAAGATATAATTTTGCATAAATTGCACCGAGTTGGCTGAATACGATTGTAACTGTCCACACCGCCAGGCTAGGAAGATATGCTGGTAGAGCTTTTGGACGTTTCGCAACTCAAAGGATAGTGTCTAAGAATTACGAAGAAAAAGATTCGTTAAATTCATAAAAAAATTAATGTTTCATGAAGGGAAATTTGGAAACATGAGGATGAGCATACAGCATTTCTCCTTGGCTTGGCAGCACAGGAAAAAACAGAGGTATATCTTTTACATGATGGATTTTTGTCAAATTAACATGAAAATCAGATTCCAGTATTTAAAGAAGAACACTCCCTATCTCAAAAAGCAAACTGCGAGCAATTCAGTTCTGTATTAAAACTCTACAACCGGTCAATTGTGTCATCTACAGAATTATGTTTCAATGGTTTAAGGGTATGAAGTGGCCAAAAAATATGATCCATTTAAGCCCCTAGTTTCTACGTCCAATCATCAATATAAACTTCGAAGGATTCAGACTTTCAGCGATTCTATATGTACCTTTTTCAATTTCACTTGAGAGGTTGCCAGATTGTGCGATAAATGTGAATATTTTACATGGAATTGAATTGGGAAAAGTGCTAAAAAAGCAACTTACATGACAACAATAGAGTCCGGGAGGGACGAGAGGCTGCCTTCCTGGGAAACCCCATGATTTAGCCGGAAATGTCATTAAAACAATCGATTCCGTTTGAAGCATCAATTGTATACTAAGGGAAAGCTATTTTAAAATGATAGTAATTGTAAATGGACACAGATGCTACAGAAAGGGAAAAAGGAAAGGGAAAGGAAATGAAATGAGGATATGATTACTAATATGCAATCAGAGAGAATAAAACAAAAACATCAGAGAAATTTATATGCGATGAAAATATAAGAAAAAACCACGAGTGGGCTCATTGCGATTCGGAACTCGAAATATACTATCGTTGAGCAGTTTTTAGACCCCTACGCTACCGATAATCTTCCTAAGAGGTAAAGATGAACTTTTGCTACTTCAGCGAGTCAAATCGCGGAAGGAGATCCATGGATTGTCCTTTTCCGCCACCCGATGGGATGACGTCCCAGTCAAATGCGTTTTTGAAGAAATGGTCGATCCCCATCATCGCTTCATCTCCACACATCTATTCATGTGCAAATGATGGCGCGCTCCGGCAAGAAGGTTCTGTGACGAAATAATTTTTGCCTCCAGAGTCTCCAAAATGTATACATCTTGGTGATCAAATGTCCAACCACTGAGAATGTCACTCGCGTAGCGAGTGATCGGGGGTCCAGGGGGCGTAGCCCCTTGGCTAGCCGTGACGGACGCGCAAAGCGCGTCCAGAACGGCTAGTACTGATAGAAACATAGACATATTTGTCTCTTTGAAAAACATAGGGTGTGATAATATCCACCATGGTAATACATACCATGGTTTTCTCATCCTTTAATCCTTGAATAAGTAAGAAATACTGGTCGCTTGCTCAATTTAAAATACGGATGGAACCAAGATGAGAGAAACCATGGTATGCACCACAGCAGTGGATAACATCACACGCCCTGCCATTTGCAAGGAGATGTCTCCACTATATCATGATGTCTAGAATTCTTGACCATGTTCATACCTTGATTTTCCCCGATTTTTAGAAGCTCATTCTCTGATAAGAAACCACAGTTTTCTACCACTTTCCCGGGATTTTCTTAGGAGAAACCATATAAATCTCCCAAGTTCGAGATATAAATATCAAAGTTTTTTTATCTTTCAGTAGATTCCTTCGCACGCATTCAATTTTTTAATTCCAAAAAAGTTTCTAATGTTAACACTATCTGGCCAATGAAAGCATCTCTATTACTTTGATGATCATTTGAAGATTCAAATATGTCATCCAAGAGGTCAATAATGGCGGCGCAGTACACCTAAATGACAATGAGTACTTATCTTCAATTTCCGCTAAGTCTGAAAATGCAATGGCTCTAGGCAGTAGAAGAAAAGACTCCCGGTTTCTGGAACAGCTTCCCTGAATGTTTCTAAAAATTATTTTTCCTGATGCATCCCAGATTTCACCGCTTTCCCTCAGTCCAGCCACCATGGTCTATGCTTATCGACACGAATATTGTATATATAAGAAATACTTACAATTTGTTGCAGTCACTTGTGCAGGACCCGGTCCCGGTGGACCAAGAGCACCACCATTGACACCTGGAACACCTCCGCTGGGTTGATTGCTAGAGCCTATAAAATCAAAACACAAAAATGAACAAACATTTTGGCCTGAGGATCTTTTGGTGGTGAATTTTTAACTTACAGACATAAAAATACTTCAACTCAGCTTCAAAACTACCGACGATGAAGACAATTTTACATTATGCCAATAAAGATGAGAACCTCTTCGATTTTCAGAAAGACCAGTAAGAATGTAAAGAATTATACTAGGATAAATTACCCATGGGTAAAGTTTGGACAGACATAGCTGAGGTAAAATTAGCGTTCTTGCCTTCTACGGTAAAGTTTACTTTGGGTTAAGTTTCCCTCAGAATCACTGAAATCTCAATTTTCATAAAAATGTTGCTAGCCTCCTACGTGCACTAGCAGATTCAAATATTGCATCTTTGACATTACTCATTAGAAAACATCTGAATACTTAGGTTCCTCAACATACTTTCGATTTACAGGATTGCCACAGAATTTAGAAAATGAAATTCCCTGACACATTTTGGTGGAATTCCCTGACAATTGAAGATGAGACGGATGGTTAAGAAAGCTTAATTAAAAATAGTTTTCAGGCAAAATTTGTTGTTCGAAATCTCAAACTCATTCCAGAAAGGAAATGAAGATGATTTAATATTTTCCCTGATATTTTCGACATTTTACCTGACATTTCCCGGTTTTCCCTGACTGTGGCAACCCTGGATTTAATGAACCAAACCAGAGATTTAAAAAAAACCAAAGGGTCTGCTTGTTAAATGGCAACATTCTGCAATTAAGACCTACAATTTCTGGTTTATTCAAAAAAACACTTATAAGCACAGGAAAAATAACGGTAAATATTTAGTTTCTAAACTGAGCCAGAAATTGTGGCTCTTAATGGCAAAATATAGCCCACATAGTTGATAGATTGAACCATAAGTCAGTGTTTGACTATGAGCATTGCCAAGCATGATACTAATTTCTTCAATCTAGGTATTCCTCAGGGCTGTGGTAAAATTAATCATGTCTATGCATTAATATTTGATTGCCATGTTTTGGCAATTGGTAAATTTCACAATTAAACTCCACCACCAACTGGCGGTCAACTACAAATCATGCAGCAAGTTGACCGATTTGGGCGGCACTGCAAAGCGTGTACGTTGTTTCTGCAAAGAATGGCTCACTTACACCCTATAGTGATATCACCTGATATGATGTCAATGTTCAATTAAACTAGGATTGATAATTGGAAACAATAATTGGACGATTTACAATTAGGAACAACAATTTTTGGCTTGTCTGTAAAAACAAGTATATGCTTAAGGAAATAAACGGCGCATACATTGTGACAAATCTGAGCCAGAAATCGTGGTTCCTATTTACAAAACGTAGTGCAACTGCATTTCACATTGTCTAACTTCCTCTTAGTTTTTATTCTGAGGAGATCTGGCAGTATCTGAACTGCATTTTGCGATTTGAAACTTTAATTTCTGGCTCAGTTTAGAAAGAAGGACCATTCGTTTTCCTCTTTCACAAAAGCGTTTGCACTGATAAACCAGAAGTTGCAGTTCCGAATTGCAAAATGCAGCCTATCTGATGAGATCATATCAACACCTCAAAATGCTTCCTTCCTCAGTTGAAACAAATAAGTATTTTAATCATAAGTCTATTGAAATGTACTGTTTTTTTCCTCCCTCTATTTTTTCTTTTTATACTTCAAATATTACTAATTGAATGATATGAAAATACTGGATTAGGGAATACTGAGCAGTATTGCAGAGGTTCCGTAAAAAATCTAAGAATTTTCAATTTTGGACTCAAAATGTGTAGTGGCAGCTTTAGCAAAGCCTGATGTTTAACTGTTTCACATAATGGTTGTGGAAAATCTTACAATCTTAAGGTTACTTAATTAAAATTACTAGACTTGACTTTCGTGAGATTGTTCAGCGGTGCTCTAGAACAGCTCATAGAATTGGAGAATATTACAGAAAAAACTAAAACAACATTAACGATGATTATTTAAAATCCATCAACTTAACTTTAGTGTGACTGCAACTCAGATATTGAAA
The DNA here is from genome assembly GCF_918797505.1 of Bemisia tabaci. Classification (NCBI taxonomy): domain Eukaryota; kingdom Metazoa; phylum Arthropoda; class Insecta; order Hemiptera; family Aleyrodidae; genus Bemisia; species Bemisia tabaci. The sequence goes on along the minus strand of NC_092794.1, from coordinate 42,004,081 downwards.
CTTAAAAATTTGTGTAAGATTTGACATTTTGGACGTATGGCAATTGATCTCATTGCCAGAAGGCAATTTAGAATAGCCCGATTATTTTTGCATTTAAAATTAGAACTGAAACGAATGTTTATCTGCTTCAGCAAATGTGAGAGTAACTTGCTTCAATGTAGATAGGGGCTGAATACCTCAATTCGATTTTTAGAAAAGTACATGTAGGATAGGATTACATTAAGATATTCCTTTATGCAAAATATAACCAAATTTATTGCAAAAAATCAAAAAGGATTCATTCAAAAACAAATAAGTAGTAATTTCCTCACTTGTAACATGGAATGAGTAAGAAAAAGGAGTGGCTAAACCTTGCAATTTCAAAATAAATGCCGAAAAAATCTGATATATTACTTTAAAAAATCTTTCTAGGGTGGTTTAGTTGGTGCATAAAATTAATCTATTACATCTAAATCCAAAGAAGATTATTTCTTTATTACATTTTATTGGACTTCGTCGAGGCAGGTATTAATAACAAAATGGTTTGATACTTGGTACATATTACCATTCTTCATGAGGGGAAAGTTTTGACAAACTAAATGGTTAGGTGATGAATGACCCAATGAGAGTCTGGTTACTTTTTAGTATTTTTACTAGAGAGGAGCTATTCTAGAATTTTACTTTTTCCGTCCGCCCCCAACAACTTTCTTGTATTTGTACTCTGAAAACTTTTTCTTCGATGAAATAACTCTGGTTCTGTATGAATTCTTAATTTCACTCAGATCTACATCACTATCACTGTCTATGGTAACTTTGCTCCGCTTCTTGCCTATAGTTTTCTTCACAAAAATTTCTTCACTATCACTAGATTCACTTTCTGACATAGACTGAATGGAAGCTTCTGCACTGGATTCACTTTCTGAACTGGAGACGCACTTTACTTTTCTTGCATTTCTTCCTTTCTTGTTTCCTACAGTTTTTTTGGCAGGTTTTTTGGTGCTCTTGCTAGTGCAGGTTTTTTCAGATGGTTTTTTTGATGAACACGGTTCGGTGGTTTCAGATTTGCTTCCAACTTCTTCATTGCTTACAGTTTCTTCATCGCTACTAGAATTTTTACTTTTTTTAGGACTGGAAGCTTTCTCAGAATCTGTTTCATTATTTTCTGATCCAGAATCAACTTTATAATTTTGCCTGGTCCTCTTACGGAGGTTCTTCCCAATATATTCGCCCATCTTAGTTTGCCGAGAACTTTTCTTAATTTTACTGATATCTATAGAATCATCTTCATCAGAATCAACATTCACCACAGATTTATTATGGGCTGCTAGTTCTGCACTCCGAAGCATAAGATCTTTGTGCTCCGGATTTTGGCTAAGGCTGTAGAGTGCTGAATAGTCTCTGTGCGCTACAGTATAATTTTGAAGTTCTGTGTGGCACTGAGCACGTCTTAAAAGCGCTTTCTGGTAAGATGGATCCTGTCTCAAAGCCTGAGAACAGTCTGAAATACAGGCTTTAAAGTTTTTGAGCTGAAAGTGGGCAGCACCACGGTTTGCAAATATCACAGAGTTATACTTAGCCAAACGTGGATCAAGTCTCAAAGCTTGTGTGTACAAAGCGATAGCTTTGTCATACTGTACTTTGGAATATGCATCGTTGGCGGATTCTTTTATGAGCTTCAGATTTTTGGCACGCTGTGCTAATTCTTCACATCGCTGTGCATAAAGAAGGGGTGAGGGTTTCCCTTTATGACTCAAAATAAAAATTGCCTGATCAAACTCGCATTTGAGATAGTGGAGCAAACCACTGACGTACCTCAAGTGAGGAGCTAAATAGTGGGTTTCAGCCAGTCCGATGGTTTCTAGGACTTTCTTGGCTTCGAGCTCTTGCTTTAGATACAAGAGACACTCTGCTGCCCACAATTTTAAAACAATTGAGGCTGGCGCAATGTCTCTTGCTTCCTTGATAAGTCTGAGTGCAAGCAAGTGCTGAGAGTTATTCAAGTGCTTTTCTGCAGCGGTGTTTAAATGTTTAAGACGCTGCAGAATTTTGAGATCAGGTACATTATTAGGTAACCTATGATTTCTGCGCAGTTGTGAGACCAAGGACTCCGCAGATCCAATGTCACCGGTGGCTATGTGGCATTTTAAGATGCATAGATATGCACCAATGCATAGGGGATCTCTACTGATGGCTTCCATGGCTGCTTCTCGAGCTTGTGTATAAGAGCCAGTTTTCCAAAATGCTGTGGCCCGAGACATGAAAACACTAGCACTAGGTCCTGCAGATGTGGGTGCGGAGGGAGGGTGAGTGTGCGTGTGTGTGTAACGGTGGGTGGGAGCATTGTACAATAATATTGTTCTGTCATAGTCAACTTTTTTCACTGGATCTGATAACACAGCATACGCTTCACCAAGTTCTTTAAATTTCTTTTCTTCGTTAACCTTTTCCGTTTCTGAAGAATTTACATGGCGATCCGGGTGATGGACTAATGCCAATTTCCTGTAAGCTTTCTTGATCTCGTCCGATGTAGCTGTTTTGGCAAGACCTAAAATTCTGTAGTAATCTTTCCTTTTTGACTGAGTCGCCATGGCTTTTGCATCGTCAAGCATCTTCTTGTTTTCGTAAGTGGGCTCATTTTTGAAAACTTTCTCAAAATCATAAACAGCTTTTTCATACTCATTTAACTTTATATAGCACTGACCTCTCTTGGTGAGGGCTTTGAAGTAATTGTTGTCAAAATCTATGGCCTGAGAAAAATCTAAAACCGCATCCTTCAATTTATTTAATCTGAAGTTCACAGTGCCACGATTGAAGTACAACTTCGAATTAGCTGCTTTGTTTGTTGGGTCAATATTAAGCCCTTTAGAATAGAGCTCGTATGCAGCTGCAAGCTGACCCCTTTCGAACATTTGATTTCCTTCTGATTTTAATTTCCTAAACTCTAGAGCTTTCTTAAAAAAGTCAACAGATTTTTGTAGGTTTGGAGACTTGGAAGGGAAATTAGAGGTTTCAAAGCAAGTGATGGCCATTTCAATGTTGCCTTCATAATAAAAGCACAGCCCACAAATGAACACAGATGTGGATTGATCGACCTCTTTTATCTTGTTGGCCAACGTTTTCGCCTCATTGAACTGATGAAGGTGTACATGACACTCCGCTTTCATAAAATTAAAATTACTTGATGCAGGGGCAATAGATAAAGCTGTATTTATCAGTGGTATGGCGGCAGCATAATTTTTAGATTCCATTGCTTTCAACACATCCCTAGTTTTACTCTTGAGAGTGTTAAGAATCTCTACTTCATTTTGCACTGAATTACTCACAGACTCCATAGACTGAATTTTCTGTAAAGTTTCAGTGGCAGATGAAACTTCTCCTAGAGCTATGTAACACTTCAACAATCGGACGTGACCTTTGATATAAGCGGGGTCGATCAATATGGAGGAACTAGCGTCTACAGCTGCTTTGCTGTAATTCCCCAACATCATGTAACATGCTGAGCGATTCCCAAAAAATGGGGCTGAAGAATTATTCAATTGAATAGCCTTATTGTAGAAAATCAACGCTTCATTGTACATTTTCCTTGTGAAGAAAACATTGCCGTTTTCTTTGACTTCTTCGGCTGTTTCAGGAGTTTTCCTGCACACAGTGTTTTCGATGAAAGAGGGAAAGCGGCACCGATCTGCAATCAAACCAATGTCAAAAATTCAGATGCAATCCTCATTAATTTGTGACAGTTATAGATGGTTTGATATGGCTGCAAAATTATAATTTTTCCAAAGCTCGTAATTGATGAGCAGCTTAATTTCGACGGTAAATCAGGTACATCTGAGTTTTTTCAGCAGCTGATTGATGCTAATGAGACAGGAAACATTCCTTTCACTCTCTCGTACCGTGACTAGTAAGATTATTAGTTTGAAGCATGGTGAGTGGAATTCTGGACTATGCTCATTCCCTAATTTTCAAGAGCTCATCCTTTGATGAGAGACCGAAGTTTTTTCCCTCTTCCCTGCAGTTGCTTGGAGAAAACTATATAATTTTCCGGAGTTTCAGATAAACAAACCAAATTTGTTTAATCTTTCAGCAGATTCCTTGGTGCACAATCAAATATATAATTTGAGAAGAGTTCTTGATGTTAATTATCTGGTCAATGAAAGTCTCTCTATCATAATGATTTGAAAATTCAAAAATGTCATTTATAGGGTTAGTAATGGCGGCTCAGGTGCAAAAACAAAAAAATTGAGAACAATAAGTACTTGAAATTTCCGCGAAATTTGAAAACAAAATGGTCTCTGATTGGTAAAAGAAGAGACTCCCAGATTGTGGAGCCCTGATTTTTCCCTGATTTTCTCAGAGACTTTTCATTCCTTGATGAATTCCGGTTTTTCTTAATTCTGGACACCATGGTTTGAAGATAAATACGAAGAGTACTTTCCGCCACAGTGCAGGATGTAGGTTCCAACAAAATTTTTCAATCCTTTTGAGCATCAAAACATGGTAAGTAAAACAGATGGTAAATTCCTGAGTTGAACATTTACTCTTCAACATAATTGATTAGACAGCAGTCGGAGAAAATCCTCGCATTATTTCCAGTATCAGCCTCATTTATTTCATATTCATAAATAGACTTCCTAGCCATTCCTACCGTGCGGTCAGAGGATGCACAAGGCAAGGAACACAACGTACCGTAATATGGGGTGAATGGGGACAGTTTCTTATACAAATACACGTCTGTGGCCTACTGATTTCGAGAAATCGGTTTTTTTTTCAACAGGAAGATGTGACCTTGTAAGACCTTTACTTTCCCCCAAAATTTTGATGAAACGAAAATTTTAACTATTTTAATTTTGTTGTTTTACTTACTGTCCCTATTCAGCCTCCACTGGGGTGAATAGGGAAACCAGCAGATTTCAATGTAAATAAAGCGTTGTTCCCATTCTGCTAACTGGAGAGTGAATGGAGACACTACCTGAGTTTAAAAAAAAAAAAAAAAAGAAAAAAAAAAGAATCTGAATTGGAAAAACATGGCTTTAATTAACAAAAATTAAATGGTAAAGAAGCAAACAGATGACAATTGTCCTTTACGCCCTGATCATTGTGAGATCTGAAAGATAAATTCCTCAATTAAACCAAGGCAGTATTCAAAAGCCTTAGAATATAAAATAGGTACATAAAAGTATTCCAAAGGGTGTGATAAGAGGCGGAAAATTTCAAAGAAAGCCCCTTCCCAGTGCCTGAATCTATGATACTCAGACTCCCAACTGCTCGTTTTTTGGAGAAAAATATTTTTTAAACCACCTGAATATCCAGCAAACATCATTTTTGGTGATGAGCAAGGTAACTAATGATGTCAAAATGTGATAACATAAAAAAAACAATTTTTTTTTAATCCGTGATCCACTGGCATGGGACGTTATCACGCTTGTTTCACCGCTTTTTTTCAAGGTCTGGTTTTGAGGTTATGTTGACCTTTTATGTTTTCACTAAACAACACCGATTACACCGGTTGAGTAAAGAGGATGCCAAACTATGCATTTTCGGCAAAAATGAGTTCTGTAGGTGCCAAACTTACCAAGTAATGACTGAAGAACGGAGATAAATCAAAATTGTCCCTATTCACCCGCCTGTTCCCATTCACCCCATATTACGGTAATCAGTGGTTCAAACTACTTGAATCTTTGCACACATTTGAAGCCAATTCATTGTGAATTGAGATGATTAATAAATGAAAATGAACTTAACTCTTACACTTTGAACATTTCAAATTATTTTTGTCAAACTTCTTGACAGATGAAGAGTTAACTTCCAGTATAGTAGTAGGAGTAGTTTCAGTATCCATGCTTGAAAAATTTCCAGGAGATTCTTATAGGATCACCTAAGTATGTTAATACAAAAGACCAATTCATTTGTTACCTCTTTAAAATTTATTAAAGGGCTTAGAATTTTGTACAGGACTCTCTTGTGGGCCCTGAGAGCAATTGAGCCCCGCAATTAGCAAATTATTAGCACAGACATTCTTGCACTGTGATTTGCCAAACAGAATGTGCTGTCTCCCAAAAATGTGCAACTGAACTAAAATAAGACAATATCTGGATAATTTTCCCAAACCCTCATGTACAAGTCTCATGGAAGTTTGACACATAGTACATAGTGAGGAGGCAACAAGAGTTAGCCGTTATGTAAAGATGCTTGAGGGAATTTTTCAAAAATATTTTACGACATTCAAGGTCCTTTTTCACAGCTATCTACCCCTAGTTACTACTATCTCTAACAATACTTCACACTCCTCTCACACAACGGTTGTTTGGAAAACTGTTCTCCCTGCTTTACTATTTTTCTTTAGTAAGGTCACTTGTTGCATGACTTTCAGGATAACTGATAGAACTAACGCACAAAACAAAGAGAATATCTGATCATTAACACATTTCTCATACGCCTTCACTAATTCCCGATCGACGTTGAAATTGAGTACTTTTTCTATTTCTATGGGCATCCATTCATTCCTCCCATAAAGGTAAATATTTGGCTTTGGGCTGAGGATTGCATGACATTTGGTGCTTACAATCATGAAGATTGGTACCATATCAGCTATCAAGAAAAATCAATTTCAGTTGAAATTGTGTAAAAAATTTGCACATTGATCTCTTTATCATGGTTCTTTGTCTGTCGAATATTTCTTCTGTAAAAATCCACGCTTACTTGTGATTTTACGTGTCAAGAAGGGCAACATAATTTCTGAGCTTGTGCCGGATATTGCATTTTTGCACTGCTCTTCAGAAGCAACAATATTGAAATAAAAAAAAGCTTTTTATGATTTTTTGCTCTGTTTTGTCTCCAGTCAACAGATTCTCTTTTTCACTGACATGGGCAGGTGAAGTTTTATTATGCCACTAAGATTTTTTGGAAAAAAAATAGAAGATAGGACTTAATTAAACTTGGTGATGAAACTGTTTTTACTGGTTAATACTGGAGTGTGATTAGTCAGTTTTATCTACATGAACCCCTAAAAAGAATCCTCTCACTTTGTTAAAAACTGAAAGTGAACCAACAGTGCCTAATGAGAGAAGTACATTAGTGGTGAAACTGCAGGAATGCGTATCTCGATTTGGGACTTCTTATCACACTTAAATTTTGGCATGGGAAAATACTCAAGGTCATTTCTTGAAAACTTCGCTGATTTTTTTCCTGTGAAGAATAATTTAAGAAGATTTTAGGCAACAGTTTTGGTTTGTTTTCATCTAGACCAATCCGCACTGGTTAGTCATTTCCATTGAGGAATTTTGTGATCCTTACTGCACATCGTGGCATGAAGTTTAAATGAAACGCATTTCTTTTGGAAGCGGCCAATGAAATGTCACACTGGCTGGGATCAAGTGAAGGACAGGCGACTAAAATGATGCCCAATGACTGACCTGTGTGGATTGGAATTGGTTCTCAATTGATAAAATAGTGGGGATCCTAAAACACTGCAAACCAGATACGTGTTTCCGTTATTTCACGGGTAACGTGCCATTCCTACAGTATCAAGTATCATATTGAAGCATAAAAACTTACCTATTTCCCGCACATGGAGAATTAGCCGTGCAACAAAACCTAGGTATTCCTCCTGTAAAAAAAAAAAAAAAAAAAAAAAAAAAAAAAAAAAAAAAAAAATTACCAATTGTCTTCACAACTTTAAGTACCTAGGTCTCATTTCTGATCACTTCATTGTTTGTTGCAGAATGGAGCTAAGCTCCAATTTGCTTCCAAAAATCTCAAAGATAAGTTGTTGGTAAACAGTAGTTGCAACAGTGTAGCAAATTTCGAGTCATTAGAACATTACACATTGACTTTATTTCCTTCTTTTTTATCTTTTCTCCTCACAATGCTTTTAAAAAGTGTGACCATTTGCATATTTTACCAAGAAATCAAGCATTTTAAAAATTCGAAATGTGACCATAAAGCAAAAACACCAGATTGAGGCAAACAGTCAGAGTTGTGGAACTTTCTGCACCCCTGTTGGTGCCATAGCATAGGAGCCTATTCCATAGGTGGTTTTGGATACAGACATACAAGGTCTGTTAGATTAGAAACTGGATTTGGGTGATAACTAGCCCGCAATGCGTCCGAATTAGGTCTTCTTAAACTTTCCTGATAGCTGGAAATATACTTAAGAGCGCTATGATCACAAATTTGAAAAATCCTGATTAGCTTCGTTGGTATGTGGCTTGAAGTAGGGCAACCTCATGGGTGTTTTGCGACTTTTATGTTTGACCAACTTTGTCTCTCTTCTTTCGGTCTTGCACTACCTTTTTCAACCCACAAGGATGATTGGAGTTTCATCTTCATAATGTAGCTGTACCCTCAAGTTTTATCACCAAAAATTATCCTATCCAAAAATGTAGGATCATTGTTAGAACGCACTATGGTCCACAGACCCTATTTAACGGAACTTTAGTCAAATTTTGAGGGTGGGAAAAATTAAAGTTTGGCACTACAGTTTTATCATACATACTCCCATGGATCGTCACCTAAGTTTTCATCGACTAATAATGATTTATAAGATTGTGACGGACCCTAACAACAGAGCGCGCGACAGGTCTTCATTAGCTGATTGTGGGCTGCATTCGTTGGTGCGTTACAAGGTGTTTATTTTACCGAGTTACGCATCATCTATGTAAATTTTTGGGCAACATGGTTCCACCTGGTGGCAAGTGACTTCCTTTTCACCCAGTTTCATTAATTTTGAACTGAAATTTGTATGCTTTTTAACGCTGCAAACATACGCCAAAAAATGATAGAAATCAGTGAAATTCGTAATTTTTAGGAAGCTCCAACTTTTTTTTAATTCTAGTTAATGCTTTGCGGATTGAAAAATCTTGTTCTACATATCCTTAAGTTCAAAATGAGGCCAATTTAAATGTCGCCTTTTGTCGCCTAATGGTCGAAATGAATTTTTTTCGGAGTGCACCTCCGTGCATCAAAATGTGGAATATTCCATGCATTTTTGGCGTTTTTGCAACTGTTTTTTATATCGGTACAAAATGAAAGTATTCCGATATATTTTGATCTACTGAGTCCGAAAATGACCATGGTTTTTCTTATAACCTCTCGCTTTTCCGAAAAAGCGACTTTTTCCCGGGAAAATGAGCAAATTTGACGTATTTTTGCCATAATTGCAATTCATGTTGATAAATTATACTGGACCCGCGGTAAAGAGATTCTGTTATGTATATTAAGCTGCTAAATCTAGAGTCCCTTTATACCCAGAGTTAAGACAACTCGATTATCAGCTGACTGGCAGCCGGCCTTGTCTGGCCATGGAGGCCGAAACGAGTGCACCCAAACGAACGATATTGAGGGATAAGGATCAGGAATCCTGCGATGTCTGTCAAACAAAAACAACAACATCAACAAATTGATTAATTAAAAAGAAAATGAGATTGGTTTGTGAATAATTTCTTAATCTATTTTCATTTTGGACCGATGGAAATAACAATTTACTCTTGATAAACCACAATTAGGTAATATTTTCATTATTCTTGTTCACATTCGAGGTACCGCCATCTTGGTGCACTCGTTTCGGCCTCCATGAGCGAGAACCAATCAGAATTGGATTTTTTTTTAGGCCACTTTCAGCCCAACCAAAAGTGAGTTGTCTTAAATCTGGGTATAAAGGGACTCTAGCTAAATCCGAATATGACCTAGGTTTTTTTTTATCACCCTCCAGTTCTCCGATAATGCCGATTTTCCCGAGCCTTTTGGGTAAAACCTTTTCCGGACTCTAAGTGTGTTAAAAATACATTTTAAAAATGATTTTGATGTGCGATACATCGATTATTATGCATTCTGACTTGCTAAACCCGAATGTGGCCTCAGATTTTTCCTATTATCCCTCATTATCCCGGAAAATTCAATTTTCCTTGGAGAACGAGCTTTTCCGGGTAAAATCGGTTTTTCCGAAAAATTGAAGGGTAATGGACAAAAACGGAGGTCATATTCGGATTTACCGCCTAAAAATACATAAGAATAACCTAATCTCGACCGACAGACATTTTTGTTATTATTTTTATACATGTCAAAATAGGGTGGAAAAAATCTTCAATCTGAAAAGCGCCAGAAATTACATTTGAAGTTAAGTTTCTCGGTCAGGATGTTAATATTTTGTTTAACTAAGATGTATAATGAAATCAGCGACCCAAAAATCATAAGATCCAACACCTTTTATGGCGGTGCAGTGCATTTTCGAATAAAGTTCCGTTAAATCCAGTCTGTGGACCATAGTGGAACATTCAAGCAGCTAAGGGGAAATTGACATGCAATTGGATTTTTGTTCAACGTATAACAATCAAGGGGCAAGTGTACCTGAAACTCGACGCATGTCTACATATTCAATCAAAACTGTCATACAGAGCCTTCAGAAATATTACACTGTTCAGCAAGCTCGAGACGACTTTTTTCGAGCACTTTTGCCTGCACTTCTTCCATGTGGCAAATGTCAGTTGCCGCTGATGGTCGATTCCCATGCTCCTCATCTTCGACGGACTTCTGACCAGTTTTGAATCATTTAACCCACTCAAAACAGTGAGAACAACTCAATACAATGATCTTGGTAACTTTTACTTAGCATACCAAAAGTTTCGGTACAAGGTTTACCGAATTTAAAACAAAATTTAATGTTAAATCTTTGCAATGTCAGTGATCGCATGATAAAAATCGCAGAACACACCTGACTTACTCATATTGGTGACACAGAATGAACACTGATCATAATAAACAAAATCTGTGAACCTTGCGTTCTTTAGTATATTATCAGCTATTAGGAAAGACCAAGAAAATCTAATTCGGACATATTGTGGGCTAGTTATCACCAAAATTCGGTTTCTAATCTAACAGACCTCGTAGGTGGGGAGGGGGGAGTCTGGGGGCTTCCTATAGAAATTTTTTGAAATTATGAACATCTAATGTGCAGTTTGAGTCAATTTCGTAAAAAATAATTACCTAATATAAGCGTCCTTCCTCCTTTCCTTCATCCCCCCTAAGCTAAGATTTTAACCAATTTATACAAAGAATGGGTCAGTTGTGCTGGTCACTGACAATATTGCCCTTTGAAAAGTCGAGTTCTTGGCGTCATCCACTGCGTTGATGAGACCCTTGGTTTCTTCCACCTTACTTTCATCAGTAAGTGGGACGCACATTTGCACCAGCTATTCAACCTGAAACTTGGATAAAGGCAAGGTGGAAGAGACCACTGTGTCACTACCGCGGTGGATGACGTAAAAACCCGTCTTTTCAAAGGGGGATATCTCGGTTAATATTGAACAAGGAAAGTTGCTGTTCAGACGGATCTTATTATTTTTAGCTAATCTACAAGAATTATGCATCAAAACAAGATTCTGTGACTGGCACAACTGACACATTCAGCGGCTGGTGAGGAGTCAGATGTCATATTATTTCCTCAAGATCCATGAGTGAGTAGATCATCAGAATATTGAGTTTAAAATCACACTAAACTAACAGCAACACTACTTAATTCAGTACCTTTGTTTTGGCCTTTTGATAAACATGATTTTCCATTTCCAAACTGTTTCTGCTTGGCGTCATCCCTGAGCTTCTAACAGCTTCTTCTCTGTGAAAAAAGCAGTGAAAAAATTACTATTAGGAAAAACTAATGATGATTTTTAAGAAAGAAATACACAATAATAAGTATTCATTCTTCTTCTACAGAAGAAATTTACACATTACGCAACATGTTCAGGTCATGAGGTTGATGCCAGTGAGCTTAAAGGAGGCTGACCAAAAATCGGCAATTTTGTGAAATTGAACTAGATAAGTGCCAGTTTCATAAATACTACGCTGGAAAGGGAATTTTGCGACATTTATACATGCAATATTTGGTAGGAACGTTGCGCCACCAGCCTGGCAGTCGAGGAGAGTTGCGCACGCGACTTTGCTGCGGTGTGGCGACACAGTATGGGGTTGTTATTTGCTTCATTCTGCAAAGTTACTTGGTACTTACTTAAATTTTCTCTTTGAACTTTGAAGTAGAATTTTGAGTTTATTTTGATCTCTTCATGACTCAAAAAACTGAAAAAGCTCAGAACTTTCAGTAATACATGTAAAAGCTTTTCCAAATATTCACGATTTCGTTCTAACTAAATCATCTTACATCAACTTTTCACTAAATGCGCCAAGATATAAATGGAAAAAGTCAATGTGGCTCCTAAAACTTAAAAATGAGTTCGGATCACTGATTGTTGTGGACTCTAAAATGAATAGAATGTACTGCATCCTAACCTGACAAGAGGAGATGGCGGTAATTCTGGTCTGACTTTTTAGCTCAGTTTAAGTATGTAACCCATTTAGGAACAAACCTGATTCAGAACTTTGGTCAGGTGTCAGGTAATATAGAGGATAGGATAGGGATTCTAAATTGGTCACATCCAAATGAATCTTAAAAAAAAACAATGATGACAATTTTCAATGCTGAAAACGTGGATAAATCAATGTGTAGGTCACAGGCAATTAGCAATCTCAGGCAATCTGCGAGCTGCGAGTGATGAATTGAAAAATTATGAGACAATGAGGTTTTTCCTTGAAGTTTGGTGTGATATTATGTTGTTAAGCAGGTGGCTAGTTGCAATTTTTCGGTTTTAAAAGTTCACGAAGCACGGCATTAGAATTTAAATTAAAAGCATAATTTACACTTAAGAATTGTAATGAAATTTAATTGTGATTTTTAATTTTTTTTTTGTTCTAAAATAAATCAAACGAGTCATTAGAATTTAGAACTTCATTGAAATTTATTTGTTTCCATGTGTTGTAGAATAAAGCAGCAACTGTTGTTTCAACTGGTTGGTGCAGCACTGGGTTTTTGAAGTTGAGGAATTACACTTCTTCAATCCCTTTCAAGAGGCCATGCAAGAAGTTGGTTCTCTCTTGCATTTTTTCTGCAGCTTTCACTTGATTTACTTCTTTTCTCCTGAATTTGTCTCTCACGCTTTGAAGGAGCTGTCAGTTCCTCATCTGCACAATCAATTTCATTATTGGCACCTCTTCCTCTTTCCTTTTTCTCTGCACTGCCATTCTGAATGTAAATAGTCACATAGCTCCGGTGGGATGTTTGACATTGTGACATAGTACCATGAACACAACGGTAGGGGTTCCTTCCTATTGTCTTGTGGTGAGCGAGGTTCTTCTAGAACTATACAAAAACTACAAAAAACCCCAAAAAACTTTCAGATTCTAATGGGTAAAGTCTTAAACTTGTTGAACCAAATTTTCTTATTACTCCTAAAAGAAAATTAAAAATTATACTTTACTGAAAATCGAATGTGGGGCCCCTTCATTTATGAGTGATGCAATAGTCATGACATGTAAGTATGTTTAGCCCTTGCAGGAGCCCCTATTCCTCACCTATTTGCATTTTTATCTAAAGTAAAAAAAAATTGTCGGTATGGATTGATCTGAGCCTTCTATGTGCTCCAAAACAATATGAAATATTTTATCGCACAAAGTCCAATATTTTTCGATTCAGGCGCTACAAATGCTTTTCAAAGATCATGAAAAAAAATAGTCAATGGGCTGGCTAAAGTCCAGTATTTTTCTTGAGAATAGTCTCCTCCTTCAATGAGTGATGCATCAATTGCGACATTTTTGTATGAAAAGCCCTTGCAGAAGCCTTTTTATTTGACTCAGCTAAATTTTTAAGAATCACTGACGTGTCCACAAAAATGCTCTTACTGTAATTATTAGTATTTGTCCCCTCTGCTTGCTGGAAGATTGCTTGCAGCGTATTTTTCGTGCGTATCATTCTTCCTTTGCTTTCTCCCAAAACTTATTTATTGTATAATATTTTTAATCTCAACTTATGATGCTGCAGTTTAATATGCATGTAAATGGAAGCTATCATAACATTGTATCATATACAACTGCGGAATGAACTGATCGTCACGAAAAGGACTCCAGATTACCTAGATATTGAAAATTGTTTTAAGAGAAAATTAATGAATATGTAAAAGAACAAAAATCATGCTTGAAAATAGCGTTTTTATTTTTTACGCAGCGTAGAATAGGTAAGAGGGTTTTGACATGGATCCTCAGATATCTCTACGAAGTATTAATTTCAGTGACCTGTCTTTTTTACGCATTTTTGCGGACACGTCAGTGATTCTTAAAAATTTAGCTGAGTCAAATAAAAAGGCTTCTGCAAGGGCTTTTCATACAAAAATGTCGCAATTGTTGCATCACTCATTGAAGGAGGAGACTATTCTCAAGAAAAATACTGGACTTTAGCCAGCCCATTGACTATTTTTTTTCATGATCTTTTAAAAGCATTTGTAGCGCCTGAATCGAAAAATATTGGACTTTGTGCGATAAAATATTTCATATTGTTTTGGAGCACATAGAAGGCTCAGATCAATCCATACTGACAATTTTTTTTTACTTTAGATAAAAATGCAAATAGGTGAGGAATAGGGGCTCCTGCAAGGGCTAAACATACTTACACGTCATGACTGTTGCATCACTCATAAATGAAGGGGCCCCACATTCGATTTTCAGTAAAGTATAATTTTTAATTTTCTTTTAGGAGTAATAAGAAAATTTGGTTCAACAAGTTTAAGACTTTGGCCGGATACTTTACCCCTTAGAATCTGGAAGTTTTTTGGGGTTTTTTGTAGTTTTTACATCAGGTCGTTTTTGGAATGATGTGAAGCTAATGAAACATTTGGCTGGAGACAGAGAAACTGAGAATAATATTATCAATGAGCAGAACTGGAACTCCTTGTTTGATCAACTAAACATTAATAGGGGGTGATTCAGTTTGCAATCAATAAAAGTTACCTGATGTTTTGGTGAGTTTAAACTTCTCTCATCGAAATAGGGTACTTAATGTTTTAAAAACTGATGGATTACTAATTAATTGTCATAGTGTAGGCTACTTAGAATGAACTTCTTTTGCCGCATAAATTATTCCTCACTCATAAAGTTTCAACATTAATTCTGCAATTTTTACTGCGTTTAACTCAACTGTTGGACATACTTACATTCAGCCACTAAAATTTTAAATTAAATAACAGTGAGACCACTAAGTGGAAAGTCCATTCAAAGAGTTAAAATTATTTTTTTTTTTTTTTTGGTTCACTCATTATAAAAAGTATTTCCTGTAAGAGGTATTTAATTTATCAATAAAAGTGTGCGTTAAGCCAAGCTCCATTGGCCACAAAAGTATTTTTTCTTTTAACAGAGTATAACGTCTAGGAATGTGACTTGAAACATGAAGATAAGAAAATTGTACATATACCTATTATGCACTCCGTTGAACTTGAGCGATTCAGGTAAT
This sequence comes from Bemisia tabaci, assembly GCF_918797505.1. NCBI lineage: Eukaryota > Metazoa > Arthropoda > Insecta > Hemiptera > Aleyrodidae > Bemisia > Bemisia tabaci. The sequence continues at coordinate 41,988,780 of NC_092794.1, read as the reverse complement.
AATCGACTGAATTTCAACCTCAAGTTACAATGGCCTCAGTCAGAAAATTAATTGAAAAAGAGAAAAACTTGTTGCAAATACTACACTGTAATACCACTGGGTGGCTACTGCCACTCTTAATACAGTATACCTATATTGACACTGGCGGAGAATATTTTGATTTACTTTCCTTAGAGTCGCTTCACCACATAATTTGTTGAATCATATAACTCGCATGAAGTAAGCATTTAAATTGTAATGGAGTCTTTTGATTCATAAAAGATAATGAAGGCTACCTCTCAGTTACCTGGTAGTTCAAGAATTCCTAGTAATTTTGTTGTCCGCTGTCGGACTAAAAACACCACCCCCAAACTCTTCATCAGAGCATGTTCCGCAGTTGGTACCTAGGCGCAAACTTTTTGATCATGAACGCTACCGATTGGTCTAATCTTTTTTGGCTTTGATTCACCCGATTACATTTATTCCATTTCTTAATGGAACACAGTACATGGTTTGGTTACTGGGTAGGCACGCAAACCATACATAGACCCAACGCTCCATTAATTTCAGAGTGCACTGTTTCACTGGAGTAATTATGCTAGAAACTCACTAGGCGAAGATGGAATACTTCTGTGACACAACAACCAACAACACCACAATATTTTCACATCAAGAGTGGCGGTAGCCACCCCCGGTGGAGGAAAATGACGACCTACTAAAGTCCCTATAGCAAAGGGGTGGCGGACACTCTTAGTCACACCTAACTTCCCTAATCTGAAAATTGATTCGATATAGAATGGAATTCAGAGCAAACGGCGGCACGGATTCCAACGATCTTGGTGTCTATGGACGCAGCTAAGTTAGCCGGATGGCATTTAAGGGTTTATTATCTAACAGTCGGAAGCTGCACCACCAGTGTAAGTCCATAACATAACCTCACTATTTGATATGTTTACATCAAGTTTTCATATGTTAAAATAGAGAAGGAATGGGCGCTATGTACTTACTTGGCCCAGCGATTTATGCAGCAATATAAATTCTTGATTTTATAGTAATCATCAAGCTGAGAAAATAGAACGAGTACATACCTTTCATGAAAGACTTTGTTACACATTGACTGGCCACATGGTGTTTCTAACAACTTCTGACGCAAAATCAAAGAGACTCGAAGAAAACCAAATTTGAGCTAATACTCATCGTCAAAGATCTCTGATTTAGGGACATAAAGTTGACTTAGTGATTGAATTATACCTCGCATCCCCGCATATCCCCATAATGTAAACAAGCAACGGTAAGAGGCGAAAGCTTTCCAAGATTAGTCATGAAGAACACAAGATCTTAATGTCAATAACATACACTTAGGAAAAGCACAAGCACTCCAGAGCACGTAGGTTGAAAGCAAAATTTAAAGCGAATAAATTTTGGTCAGAGCGTAGTGACCGTGTCGCAAGTAGTGTGATGGGCGAAGGCTCATATTACAGTAATTTTTAGATCTTTTTTGAGACTGATATGGTCCACTGAAAACGACTACATCTCTTCAAGATATGGAAACTAGCATTCGTGACTTGAGGAAAACAATAATGTAATTAAAAATTGAGAGTAATGGGCTCTCCCTTCGATCCATTGGTGTGCATGGTAGGGAAATATTCGGATGCTGTTAGTCACGAGAATGCAAACTGTGGTGTAAATCCTGCTTCCTTTTGATAGTTTGGCACAACTTTGATGTCCTTTTATCGCCGTAATTTACCTGAATTACATTTATTGATGCTTGGGTCAGACAGATACACGGACTGATAACCTCACTTCTGAATAAAGACATCACTTATTCACTTGAACATTTTAAGAGAAACTAATGAAATAGTGTATCGGGCTCTGGCAGAAGACGTGCGACGTAATAATATAAGAGTGAATAAATATTAGTTAGCTTCTACAGAGAATTGAACTCTTATATTATAATTAAACCATAAATCTGTTCTCAGCTTGTTGGAGTTGGAAGTTGGTGACGAGGGAAATTTCGTTCCTGAAACACGGGCTAGACTGGCTGAACTGAACGGAATCGACCAATGGCATTGAACCACTACCGGATATTTTCTAAAATTCAAAACATTGTACCTAAAATTTTGAAAGTTATTTGCCGATGCTGAATTATCCGAGCATTGAAACCCTATTAGGTAAATGTGGTAGAAATGAAATCCTTATATCTTCAAGCAGTGCCTGTGAAGGTTCCATTAGAATCTATGGCCGTGTAAGCAAGAAATCTGTTGTGAAAGGTGATCATGTCGGTTTCCCGCTACTAAACGGCCCATGTAACAAAAAATATTTGTCATTTTGGGCCTTTAAGTGCTTATAACTTTTTGAAAACTCGATGGATCTAGATGACACTTTCCCACTTAGTAGGCCCAATTTAGGTGCGTCAGTAGACACCAAGATCGTTGGAATCCGTGCCGTCGTTTGGGCTGCAGTCGAGTTCGAACCGAATCAATTTTCAGAATAAGGGAGTTACGTGTGTCTATGGTTGGCTGCCACCTTTTTCGCTTGGACGCCTTCCGGTGTTGTCGGGTTTAGACTTTGTCCGGAGGTGGCTACCGCCACCCATGATACCTATGTACTAAACAGTCAACCTTGAAATTCCTTCTTTTTGTTGCTCATCGAAGATCTGCATAAGTTCAGTGTTCCCGGTTTTTCCTTTTGCCACTTCAGCATCGAGTCTCATTCTTTCGTCATTTTTCAATTCATTATTGCCTAAGCAGTATACATATCAACGGTGTAAGTTAGCAATCACATAACTTGGTTTGCGACGTCTCAGACTTCCTGTCATACTTTATTTATTAAACGGAAAAATACTAGACAGCAATTTTTTAAGAGTGCCAGGATTTTTCTTCTCTGTACAAAGTAAATTCTGCAAAACCTTCAAGGAATGATGTCAATTTGTTCTTCTTAAAAAAAATAACATAGAGGCAAAGATTTTCAGACACCGGAAACGAGAGGTGTGATTGCCGACTTACACCATCAGTACCTTTTGTCTTGGCAAAGGACAAATAGTAGGCAATTTGCCGGCTGAGTGTAAATTACCTGAGATTGCTAGTTGCCTACGACATGAAGGTATACTGAATCAATGCTTGTCTATTGAAGTGCATTGTTTTAGGTATGATACTTCAGACATACTTGTTCCAGGTAGAGTACCTGTATAGCGAGAGTATAGACAGATGTGAAACTCCGAAAATCCATCAGGCCTTCACCGATGCCTCCGCGAATAAAGTTAGGGCCCAGAAATGCAGCCAACCTATGAATTTCAACTATCCAGAACGATTTATGAATACAATTCTTACGAACCATCGTTTATAAAGCACGTATTTGACTTAGTTTTTGCATAAATTTACTCATTTTTGTGGAAGAACGCTCATTTAAGTACTTTCCTAGCCATCTTCGTAAGAATTAGAATCTACCGACTGGCAGTGAAATTTAGTGCGTCAGAAGTTGGTTAGAAGGGTGGCTGCACTTTTGGGCCCTAAGCCCTCCATGAAGCGATCTGTCCATACTCTCGCTATACAGGTACTCTAGTTCCAGGGTGATGGAGCTCAGCGTATGGGATACACTCACGCCTCTAAAATAAATTTAAAGCGTTCAAAACTACAGATTGGGGAATTTAAAGAAAAAGTTTAATTGACTCACATCTTCTGAACAACATTCTGACGAAAAGGGGGGCTTCGCCATGAATTGTCTTCTGCGCTCATTGTGAGACTGGCTGTTGAAAATGGAAGTTGAGTAAGAAATAGTTGAAAATAAGTACAGAATCACTCAAGCTAGTGAATAAGATGAGATATTATAGGAAGTAGCCGCCAACGACATTCATAGGAGATGAAATGAGTTGAGGACCGGTTCAAGCAATGAAATGTTCACGGTGTTCAAGAGGCTGCTCTGGCGGTGAAGCGGAATGCACTCATAATGCAGCAAGGCTCACGGGATAACTAAAACTCATTTGGATAAGCATCAGTAATCGTCACTTCTGCAGCGTGGGAGTACACAACACAACTGGCGCAGTTTCTAATAAAATATTGAATTAGTTCCAAAGAAGGGGGACGATTTCTTTAAAAAATGCCGATGTTTGGTGATTGTTACTGTAGGAATTGACTGTACTGATCTTCAAAATGGAGGGAGGCATAGAGAAAAAAAAGGAGGTGTTTGCATTTCGGGCATCTTGGAATTTTTCATAGAGTATCTATAGCTTTGATGACGTCATTGGGTACAGCGACGTTTTTATCCTGTCGATTTTCTTGGAAATGGTGTAATTTAAGAGAAAAAGTCATTCTATAAAAAGTGCTTGAAATTATATAAAGAGTTGATTTAAGTAAAAAAATCGGACATTATGGTCCGTTTTTACAGCGTCAACATAACCCTCAACGAGCGTCTTGTTTACATTGATGACGTAGGTGGGTACAAATCCTCAAGATGCAAACACCTCCTTTTTTTTCTCTATGGGAGGGAGGAGGGAGTTGGAGCATCATAGACCAAGACAGCATAGAGAAGATATGGCAGTGTTGAGTGTTGTCGACACTCCACTGCGTTCACTACAACTATACATTTTCTATGTTTTTGCTTTTTTAACAGGTTTATTGTTCAGTGCTAAATAACACGATTTAAAAGTCTCAACCATTTTGATATACTTGGGAAAAGATATAGATTCAATGCCTTTTGAAAATTCGGAAAAAAAACTGATTTTGGACTTAAGGAGGTTTTATAGTTTTATGAGTGGTGCCTGGCGCGGAGTGGAAACATAAAGGGACTCTAGCAACGAACTACACCTCTAGAATGGCCGCGAGATAGCAAACCTGCGGTACGCGCAAGGGCCGGTTTTTGATGGCAGGAGGGGGGTGGGAGCCCAAGTATAGCTAACCTCAATCTCCATTTCTGCTGCGTCTTGCCCATAAGGATTACATGTGAAAATTTCAACCTATGTAAACTTTCATTTTTTTTGAGGTTCGCTTTCAAAGTTCCTATTTTTTGAGTTAAGAAAACCTTTGGAGGTGCGATTATTATGCAATCTTTTCATTGCTATCACTTTATTCAACAATATTCGGCAAAATGTGGGCAGCGTCTGACATGGGTTTAGATGGCAGCCTGCTGTGTGAGCCCAAGTAAACCTAACCTATATCAACTTCAAAACGTTCCGGGTCTCTAACACTGGTCGGCCCAAAGACATAAAGACGGAGCGCTCGTATCTAAAAGCACGGGGAAAAAGTGAAGCTAGGTTCGACGCTGCGCGCTTGTGTGAGTGTGTAAATGAGCGCGGGAATCCATGGCGGCAAACGGAAATTTGATTTGAACTTGTCCTCTTGATTTTTCCACATTTCTTCTTCGAAACGTATTTTAAATGCCTAAAACGAATATATGAAGAAAGTTGGGACTGGGTCCTATTATAATACACCTACTTTTGCTCGGTAACAGGCAGTAATCTCAGATAAAGTTAGTTTTTCTTCTGCTTATGGTGGTTCTGCAGGTTCAAACAGGCCGTTACAGTTCTAGATCAACGTTACTCCCAAATGAAATTAATCGGTCGACGACGGACGGAAACTAACCTAGAGTTTAAAAAATATGAGTTTGTACCTGGATTTGGGCAAAAATCAACCTAAAATACTTTGTTTCCGCAATGGAGAATTTGCAAGGGTCTGAAATTTGATGAATTTCCTGTTTAAGTGGAATCCTCTGAGTGAACTGAACACGAAGATACCCTTGATTCATAAATTGAGCAATTATTAGAGGAGATATGACAAAATAACCGATTCTGCTAAAATACATGTGTTTAAATGGGAAATGCCGCCAGATGACGTCACAAGGCGGCGCATTTTCTCACTTTTAAATCAATTTTTCTCCAATTTCCCATGTCAGAAAAAAATTATGAAAAATGCTGCGAACTCAGCTCATTAGGCACTTTCAGATGAAGCAATAAAAAATTGCGTGCAAATTCTCCATTATTTTATTCAGTTCCCGCCCTACATTTGAATTCAAACTTGTCCCAATTTCGCCGCCAATCCTCTAGCCAATAGTAGAGGTGATTGAAAAGAAGCTCTAGAAGCTTCATTTTTTGCTTTTAGCCCTCCGTCTTTATGTCTTTGGGTCGGCCATTCTAGAGGTGTAGTTCGTTGGACTCTAGTGGAAACGGGGAACTAATGAAATGTTTAGCAGGCTCCTATTGGATGATGCTGACGCGGCAAAAACAGATCAACTTGAATTTAAAATAACGTGGGAACTAAAGAGACTCTAGTGGGAACGATTGCTACATTTTCATCTTAACATCAGGATCAGGTGCTTGTGTGTGTTTTATAATATGTTGGATTTTTCCGGAAAAATGCGATGTATGATTGTTGCATGTCTGTAAGATACACTGCTTTTGACGTCTCTGCCATTGTTCTCTATTTGGAGGATTTTAGGGGGGAAAAAAAAATACTCTCAAAGTATGGAACGATTTCCGTAACCCTATAAAGTAAACACAAGTAAAAATAAAAAAAAAAAGGCACGGCATCGAGAAAAAAAACGACCATGAAAAAAAAGTCAGCAAAAAAAAAAACCAACATTAAAAAAATAGACACTGATGCCGTTGAATGTTTATCTGTTGCCTGATGACTGGTGAGGCGGCAAATTCGAATTCGAATCTTACGCGGGAAATTCAAATTCCGGCTCGAATATGTAGGAAACAGACATAGAGTACATTGAGTCGTACTGTAAATGGAAGAGCTGGCGCCATGTTCTGCTCGACGAATTCCGAGCCCGGTGTGCGCCGAGTTCGGGTCACTTTTTCGATACATTTTCGATCCAAAAATTCCTTCAAGAACTGCACTTACGCGTCTTGTCCTCCAAGCCCCTTAAATTGTAATTAGATGTGTAAATATTCGGCCATTTTGGACATTTCGGGTTTTTTTAAAAATCTAACGTCAAATTCGTTTTTCTCGTGCGGAAATATCACAGATATACTGCACAGATACTACACTCTGCCAGAGTTTCAGGTAAACAGCCGACAGCCCGAGGTGCAAATTTTGGCCATTTTGAACTTTAAACGGCCGCCATTTTGGAACGGTTGGAGATATTATTGACTTCGGGTTGTGCGCGAAAATTTTTATATTATATGCTCCTTTGAATGAGGTACCACAAAGGGGGTCTACCCATTTGAAAAAAAAGTTAGGGTCCGTTACCCCCCTCCCCCCAGGGGGCTCCCTAAAAATTTTAGGGGGCAAACAGTAGCTTCCTTTGACCTAGGAACGTCCTCGAAGTTTCAAATCTCTACCTCAATTCGGTGAAAACTTAAAGGGGGAGGGGACTTTTCTAACACCCTGTAGGTACAAATACACATGTCTATACTACCGTGATAGCAAAGTGAGCAGTAAATGTCAAATTTTCGAAATCAAGTTTCCTTCAAAATTCGTCTAATCTCTTTTAGATTACATCACTGAAATAGCTAAAATAGCAAAATTCATCTTCATTATATAAAGACAAAACATATGAGAAAGCCGTAAGTGCGCAAAAAAGGACGTAGTTTCAGGTCAGACAGCAGTAAGTAACATTATTCCTCCAGAGAGCCAATGAAAACAGTGCTTCCAAGTAAAGTGACGCTATGCTGTCCTCCTCTGCCAATTTCTAACCTGAAAATGTGTTTATTATGTGTCCAAAACGCAATCACGAAAGTATGCAGAAGGTAGCATTTAGGGCTGTCTTGCCTAACAATAGGCCAATTGCATGCAGGAGATACAGCCGTGCGAATAGACTAATTAGAGGTTAAATGACACGAAAATTACGATGGTCACTTTAAAAAAGTCTGAAATACACTCCTTACTGCGCAATTTGCGTTGTTACGAACGCGCTTTTTCAAATTCCTCGCGTCTGGGGGCAGTTTTCTAACGGAAACAATTAACGGCAACTCGCGGCTATTTCCGGTCAACTAAAACTGACAACATAACCTAAAAATCGGAGCTCGTGATATCGTTAAATGAAATGTAGAAGGATTGCGTTGGATATTTAAAAGTTGATCGATTTGGTTACCGCATAAAGCGTATATTGACCACTATAAGAGATCACGTTGGGTTTGTAAACAAACTGAAGGAATATGGGAGCGAGAAAGTAAAAAATAACAACAACAACAACAACGACTCGGCATCTTCCGGAAATCACCGAGCCCGCCGTTTGCTCGTTTCCGGTGAGTAGGAATCTGCCCCCAGACGCGAGGAATTTGAAAAAGCGCGTTCGTAACAACGCAAATTGCGCAGTAAGGAGTGTATTTCAGACTTTTTTAAAGTGACCATCGTAATTTTCGTGTCATTTAACCTCTAATTAGTCTATTCGCACGGCTGTATCTCCTGCATGCAATTGGCCTATTGTTAGGCAAGACAGCCCTAAATGCTACCTTCTGCATACTTTCGTGATTGCGTTTTGGACACATAATAAACACATTTTCAGGTTAGAAATTGGCAGAGGAGGACAGCATAGCGTCACTTTACTTGGAAGCACTGTTTTCATTGGCTCTCTGGAGGAATAATGTTACTTACTGCTGTCTGACCTGAAACTACGTCCTTTTTTGCGCACTTACGGCTTTCTCATATGTTTTGTCTTTATATAATGAAGATGAATTTTGCTATTTTAGCTATTTCAGTGATGTAATCTAAAAGAGATTAGACGAATTTTGAAGGAAACTTGATTTCGAAAATTTGACATTTACTGCTCACTTTGCTATCACGGTAGTATAGACATGTGTATTTGTACCTACAGGGTGTTAGAAAAGTCCCCTCCCCCTTTAAGTTTTCACCGAATTGAGGTAGAGATTTGAAACTTCGAGGACGTTCCTAGGTCAAAGGAAGCTACTGTTTGCCCCCTAAAATTTTTAGGGAGCCCCCTGGGGGGAGGGGGGTAACGGACCCTAACTTTTTTTTCAAATGGGTAGACCCCCTTTGTGGTACCTCATTCAAAGGAGCATATAATATAAAAATTTTCGCGCACAACCCGAAGTCAATAATATCTCCAACCGTTCCAAAATGGCGGCCGTTTAAAGTTCAAAATGGCCAAAATTTGCACCTCGGGCTGTCGGCTGTTTACCTGAAACTCTGGCAGAGTGTAGTATCTGTGCAGTATATCTGTGATATTTCCGCACGAGAAAAACGAATTTGACGTTAGATTTTTAAAAAAACCCGAAATGTCCAAAATGGCCGAATATTTACACATCTAATTACAATTTAAGGGGCTTGGAGGACAAGACGCGTAAGTGCAGTTCTTGAAGGAATTTTTGGATCGAAAATGTATCGAAAAAGTGACCCGAACTCGGCGCACACCGGGCTCGGAATTCGTCGAGCAGAACATGGCGCCAGCTCTTCCATTTACAGTACGACTCAATGTACTCTATGTCTGTTTCCTACATATTCGAGCCGGAATTTGAATTTCCCGCGTAAGATTCGAATTCGAATTTGCCGCCTCACCAGTCATCAGGCAACAGATAAACATTCAACGGCATCAGTGTCTATTTTTTTAATGTTGGTTTTTTTTTTTGCTGACTTTTTTTTCATGGTCGTTTTTTTTTCTCGATGCGCTGCCTTTTTTTTTTTATTTTTACTTGTGTTTATTTTAAAGGGTTACGGAAATCGTTCCATACTTTGAGAGTATTTTTTTTTCCCCCCTAAAATCCTCCAAATAGAGAACAATGGCAGAGACGTCAAAAGCAGTGCATCTTACAGACATGCAACAATCATACATCGCATTTTTCCGGAAAAATCCAACATATTATAAAACACACACAAGCACCTGATCCTGATGTTAAGATGAAAATGTAGCAATCGTTCCCACGTTATTTTAAATTCAAGTTGTTCTGTTTTTGCCGCGTCAGCATCATCCAATAGGAGCCTGCTAAACATTTCATTAGTTCCCCGTTTCCACTCCACGCCAAGCACCACTCATAAAACTATAAAACCTCCATAAGTCCAAAATCAGTTTATTCATGCTGAGCAATAGGCCCATTGCCCAGCATGAAAATAAAAAATAAAATTTTTATGTAATATATATATATATATCTCCCATTTCATGAAATGAGCAAAAATCTGCCCAATTCATGTACTGGGCAATTACACATTCTGTACGTAACATATATATACACATATCTCTCTCTCAGTCGATTTTCAATATCCAAGCGATTTCTAGGATTGTTTCGGGCAATTGGACAAAGAACGCTTTCTTTCTTGTGTAAAATTTTCCGGTCGGAAGGTTTCCTAGCCCGTTTTCTCAAAACTTCATTTTTTCACTTACTGCTTTCTTCGCTATCACGGCAGTATAGATGGCTGCAGATTCCTAAATTAATAAATAGATAAATAATTAAATAAATAAAACAATAAATGGATTGATAGATAAATAAATAAATAAATAGATACATAAATAGATAGATAAATAAATAAATAGAAGCCAAATAAATTGCAAAAAAAAAGGAAAGAAAAGGTTGTACAAATCATAGAGTTTTTCTTCAATTTTCATTTCGCGCAGTTGCGAATCATGTAGTTGATCTGTTTCCGAAATTTTCTGTGGAATTTTCTTCGAAATTAGTTGATTTTCCTTTTTATGGTGTTTGGTGTTATATGAAAAACAGAGACGAGGAGACCCTTCACTAAAACTGTTGGCGGCAGAAGGAAACAATTTCTTTCGGGAATTCAACATTTTCATATGGACAACTATACGGCAGTGTATGTCAGGCCTGGATTCGACGGCATACTTTTCTCAGGGACTCGGACCACGTACCTCATATCGGAACGAGTGGTGAGGCAGGATTACGGCATCAAAAATGTTATAAATGTTCAACAATTGAACACTGATGCTATTTTTGTCAAAAAATGTAATCAACTAGCTGCTCCGGGCGCCCTACGGGCGCCCCACTGCTAGTAATGGTGGTGCAGTAGCTTATTTGGAATCGGAGCAATTAGTTGAATCTATTTAATAATGATGAATAAAATGTCTGTAACAATACGTGTTGTTAGCAATACGCAATACTGCAGTTAATAAGTCAGGGTCAGTCAAGCCGCAGAGAATAAGATGCCAGGATATCAAGAAGCTGTGAAGCGGAGCAGCCGAGGGATTGCGAAGGAATGTGGGGTGAGTGACGAACGACGATGCGACCCAAACCTCCTTCTTTAAGGTTGGTGGGAGGAGAGCGATACGAAAGAAAACGGTGATTGCCAAAAGAATGTGGCGGGAGGGGTGGCTGAGACCGTAGAGGGGGAGGGGGCTACCTAGGGACGGGCAAGCAGGTAGCGGCTGGACGACCGCTCAAAACAGCTGAACTTTACTTGTCGATAAAAGTAAGAAAATTTGAGAAAATTGAAAAAACGATCACAGTCTGCTAATCTACGGATCAGAGGCTTTCATTTAAAACAAAAATCATGCAAATCGATCCGGTGGTTCTCTAAAAATTAACGTCCAAAGATTCGGACCTCCGTTTTAATACATTGGAGAAAATTTGAGAAAATTATAGGAGAAAATCTGAAAAAATCGAAAAACAAATTACAGCCTGCAAATCTACAGCTCAGGGGCTTTCATTTAAAAAAAGATCGGGCAAATCGGTCCGGTGGTTCTCTCAAAGTTAACGCCCAAAGATTCGGAACTTTGCATTTTATTATAAAGGATAGGATACTAGTTTTTTTTTGTTGTTTTTTTGTTTTTCTTTTTTTTGTAGTTTTTTCTTTACATATTGCGAGCGTGTCTTCAATTTTAGGTTCAGTTAATTTTATTGTTACTATTTTTAACATACGGGTTCTTGGTATAAACTTTGAATATCTAAGATTATTTGTTTGGTCAGTATTAATTTTAGTTATTAGTAGTTATTAGGTTTTTTAGTATAATTCACATTTTAGATGGCATTACAAACTTGATTGCCGGTGGCCAGGGCTCCTGATTTTTGAACCCCTCGTCTGGAGTTTGAATATTAGCGCGCTTGATTTGCCTATTCAACGGCCTGTAAGCGTGCCTAAATCTATAAACTTTATATTAATCTGAGACAGGTGAAAAACTAATATTTTCCTTCATTTTCGCGTGATACCACATCACATACCTACTCCAGAGTCAAAATAGTTGCGCGCTAGATTTTTGCATAGGTATGTGTGATGATGCGACGATGCGAGTATATGCTTGCATTCATAAACATCAGTAATTTGAGACAGGTATGACAAAGTGATTCCACATCACACACCTACGCCTAAGTTTAAACAGATATGCGATCGACATCCTACTTTTCATAAGCAAGCGTAAAATCTACATTCATATGACATCAGTAAGAGGTAGATGAAAAGCTAAGATTTTCCTTCATTTTCGCGTGATACCACATCACATAGCTACTCTAGCTCGTGAATCGTACTTACTAATACTATCCAACATGAGGCTCATTGAATTCTCAGGGTTTAGGGGGCTTCATTTTTCTCTCCTCGACCCCCCCCCCCCTTCCTGCTTCTTTTCAGCGTTCGCATAAGGGCCCAGAATATGTGAACGGTTGTTCTTAAAAGGACCTTCCATGCAACTTATTTCACATGTGCCCTTTCGAAAATGAACCGGGGATGGTAGTTGCTCATTGCTAAATGTAGTCAAATTGAAGATACTATATGGATGGCCTTTTTTTATTGTCCCTGCTGGTAATTCGATATCGATTCAACATTCGAGCCGCAGTTTCTACACGGAAGCATCACGACGGGCGCCGAATGAGATTACTCACGTTCGTCATCAGTGGCGTGGCGTGCCTTGCGATTTATCGATTGATTTGCCATGTAAACATATGGAAAAGGATCGACAAAGATTGTTCGCGACCAACACCTTGATAATCGATTCTTTACTACAGCTTCAAATGGAGAAATATCAATAATCGATCATTCCCGCCACGCCAATGTAAGTCATCAGTCTCACAACTCAAAATTCCTTGTGTCCCTTAACTGGACCATGCCAATGCAATAAGGAGCCACTATTTCTGGCGCATTTTAGAAACAACATACACGCCATTGGTTTCCATATGCAGATATGCGCTTTTATGAAAGAGTCAGAAATAGTGGAACCTTAAATTGCAGAATGCAATCCAATTATGAAGGGGAGCATAGCCAAGAAAGGGATTTATTTTTTCCTTATCGACGGTGAAAGTCGGCAATTACATAACTCGGTTTGCGACGTCGCAGACTTCCTGTCATACTTTATTTTTTGAACGGAAAACTACTCAACGGTAATTCTTTAAAACTGCCGTTATTTTTCTTATGTGCGAGGAGAATTATGCAAAAACTTCAAGGAATCATGTCCATTTGTTCTCCTTTAAAAAAATAACATAGTTGCGGAGATTTTCAGACACCGCAAACGAGTTATGTGATTGCCGACTTGCACCGTCGTTATGCTCTTGCTATTGCTAAGAATTTCGACTTGAACGGCAGTACGTGAAGACACGCTCGCGTACTGCCGTTCAAGTCGAAATTTTTCTAGGTCCCTCAACAATCCGACATAGCGAGATTTAACTGTATCGCGAAATTCCTACGGAATATTCTGCAAAAAGAGAAGAAAGATCAAGGAAGTTTTCAAGAAATTACGTTGACTGGTTTTCCGAAGTAAAATAAAGTAAGGCAGGAAGTCTCCGACATCGCAAACAGAGATTTAAGGTTTTGCACTTCAGCTATAAACTCAGACTGTATTATGGACGGCGCACAGTAGAGAGTAGTACGGTGGCTTATATGCTTTGCGATGAATCGATTGATCTGTCATTTAAACCTATAGAAAAACGGCCGATAAGCAGGGTGTTTGTAACGAATAATTATAATAATCGTTTCTTCACCACAGCTTCAAATGGGAAAATATCGATAATAATCGATCGTTCACACCTCGTCTATGGTAGAGTGTAGAGTACCTGTATAGGGAGAGTACCGACAGATCGGTTCATGGAGGGCTTAGGGCCCAAAAGTGCAGCCACCCTTCTATCTAACTTCTAACGCACAAAATTTCACTGCCATTCCAATTCTAACCAAGATGGCCAGGAATGTACAGAAATGAGCATTCTTCCGCGAAATTGAGTAAATTTATGCAAAAACTGAATCAAACACGTGCTTAATTAAGGACGGTTCGTAACAATAGTATCAGTAAATCGCTATGGATGATTGAAATTCATAGGTTGGCTGCCCTTTTGGGCCCTAACTTTATTCGCGGAGGCATCGGTGAAGGCCTGATGGACTTTCGGAGTTTCAGATCTGTCGCTACTCTCCCTATACAGGTACTCTAGTAGAGTGAGTCAATGGGAGAGGTCGAACATGAGTCGATTGACTACAACTGCAAATTTTGATGTTTTTTTCCGTTAAATTGTGAATCTTGGATGATAGTCGTCATGGAGAATTTTACGTGAAAATAATATAACCATTAGTCCAACCTCAAAGTTTTCCATTAGGGACATAAACTGTGTAACGCTTAAAGGGGAGGATCAGGGGGGCCGAGGGGTACGCCATCTTGTTTTTACGTGTTAATGGATGGGGATCCATGTCATAAAAGCGATGGAGGGGTCAACAATGCCGTTACGTAATATTTGATTGAATGCTCCCCTCACGAAATTAAGATGTCCAGTTTCAACTGTTTGTCAGACTTCGCTCCCCTGTAGCACTGTGCGGCGCATGAAGGGCGCCTTAGCCGGACACGACCAATTGGTGGCGATTTTGCAACTTGGCAACATTGTTTCCCTTCCAATTAAATCCATTAAAAATATCGACTTTTGGTGAGGCAGCAGCTGCCTCACCAAGAATTGATTGATTTACATACATTTAATTAGTGGAAAAACTTGTCTCTGAGAAAAACAGTGTTTCCAATAATTAAGAAGCACCACTGCCATGCACCAGGGCGGCAGAATCGAAAGGAGAGGAAAGACAAATCAAATCATTAAAAGATCAATGAAATTTCAGAAACTCACAGACTCTCTAGTGACTGTATGAAAAATATAACGTGAGAACTGGTGTTTTAACGTTTAAATCGGAATTAAATACGCTTGTTTTCGTAGGGAGCCGTCGATAATTAAGTTCACCGTAGAAGCACAACCTATTTCACTTACATTTTAGAAACATCTCATAGGTGTCTAACTTGTGTCATCTCACTGAAACGTTTCAGAAATATTTTTGAAATATATAATTGACACGAAGCTTTGCAGAGGTTTCATTGATACAAATTTGAACCGTTTTAAAAACGTTTTTTTTTTAAATTAAAAAAATTAAAATCAAAATATATTAGAAAGAAATTTGAAATAAATTGCGGCTGTAAAAAATGAAACAAAATAGAAATGTTTCAGAACTATCGTGGAAACATTATCCCGAAACCTACGTCCAAATTTTGTACCTAAAAAATATATTGGAAATAAATATTTTAAATGTTTTACTTTCAGTTTTTTGATGCGTGATTCCCAAAATTTTGCATTGTTTTGAAAACAAATTCAAAACATTTTGACCTAGTTTGATCTTTGTTACGTTGAACTGAGTCAAAATTATTTTCCAAACATTTCTTCTTCATCTCATTAATCTGTGTTAAAACGTTTCCAAAACAAATTAAAAATGTCATCTGAAATGGGTGGTTTTAGTTGACATATTTGGAACACATTTTGAAAATGTTTCAACAAATCCTTTTCAAAACATTTTCAAAATGTCTCTAAAACCTTTTTAAATATTTTGTTTGAATTTATACGTCACTTAAAAATGTTTTTGACACGTTTTAGAATAATGATTCATTGATTATAACATAGAAACATTTCTAGGACCTTTCTAAAACTTTTCCTGGTTCAAACTGAATCCACCAGAGGGCGTTAACGTTTAATTTCTCAATTTTACCAAATTTCAGCTTAATTTTTCGTCTCAAGCTATACTTTTAGGACATTTATTTATATGGAGGTTATAAACACGTTTATTTAAACGTGTTACAAGGAATTCCTTGTAAGAATCGAGTTCATCTCCATCCATAAAAGCTCATAAGTTACTAGGGGGCCCTGCCCCCTGACCGCTACGCGGCCCAGCCCCCGGGAGGGCGCCTCGCGCCCTCAGGCCCGCTTCGCGGGCCCTATACGCATACGTATAGGCAAAAATGTTCTTCCATTTTAATACACCATTTTTTGTTCGAGCTGCATCGATTTCAAAATTTTGAGTAATTCCAGTGTTCCAGCAATTGAGTTAAACCTTGGACTTTGAACCTTGAACCTTGAACCTTGAACCCTGAGCGATGCACCGTTCCTCAACTCTTCGAATGAGGAGCCCTTCACGAGCTTTTCCATTGTTTTATTGTTTATTCGAGTCACTCAGGTAGAATCCTACACCTTGACGTTTCTAGCGGAAACGACATATCTCTCACGCTATTAACATTGGACTTAAGTGACATGAGCTTTAAAAGCTCTACAACATTAAAAGTTTGGGGTTTCATAATTTTTTGCACATCTACATCTACTACAGATGACATACATGTGAAGATCATCCTTATCGGTCCGGCAGTTCGTCAGAAATAGTGCTTCCAAGATTTTGCTTGTAGCTGTATAATATAGATGGATTATCTAGAATATTGAAACCGTACATCGTGCTTTACGTACACTTTTTTAAAGTGAAGGTGTTCTAATCCTTCTGATAGGTTGATAATGATGAAGTGTAACGATTCAGCTTTCAGGCATGGTTGGTATCAAGGGATTCCTGTTGTGATGGCTCTAATTCCACAGCGACATTAGTTATTAAAACAAATGTCTGAAAATTTTTGATACTTAGCCTCTAGTTAACCCCGAAGAAACACATCTCTGAAACATGCAATCATTTCTAAAACATATCATAGTGAACAGTCAGAACCTAATTTTTTCAAACACATGTTACAGAAATGTTGCTGAAACGATTTAGTGAAACTTTGAAACATCCTCAATAGGTTTCAGAAACATCTTCCCACGGTGTAGGCGACACAAGAATTTGGGGTGACATAGAGAAGTGTCTGAAACGTGTTAGAAACTGAATGAACACATTCTGAACGTGTTTAATATGTTTCGATGAAACGTACCTAAGAAATATTTTGAAAACCATCGAAATGATTTGGAAACGTTTCTGAAACAATTTTGTGAGAGCATCAATCACCTTTCCTTTCAAAAATATGTTTCAGAAATGTTCCTGAAACGTATCAGTGTTGCTACATCCTCAATAGGTATCAGAAACATCTGCATAGGGTGTCACTTTGACAAAAATTTGGGGTGACATAGAGAAGTGTCTGAAACGTGTTAAAAACTGAATGAAAACATTTTGAACGTGTTTAAAATGTTTCGATGAAATGTGTTGACAATGTTTTTTTATTTCAGTGACACATTTTTGAAACATTTTAAACACTAATTGTGCTACTAGGGCAGGCCCGGACTTAGGGCGTGTGCAGGGCGTGCGGCGCACACGGGCGCCAGCCTTTGGGGGGCGCCACGAAAGAAGAAGAGAGGGAAAAAAAGGGGGAAAAGGAAAAGGAAAAAAAGGGAAGAAAGGATAAGGGAGAAAAAAGGAAAAGGAAGCAAGGTTGGGCAGTGAAAGCAAGGAAGAAGGGGGGAAACGGAAGGAAAAAGGAGGCAAGAAAAGTGAAAAGAGAGTCCGCGAGAAAGGGGGGGGGGCATAAATACCATAGACAAAATATAAAGAGAATTGCCGTCTAAAGGTAAATTTTCAGGACAAAAACTCCACCTGGTCCATAGACGGCCAGGTGCCCCTTGACCCTAAATTTGCGGCTGTACAGAAATACAAGAGTAGGCATGTAGTAAGGGTGCGCCATAAACCATGCACTGTTTTAAGCAGGCGCTAAGCGCCCCCTTCCCCCTTATACCACGTTTTTCAAGGATTAGTATACGCCGGCCGCCTTCCCATACGCGTCTCAGATGTCGCTAGATTGCAGCTCCCCCAACAGCCTATCGAATTTGACGCGGCGCAAGGTGTTCGATATGTTTCACGCAATAAAAAGTGAACGGGCATTGCTGCCGGCGTAATTTACATTTATAGGAAAATGCAACTTTCAGGACCATGGGCGTACGAAGGAGGGGGGCCACCCCCTCTTAGAATTGAAAATAGTATTAGAAGCCCCCCCCCCAGAACTTCTAGATGGTGGGAAAAACTTTCGTCGAGGATGATCATCTCTTTTGATAGAATCTTAAATGAAAACACAGTGTTCATTCACTTGGTATCATTTGAAATTTCCATCATGGAAGCCTCAAAATGCGTCAAAATAGAGATGAAATTTCATAAATGTTCCAATTGTGTTGAATGCAACAATTCAAAAGTATTTTAGGCTGAAAGTAAAAAAGAAGCGTCATTTTTCGGCAGAAATTGATGGAAAATCTGCGGTACGGAAGCCTTAAAGTGCGTCAAAAGAGATTTTAAATGTCAAAAATTTTCCGAGGGGGGGGCCCCCCAAACCCTCCTCTGGGGGGTATTCCATACCTCCCAGCGGTAGGAAGGACGGGCTTCCTTAACAAAAAACCCCTAACAAAATAGCCTACGTAGGCTAATGTTCAGGACCAAGACCAATCCACACAGGTCAGTCATTGCGCATCTTTTTGAAAGCCACTTCCCCGTCCGGCCCTAACTCGGCGGCACTCAATGCCACAGTACCTATATTGAGAGAGTGTGGCCACTGCGCCCCATAGAGAGGCTTAGGACCCAAAAATGGCGGTGCGTTGTTTTGGTTTTTGTGGAAGGGAGGGGGGTCATTGCCAACTTTTGACGGTTTTCACCAACCGCACTAGCTGCCAACCTTACTACATCTAAGATAATTTTTCTCAAAAATTGCACACGATTAGCCTCAAAAATGTGTAAAGAAGTCGCAATAGTGCATTTGGGTAAATTTCTCGTTACGATAAGCAAAGAAAACTACATTTTGAGTCATTTTGCATTACATTAATTTATGGCGTCCGCCATTTTTGGGTCCTAAGGGCTTCATTCAGCCTAAGATGGCTGAGCCAATCAGAGGTGGTAACACCAGTGGCCATACTCTCTCAATATTGGTACTCTACTCAATGCTACGTCACAATGGGTGCTCCCATAGGAAATACATTGCAAGCACTCAATACCTACTACGTCACTGCGTAGTAGAGTACCAAAACTAGTCCACGGGAATGACTGACCTGTGTAGATTGGTCTTGTTCAGGACAAATGTCAAAGTAATATGAGAGGTGACAAGTGTAGGGAATAGAGGCGTGATGCTCGCATATAACATGCTAAAAGTCTGAGTGTTGAGAGACCAATTTTGATCGGCAATATCCTTTACGGCATTGCACCCTACTCCGTCGCAGGATAGAATACCCGCTAAAAATATGTTACAAGTTTATTAGACCAGAAAAAGTATATTGTCGATTGCATAGTCGTAATGGTAAACCAGGTTTAACCTGAGAATGGACCAATAGACAGGATACGAATTTTAGCATTCTAATACATGTTTCTGAACCAAAATTTCATGTAGAACACGATTCGCGCAACAAAAGTTACTGAAACAAACTCTTAGCGAAGATATTAACGTTTTTATTTCACATTAGTTACGAGGAATTTGAACTGACCGCTCACAAGAAACTCAAAGCTCTACGTGAGTCAAATCGCGCACTACAATGGTTTCAGCAAGCTTCTGAATCGAGCAATGTTCATTTCCCACCATATGTTGTTCAAACAATAAGCAATTTGCTATAGCTGAGCCGAAGCGACAAGACCGAGGTTGCCAGATTTTTATATCGCTGAGACGTTTATGATAACGTGTAGCGCGCGATGTGAATCACGTAGAGCATTGAGTTTTCATGAGCGGGTGGTTTCAATTCACGCATCAAGAATCATTAAATATCTTCTTAAGGCGTTAATTTCGGTAATTTTCGTTGTGCTTATCGTGGTCTACGTGACATTTTGGGTAGGAAACATGTATCAGAATGCTGAAATTCGTACCTTGTCTAGTGGTCCATTATGTATTATGTTTGCAACATGTTTTGCTGAAAGCGTGAACTTTCTATGGAAGAAGTATACCTATGCATTTTGGAAATTTTCTAGGGGATACACCCCCACAGTCCTTCAATGAGGGGGGCGTCTGGTCCTCACTCGCACACGGGCGCCAAATGTCTAGGTCCGGTTCTGATTAAGTTCAGCAGCGGCAGGCGTAACGAGATAACTATTCGACCACGACCGTAGGCATATTGCAGCTAGCTGGATTGAAGGCGCGTCACACTGCGAGGGAGACTTGACCGCGTTCCCTTCCATGGCTCGCGTGACACTAGAGTTGCCGCCAAACTAGGCATGCGTCATTATTCTTGGCTCTCTCCTCCGTTTTTACCGTACTTCAAGGTGATTCGATGGACGCCATATTTGGTGTCAGAACAGCATGCGATATATCGCATCAATTGGTTCAATTTTTCAAGCTACTCGTCATTTTTCTCCAATTTTGAGATCGCAATTCTGTTGTCAGGAGACTAAAGCACTCACTTACCAATTTTAACAAAGATATTCAACGTAATAAAGGCGTGGTTTTTTTAGAGAGAAAATATCGCATTCGAGTGCAGTTTCGATATCAGTATCGAATGCGATATTCTCTCTCTGAAAAAACTCTCTCTAAAAAATATTTACACGGAGGGAACATTAAAATATTTTAAAAATATTTTTGTGTTATCTCGGACACGCATTAAATCGTCTAATTCTATACCTAACATTCGATTTTTTCCGTTTCATCCCGATTAGTAACGATTTGTCGCGATTCCCAGCGATGTATCCTGATTCATCTCACAGGACGAGAAAAAAAATGAGTAAAAGAGTTAGTCCAGGAAACGAAGTATTTTGATGGCCGAGAACGAACAAACGGCTGGATTTAGGCCCAATCGATTCTTCATATGAAAAGGAGTTTTTAGCCAAAAGTCCCCATGAATCCCCTTGGGGAACTGCGCACAGTGGTCCGATGAAGTTGAAAATTGGACATGTTTTCAAAAATTCACCACGAAGCGAGAAATGGACCTAGAGAGTTCATTTTTTTTGAAACTGTAGGTAATTGAGTCTACTTTTCGAATAAACTATAGTTTTGAATGTCAAAGTAATTTAAATATGTGAGTAAAATTGAAAGAAATTGAAAATTGAGAATTATTGACCGGCATTTTCTGTATTTACGTCCTTATGAAGACCCGGATCGAAAAATACCCCCGAGTAAAAGTTGTAGATCGTTCTTTTAGCGTTGATTTGGTCTATTCCATCATAGGTTTATCTTTAAAATTGAGGGAGCAAAAGCGCAAAAACGGAGCGGGTCGGCTTCGTTTCGCGGTTCATCTCTGGGCCCACCTCAATACCGCGCAAGGCTCGATGAGGGGATTCCATTTCAAAATTTCAGGAAGTGACTGGGCCCTTTAGAGCCTTGGAATCGCCGCTCGGCCCTTCATTTACCCCATTGCTGTAGAATCATTCAAACTTTTTATACATAATAAATAATCGCCTTTAGTCCTCATTTCTGGAGTTGATACTTACATCTAAGTGTGCTAATTAAATGTTGGATAAAAATAATCTATTGTCTGCCATATGCCCTAGAAAAGCTGATTACACAATTGGGACCGCCATTTCCACGATTTTATAGATCTCTTCAATTGACTTTGCAAACATGCAGAGAATCTGATACCGGTTTTTGGGGAAACATTTTCATAATAAATCAAGTGCTATTTTTGGTTTCCTAGATGCCCGGTTTCTTGTTCCATGTGTAAGCATATAGTTCAGCTGAATCGCTCGATAGGGCAAGGGCTCAAGTCACTTTATTTTTATTTTCTACTAATTTTCAACCCGGCTTGGTAAGCATGAAAAAATGAGAGTTTTGTTATTTCTAAAAAGCCTATTTAAAAGACATTAAGAGGCTGTAGTAAGTATATTAATGGGGAGGTTGGTACTAATATCATGGTCGCAAACACGATTTTTATCGACTTTGCAGTGACTTTTGTGAAACATTTTTACTAATTTGGTAACTAGGCGAAAATTGGGCCTTCAATTTTCAAAGAATTTTCAAAGTTGAAAAAGAAGCCTTTAAAATTATCTGGCAGTGGTCGCGCGTTTGGTACCATCTAAGGGACAACGGAAAGGTTAATAAACACATTATCAACGAATTTTTAGCGATTTTCTCTTACCTCTTGCTATTGCCCCTGAAGTGGTACAAGACGATTATTACCATTTTAATCTTCTATAATATGGTCTCTAAAAATTGGAGGCCCAATTTTTCAGCCCCTCAAAAAAAAAAAAAAAAAAAAAAAAAGAAAGAAAGAAATATGCGAAATTGTATTTAAAAAAAATCGATAAGAACTAAATCCTTTGACCCTGCTTCGCTCTCCTCGGAGCTACGAAAACATCCCTAGATGAAATAATTCTTGCAACCGCCTCATCCACCATGAAAAGAGTCTAAAATTTTAAGTCCAAATTTTCACGTGCTTGCCAATTTACTAAGAAAAAATTGAAAATTGTGTTATGGCCTGTGCTATTTGTCCGTTGGATGCACAAAACCGATGTCTTCTTTTTTGTAGACCGTTCCGTCGCGCACTTTTTTTGAGGCAGATTCTAAGCATCGACATCGCAAGAAAAATGCATTATCGCTTTCGTGTCCATGTCATTCGTGTAATCAATCGGTAAGCGATACGACCAACATAAAAAAGCTTCTCGTCACCATTAGCTTCCCACTTTTCCAAAATGAACCCATCCTACGGTCAATGTAGGTTTACGATACGCTGAATCAACACGCAAAAACGAACTATTAAAACTTTTGGTAAATTGTATTTTTCATGGTAGGTACTTTCTCTGCTTTTTGAGCCGAGGTAGGAAACCGTTTAAGTATCACATAAGTTTCTCAAGAGGGGAGGGGTAAGGTCTAAGTTTGGCTCACGAGGTCGTACTGAAATTTTGAAATGGAATCCCCTCATCGAGCCTTGCGCGGTATTGAGGTGGGCCCAGAGATGAAGTCTGCGAGTGACTAAGTCGCTTGGTGAGTTAAGTAACTCTTTACAGAAAACCCATGAATTAAAAAAAAAGTCAATTTGTACACAACTGAAGAGTGCAAGCCTGAAATATTACCCTACAATAAAAACCTTGCGTAAGCTACTCAAAAAGGGGGGGAGGGGAGTGGATGGGAGGGGTTAGGTCTAAGTTTGGCTCACGGGGTATTACGAAGGGGGAGGAGAGTCAAGTCAAGTCTTACGTGAGCCTCCCAATTTAAGAAAAAATTATAATTTTGAATAGAATACAAAAGTCGCCAAGTATCACACTTTCTCTGTCACTTTGTGGGAAATTGGGGGGGGGGGGGATCGGGGCAGTTACTTGATTCCAAAGGGGATTGAAAAGTAGTTGCACTGTTGCTTTACAAGGGGTGGAGTTTTAAAATGTAGTCCAAAAAGCCGTAAGTATCACTTGAATCGCTACCGGAACAAATTAGTGCACAGTTAAATAATAAATCGAAAACTGGCAACTATGGCGCTTTAGGAAAGAGCCTTTATAATGGAAATGATTGATTTTGGTCATAAGTAGACGAGCAAAGGTGAATTAACCATCAATGCCATGATACGCCACCTAAAATCGCCAGTTTAAGATTCAAAACATAGGCGGCCGCGCGCCGACCCGCTCCGTTTTTGCGCTTTTGCTCCCTCAATTTTAAAGATAAACCTATGATGGAATAGACCAAATCAACGCTAAAAGAACGATCTACAACTTTTACTCGGGGGTATTTTTCGATCCGGGTCTTCATAAGGACGTAAATACAGAAAATGCCGGTCAATAATTCTCAATTTTCAATTTCTTTCAATTTTACCCACATATTTAAATTACTTTGACATTCAAAACTATAGTTTATTCGAAAAGTAGACTCAATTACCTACAGTTTCAAAAAAAATGAACTCTCTAGGTCCATTTCTCGCTTCGTGGTGAATTTTTGAAAACATGTCCAATTTTCAACTTCATCGGACCACTGTGCGCAGTTCCCCAAGGGGATTCATGGGGACTTTTGGCTAAAAACTCCTTTTCATATGAAGAATCGATTGGGCCTAAATCCAGCCGTTTGTTCGTTTTCGGCCGGAGACGTATCCTATAAACCCCAAAAAACTTTCAGATTCTAAGGGGTAAAGAATCCGGCCAAAGTCTTAAACTTGTTGAACCAAATTTTCTTATTACTCGTAAAAGAAAATTAAAAATTATACTTTACTGAAAATCGAATGTGGGCCCCTTCATAAACGAGTGATACAACATTCACTGCATGTGTGTATGTGAACCTCTTGTAGTTTTGTAGGAGCCCAAGCGGTTCGCTCGCTCTTTGCAACAAACGCTACATTCGTGAATGGAAAGTCCTTGAAGGAGCACATAACGTCCTTTTTCTTTCTTTAACTTTTGCATTTTTTATTCAGAATCTTCGTAAAATCAAAAAGAAAAGTATGGACTGATCTGAGCCTTATATGTGCTCTAAAACAATATGAAATATTTTATCGCACAAAGTCGAACTGTAGATCGAATGTAGGCCCCTTCATTTATGAGTGATGCAACAGTCATGACGTGTAAGTATGTGTAGCCCTTGCAGGAGCCCCCTTCCTCACCTATTTGCATTTTTATCTAAAGTACAAAAAAAAATCGGTATGGATTGATCTGAGCCTTCTGTGCTCCAAAATAATATGAAATATTTTATCGCACAAAGTCCAATATTTTTCGATTCAGGTCCTACAAATGCTTTTAAAAGAGCATGAAAAAAAAAATACTCAATCGGCTGGCGAAAGTCCAGTATTTTTCTTGAGAATAGTCTCCTCCTTCAATGAGTGATGCAACAATTGCGACATTTTTGTATGAAAAGCCCTTGCAGAAGCCTTTTTATTTGACTCAGCTAAATTTTGAAGAATCACTGACGTGTCCGCAAAAATGCTCTTACTGTAATCATTAGTATTTGTCCCCTCTGCATGCTGGAAGATTGCTTGCAGTGTATTTTTTGAGCGTATCAGTCTTCCTTTGCTTTCTCCCAAAACTTATTTATTGTATAATATTTTTAATCTCAACTTATGATGCTGCAGTTTAATATGCATGTAAATGGAAGCCATAATGAACTGATCGTCATGAAAAGGACTCCAGATTACCTAAATATTGAAAATTGTTTTAAGAGAAAATTAATGAAAATTTAAAAAAACAAAAATCATGGTTGAAAATAGCGTTTTTATTTTTTACGCAGAGTAGAATACGTAAGAGGGTTTTGACATGGATCCTCAGATATCTCTATGAAGCATTAATTTCAGTGACCTATCTTTTTTACGCATTTTTGCGGACACGTCAGTGATTCTTCAAAATTTAGCTGAGTCAAATAAAAAGGCTTCTGCAAGGGCTTTTCATACAAAAATGTCGCAATTGTTGCATCACTCATTGAAGGAGGAGACTATTCTCAAGAAAAATACTGGACTTTCGCCAGCCGATTGAGTATTTTTTTTTTCATGCTCTTTTAAAAGCATTTGTAGGACCTGAATCGAAAAATATTGGACTTTGTGCGATAAAATATTTCATATTATTTTGGAGCACAGAAGGCTCAGATCAATCCATACGATTTTTTTTTGTACTTTAGATAAAAATGCAAATAGGTGAGGAAGGGGGCTCCTGCAAGGACTACACATACTTACACGTCATGACTGTTGCATCACTCATAAATGAAGGGGCTACATTCGATCTACAGTTCGACTTTGTGCGATAAGTAAAATATTTCATATTGTTTTAGAGCCTATATAAGGCTCAGATCAGTCCATACTTTTCTTTTTGATTTTACGAAGATTCTGAATAAAAAATGCAAAAGTT
Organism: Bemisia tabaci; assembly: GCF_918797505.1. Lineage (NCBI taxonomy): Eukaryota > Metazoa > Arthropoda > Insecta > Hemiptera > Aleyrodidae > Bemisia > Bemisia tabaci. The sequence continues at coordinate 41,963,017 of NC_092794.1, read as the reverse complement.
AAAGAAAGAAAAAGGACGTTATGTGCTCCTTCAAGGACTTTCCATTCACGAATGTAGCGTTTGTTGCAAAGAGCGAGCGAACCGCTTGGGCTCCTACAAAACAACAAGAGGTTCACATACACACATGCAGTGAATGTTGCATCACTCGTTTATGAAGGGGCCCACATTCGATTTTCAGTAAAGTATAATTTTTAATTTTCTTTTACGAGTAATAAGAAAATTTGGTTCAACAAGTTTAAGACTTTGGCCGGATTCTTTACCCCTTAGAATCTGAAAGTTTTTTGGGGTTTTTTGTAGTTTTTATATCAGGTCGTTTTTGGAATAAAGTGAAGCTAATGAAACATTTGGCTGGAGACAGAGAAACTGAGAATAATTTTTTCAATGAGCAGAACTGGAACTCCTTGTTTGATCAACTAAACATTAATAGGGGGTGATTCAGTTTGCAATCAATAAAAGTTACCTGATGTTTTGGTGAGTTTAAACTTCTCTCATCGAAATAGGGTAGGTACATAATGTTTTAAAAACTGGTGGATTAGCAATTAATTGTCATAGTGTAGGCTACTTAGAATGAACTTCTTTTGCCACATAAATTATTCCTTACTCATAAAGTTTCAACATTAATTCTGCAATTTTTACTGCGTTTAACTCAACTGTTGGACATGCTTACATTCAGCCACTAAAATTTTAAATTAAATAACAGTGAGACCACTAAGTGGAAAGTCCATTCAAAGAGTTAAAATTAATTTTTTTTTTTTTTTTTGTTCACTCATTATAAAAAGTATTTCCTGTAAGAGGTATTTAATTTATCAATAAAAGTGTGAGTCAAGCCAAGCTCCATCGGCCACAAAAGTATTTTTTCTTTTAACAGAGTATAACGTCTAGGAATGTGACGTGAAACATGAAGATAAGAAAATTGTGCATATACCTATTATGCACTCCGTTGAACTTGAGCGATTCAGGTAATAATCGACTGAATTTCAACCTCAAGTTACAATGACCTCAGTCAGAAAATTAATTGAAAAAGAGAAAAACTTGCTGCAAATACTACACCGTAAGCTTGATACAGTATACCCATATTGACGCTAGCGGAGAATATTTTGATTTATTTTGCTTAGAGTCGCTTTACCACATAATTTGTCGAATCGTATAAGTATGGCATGAAGTAAGCATTTAAATTTGAATGGAGTCTTTTGATTCATATAAGATAATGAATGCTACCTCTCAGTTACCTGGTAGTTCAAGAATTCCTAGTAATTTTGTTGTCCACTGTCGGACTAAAAACACCACCCCCAACCCAAGTAGCATTTTTCAACGGAAAAATCGCGATTTTATCGCCGATAAAGTCGCGATTATCCTCGATTTTATCGGCGATAAAATCGCTAGGATCATCAACATTTGAGCGATTATCCTCGATCTTTTCGCGATTTTATTGCGATTTTATCGGCCCGAAAAAATTGCGATTTTATCGCGATAAGATCGAGGATGATCGCTCAGATGTTGATGATCCTAGCGATTGATAAAATCGCCAAAAAAAAAGGGGTTAAAGTTGTCAGCCGATTGCCGTTGGATTCAGCCGTCAGGTCCTTTGACAAAGACGAGCGTAAAATCCCCGGAGCCTCCGCGGGGATTCGAACCCCAATCGCTACGGTGGAAGGCCAGCACATTGTCACTATGCTATGACCGCTATATGACTTGCGTGTGCGAGTTGAAGCCTCTTATACATGGATCGGCGCTTCGCAATCTCACAACTTATGTCTTTGCGTTCACTGACACCGATTTTTCATTGGATTTTTTTTTTTTTTTTTTTTTTTTTTTTTTTTTTTTTTTTTTTTTTTAATTTTCCCTCCTCTGTATTTTATTTCATACCTTGAAATACGGTTGGTAAAATAAGGTTCTATTGGTAATCTCATCATTCTGTCTCTGTAAAATTACCAATAATAGTGAGATGGCAAAGTTACCGATGGACCTTGGGAAAAACGCCAATAGTTTTTATCGACTGTGGTAGAATTACCGAGATAAAATGGTAAAGTTACCGGGGATTGATTACCAATAAAAGTGGTATTCTTACCTGAAAAAATCAGTAAAAATACCGGTTTTCAGGTAAGCTTACCAGTCTGTATTTGTAACATTATACTAATAATTGATAAAAAAAAAATGAGATGGTTAAGTTACCAACGGATCTCGGTAAAAACGGCGGCGGCGGAATAGAAACATCTTTCATATGCGTCATTCATGCGTTAATGAAAAATTGCAATTTATTGCAATTTTATCTCTATAAAATCGCGTTCGATAATATCGCGATTTTGTTGCAATTTATCGCGATTTTTCTCCCGATAATATTGCAATAAATCGCGACGTCGATAAAATCGCGATACATTCTCCAATTAAATCGCAATTTATCGCGATCACTGCTACTTGGGAAACTCTTCATCAGAGCATGTTCCGCAGTTGGTACCTAGGTGCAAACTTTTTGATCATAAACGCTACCGATTGGTCTAATCTTTTTTGGCTTTGATTCACCCGATTACATTTATTCCATTAAGAACTAGGTAGGCACGCGAACCATACATAGACCCAACTCTCAATTAATTTCAAAGTGCACTGCTTCACTGGAGTAATTATGCTAGAAACTCACTAGGTGAAGATGGAATACTTCTGTGACACAACAACCAACAACACCACAATATTTTCACATCAAGAGTGGCGGTAGCCACCCCCGGTCGAGGAAAATGACGACCTACTAAAGTCCCTATAGCAAAGGGGTGGCCGACACTCTTAGTCACACCTACCTCCCTTAATCTGAAAATTGATTTGATATAGAATGGAATTCAGAACAAACGGCAGCACAGATTCCAACGATCTTGGGGTCTATAGACGCAGCTAAGTTAGCCGGATGGCATTTAAGGGTTTATTATCTAACAGTCGGTAGCTGAGCTGCACCACCAGTGTAAGTCCATAACATAACCTCACTATTTGATGTGTTTACATCAAGTTTTCATATGTTAAAATAGAGAAGGAATGGGCGCTACGTGCTTACTTGGCCCAGCGATTTATGCAGCAATATAAATTCTTGATTTTATAGTAATCATCAAGCTGAGAAAATAGAACGAGTACATACCTTTCATGAAAGACTTTGTTACACATTGACTGGCCACATGGTGTTTCTAACAACTTCTGACGCAAAATCAAAGAGACTCGAAGAAAACCAAATTTGAGCTGATACTCATCGTCAAAGATCTCTGATTTAGGGACATAAAGTTGACTTAGTGATTGAATTATACCTCGCATCCCCGCATATCCCCATGATGTCTTCGATGTAAACAAGCAACGGTAAGAGGCGAAAGCTTTCCAAGATTAGTCATGAAGAACACAAGATCTTAATGTCAATAACATACACTTAGGAAAAGCACAAGCACTCCAGAGCACGTAGGTTGGAAGCAAAATTTAAAGCGAATAAATTTTGGTCAGAGCATAGTGACCGTGTCGCATGTACTGTGATGGGCGAAGGCTCAAATTACAGTGATTTTTAGATCTTTTCTTGAGACTGATAGGGTCCACCGAAAACGACTACATCTCTTCAAGATATTAGTCCAGGCGCCTGGTAGCTAAAAATGAGGCTACCTGGAATTTTGGGTACACAGCGATTTTTTTGGCTTACTTTATGTTTTTTGGGTCGCTGAATCCGAATCTGAAGTTTCCGCACGCGTATCTGGTGAGCATTTTCCGCTATTTTGAAAAAATGGCCTAAAAAGGCCTTTTTTTGCGGTTTTTTTGATATAGCGGCTACGGATGAGGAAAAGTCCCGGATTTAGCTAATGTTTTGAATAGCTGACAAAATTTGGAAGAAAATGGTATATGAATATGCTAGGTTTGCTCAAAAATTGAGGAACCTCGGATTTCGGAACTTTAGAACGCTTCGGAACTTGGCTGACCGCGGCGAGCCGGATCGCGCGTTGACGGGTGCGCCGCGAAAACGTGAATAGGCGCGATGTTCACGATGCTGTATCTTCCTCAATTTTTAAGCAAACCTAACATATGTATACACCATTTTCTTCCAAATTATGTCAGCTATTCAAAACATTAGCTAAATCCGGGACTTTTCCTCATCCGTAGCCGCTATATAAAAAAAACCGCAAAAAAAGGCCTTTTTAGGCCATTTTTTCAAAATAGCGGAAAATGCTCACCAGATACGCGTGCGGAAACTTCAGATTCGGATTCAGCTACCCAAAAAACATAAAGTAGGCCAAAAAAATCGCTGTGTACCCAAAATTCCAGGTAGACTTACCAGGCGCCTGGACTATATGGAAACTAGCATTCGTGACTTGAGGAAAACAATGATGTAATTAAAAACTGAGAGTACTTAATGGGCTCTCCCTTCGATCCATTGGTGTGCATGGTAGGGAAATATTTGGATGCTGTTAGTCACGAGAATGCAAACTGTGGTGTAAATGCTTCCTGCTTCCTTTTGATAGTTTGGCACAACTTTGATGTCCTTTTATCGACGTAATTTACCTGAATTACATTTATTGATGCTTGGGTCAGACAGGTACACGGACTGATAACCTCACTTCTGAACAAAAACAAAGACATCACTTGAACATTTTAAGAGAAACTAATGAAATAGTGTATCGGGCTCTGGCAGAAGACGTGCGACGTAATAATATAAGTGCGTAAAAATATTATTTAGCTTCTACAGAGAATTGAACTCTTATATTATAATTAAATCAAAAATCTGTTCTCAACTAGTTAGAGTTGGAAGTTGGTAACTAAGGAAATTTTTTTCGTTCCCGAGACTGGCTGAACTGAACGGAATCGACCAATGGCATTGAACCACTATACCGGATTTTTCTAAAATTCAAAACATTGTAGCTAAAATTTTGAAAGTTATTTGCCGATGCTGAATTATCCGAGCATTGACACCCTATTAAATGTGGTAGAAATGAAATCCTCATATCTTCAAGCGGGTTCCTTTGTAGGTTTCATTAGAATCTGTGGCCGCGTAAGCAAGAAATCTGTTGTGAAAGGTGATCATGTCGGTTTCCCGCTACTGAACGGCCCATGTTACAAAAAATATTTGTCATTTTGGGCCTTTAAGTGCTTATAACTTTTTGAAAACTCAATGGATCTGGATGAAACTTTCCAACTTAGTAGGCCCAATTTAGATGCGTCAGTAGACACCAAGATCGTTGGAATCCGTGCCGTCGTTTGGGCTGCAGTCTACTTGGAGTCGAATCAATTTTCAGAATAAGGGAGTTACGTGTGTCTATGGTTGGCTGCCACCTTTTTTCGTTTGGAGGCTTTCCAGTGTTGTCGAGTTTAGACTTTGTCCGGAGGTGGCTACCGCCACCCATGATGCCTTCGTTTACTGGACTAAGTGGCTGAGCTATGTAGGTATATGAAAAATAGTTCGTCAATCAGTTCTTCCTCTTTATTCTTTTTTACTTCTTTTGTTTTTCCTTCTCTTCATCTTTTTCTCTCTTTCCTACTTCTTATATTGTTTCTCTTATCTTCTCCTCCCTCTTTTCCCTTCTTTTTCCTCTTTTGTCCTTTTCCTTCATTCTTCTCTCTTCATTCTTCTCTCTCTCTTCATTCTTCTTTCTCTCTTCTTCTTCTCCTTCCTCTTATCTTTTTCTTTTTTTCCGTTCTATTTTTATTTTCTTCTCTTCTCTCTTTACATCCTCTTCTGCTTGGAGAGGAAATAAAAAGAAAACACTTCAGTGGAAAACAGCGAAAGATGAGCACTGCCTTTACTGTCTGTTTACTGGATAAACAGTAGTTGTATAAACGGGCTTGGCTTGAAAAAAAATTCAAACTCAACCCTCATACGACGTAATAATATACCTTTAAGTCCGTAGTTGACTTGAGCGATTCTAATGGAAATTATCGTGTCTGCAACGAATTCGCCGATGAAAACCTTTGGACTGTTAAACGAGGGATGATAGTCACTATTCGACCAAGTAGGAGCTTGTGTTGCCTATCCTGAAAATGAACCTGACCTGAACCTGAATGCGACCTGACATGGCGTTACTGTGATATTTTTTCGATTGGCAAGAAGCTCATATTTTATGTGTACCTCGGCGTGAAATTTTACGATGGTGCTACTATTCCACTCCTCTCCCCGTTCCTATTCCTCTTCCTCTTCCTTTTTATTCCTTCCTAATTTCTTCTTTACGTTTCCTCTATTTCTTCCTCTTTTCTTCATCCTCTGCATCTTCCTCCTCTTCATTCTCTGTCCTTATTTTCTTTTTTGTGATCTTTACGTTCCTCATCTCCTTCTTCTTCCCTTTCTTTTTTCTTCTTCTCCATCTTATCTCTCTTTAATCGGAAAAAACGGAAGGTAACCAAGCCATCCTACCCTAGCAAGTCTGTGTCGACTGTAGGAATACAGAACGCCACTATTGTCGACTTGTGGTGTAAAAAGGAGTATATTACTAAGGCTCAAGCGGGTATGTTACCCTTACCTGCTCAGTGGTCAGTTATACTGACCACCTTTTTAAATAATTATTCATGGCCGTTTTGGCGCGACATACCCTTACCAACCATGTAGTTACACTTGGGATATGGTCCAGAATATGAAAAAAAAATATTTCCGGGCGATGTTATGTTGGCAATATTGTTTTATCATCTATTGTTTATCTCCGATTCGTTGGAGGTTTGGTGCCGCCGGTGTTATCTCCAGTTTTGCGGTTGTCAGTTGCTTGTGGGATGCAAATGGTTCTGATTTAGTAGTAAAATATTAAGTTAGACTATAATGCTGTGAGAATATCATTTGGCAAGTGAAAAATTCAAAAGTTTTGATTATTTAATTTATGCATGCTGGAACATGGTGGTTAGTATAACTGACTAGAGTCCCTTTATACTGAGAGTCAAGACAATTTGAATCCATTTCTGATTGGTTCCCGTATTTTAGGCCTCCAAAGTGTCACAAACGGGAATAAAGATTACATGTTCAGCAATTGCAAAGATTATAATCTGGAATGGACCAGGGAATTACGGGTTCGGCAAGGAGCAAACGGAATGAGAGGAGGAACGGAGAAAGGCATTTGAGAATGGGCCGATCAGAGATTACGAAAAACGTTCAATTTCTGTAATCTTTATTCCCGTTTGTGACATCCATGAGCCGAATTGTCTTGACTCTCAGTATAAAGGGACTCTATAACTGACCACCGAGCAGGCGGCTAGGAGCTGGAACTGGATATTTGTTGCTGAAAGGATTCATCCTCTCCTCATTTTGACGATTTATTTCATTTACTTTTTTCAAACTTATTACACAAATAATTACATGACCTCGAGGAAATCAAACTTTCAGTCTGATAATTTCATTTTTTTTTTTTTTTTTTTTTTTTTTTTTTTATCGGTAATTTTTATGATTATGCTCATGACTTTTAATTATTGACCAAAATTATTATTTTAAAATTGCTTGTCTCCTGTGGGAAAGGACCATTATCGTTACATTTTGAAAAAATGAATTTATTTCATTGTGACTAGTCTTTGATTGCCTTCTTACTTACTCCAGTTACGCTCATATGTTGCTCACTTCAAGTTTTTTTTACACATTTCTGCTCTTTTAATACTCTTTTGTAATAAATTATACATTTTTCTAAGACTAGCTTCACTCAATTTCCAAAAATAGAGACTCTATCACTTACAAACATGTAAGAAAAAGTGAAAAAATTACAAAATCTACGTAGTCAACATTTATAATTCACTGGTGAAGTTAGTATGGAAGGTAAGGGGAGGTCTGCGAGGGAGGGGATGGGGGCTTGGAGTGCAGAAAGTGGGTATGTCATGTCATGTCATGGCAATAGGTATAGTGGTCTGAGTGAATAAGATGAATCTCATGATATACGTTTACACATACTATTCTCCGGGGCGAAGATACAAGAAAAGCTCTCCGACGCTGGGGAAGGGGGGGAAGCGACCCACGATTGCCCGTAGGTGGCTACGCTCTACGAGAATCCCGTTGAGCAAGGGAAATCGCCCCACGTTTGTACGTAGGGAGAAATGGGGAACCAGCTGACCAATCGAGCTAGGAATTGAATCAGTTGGCTGGGCACTCTCTCGATACAGTACGCTGTTGAGCTTTTATACTCCTGTCTTGCGCGGATAGGTAGAGACAAGGATCATTTTTTACACAAAAATAAAAAAAACACGAAAATTATATCAACATAGGTGAATAAGGAATTTGCGTATTCCTATCCTGCTCAGTGGTCAGTCATACTGACCACCCTTTTTTGTCAAAATTTTCGGGTAAAAAAAAGTCAAAAAAAATTTTTTTCACTAATTTTGAGTTATCTAGACCCGAGATGCCTCAGAAAACTCGAAATTTCAAAAAAAAAAGTTCGAAACCTTTAATGTGTGCAGGTAAGGGTTAAAATCGAGTTCTGCTGTGGTGTTAAAAATTTATGGATTAATTAAATTACATAAGGAAGATAAGCCGCTCCGACCAATTGTGAGCACCATAAATTCACCTTTTTATGCAGCGTCTACATTTTTATCAGGAATTTTATCGCACATTGTGGGTAAAACTGAATATCATGTAAGAAACTCATTTGAATTTTTTGATTTTGTCAATGCTTTAGAATTGCCCTATGGTTTTCGCCTTATTTCTCTCGATGTCGTTTCCATGTACACAAACATACCTGCAGAGCTGGCTCTGAGCTGTGTGAGTGAAAGGTGGGAAGAGATAGAGCAGTTTTGCACCATCCCAAAGGATCAATTTATGTACATGCTAAAAATCTGCATTACGTCAACAGTTTTTGAATTTAATGGTGTGTTTTACAAGCAGATTATGGGCCTTGCTATGGGTGGATGTGTCATCGCGCGCTAAACGTTTATCATGATAGTCTCAGCGATATAAAAATCTGAAAACCTCAATCTTGACGGTTTGGCTCAGCTAGAGCTGGTTTGAACAACACATGATGGGGAATGAACATTGCTCGATTGAGAAGCTTATTGCTGAAACCGTTATAGTGCGCGATTTGACTCAAGCAGAGCTTTAAGTTTCTTGTGAGCGGGCAGTGCAAATTCTTCGTAACCAATGTAAAATAAAAACGTTAATATCTTCGTTAGGAGTTGGTTCGGTAATTTTCGTTGCACGAATCGTGTTCTACGTGAAATTCTGGTAAAAAACATGTATCAGATTGCTTAAATTCGTACCTTGTCTAGTGATCCATTCTCCGTATAATTCTATGCTTTACAGGGCTCACATGGGAATAGAGATCAGCCCTTACGTCAGAGGAGCGACAAAATTTATTTTCCCGAGCTTGATCTCATTCTGGCTGCTACTGCCATGCGAAGGAAGAACGCCGTATGAACCTTCAGACGTCGCCGAATTTCCTTTGATAAAGTAGGTATTTTCAGGGGAATCTGTGAATAAATTCTCTCCAATTGTTCAGAGAATTTTATCTCAAACAGATCTAGATTGTCTGAAAATTCCACGAGGAATATTCATAACTCTCCTTAGAAATGAGAATTTTACTGGAGGAATTTTGGCAACTCTCGAATGTTTATACGGTGTTCTTCGTTAGCATGACAGTTATACCAGGGCGAGCATCGCCTTTCGATTATACCAGTGGTGAGGCGTGAGTGATCGATTTATCGATATTCCCCATTTGACTCTATGGTGAAGAATCGATCAAGGTGTTCGTTGCGAACACCCTCTTTATCGATTCTTTTCCTCTTGGTCTAAATGACAGATTAATCGCACGCCACGTCACTGGATTATACCGCTTGTTGTTTTTCAATTTTTTTGTAATTATTTTCAAAAATGAATAAACTTCGAAGTCAGCAGATCTACGAGGGAGGATCGATATCAAAGCTTTTTCTACAATAATAATCTAAATCCGATACGGAGTGATCCTTTGAATTGATATTTTTTCGGCAGTGTAGCGCGTAAGAAAACTCAAGGAAACGGTCGATGAACGTACTTCACAGAGTTTGTCTGTCCTTTCACTCATAATCTGCTGATACTTCGGAATGAGATACTCAGGCTTTTTCCTTTACTGCAATAAGAGCTCCCACTGGTGACTGAAAAATCCTACACTGAAAAGAAATTCTCGGCGTTTTGACCCAGGTCCGTTGGTACCTTTACCATCTCACTTTTTTGACCAATTATTGGTAACTTTACCAAGACAGACTGGTAAGCTTACCTAAAAACCGGTATTTTTACTGTTTTTTTCAGGTAAGAATACCACTTTTATTGGTAATCAATTCCCGGTAACTTTGCCATTTTATCTCGGTAATTTTACCTTAGTCGATAAAAAATATTGGCGTTTTTACCAAGGTCCAGTAAAATTACCAAGAAAGCTCATTAATTTTACCGAGATTTCTCGGTAAAAGTACCAATTCCATAGATGGTAATTTTACCAAGAAAAAACTGGGATCAAATAGAACCCTGAATTCTTGGTAATTTTACCCTTTTCTAAGTAAATACACCGAGATTTTTTCGTAGTGAATCACCGTAAAATATTAAAATATCATGCTTACTCAAAATAAATGCAAAAATACTATTATATTATTGTATTATCGCTCTACTTCCAAATTTTTGTGTAGGCAGTAAGAGACTCCACCTAGCAAAATAGTGGTATCATCATCGTGAAATGGCACGCATACTTCGAACACGCAAAAATTAGCGTTTTACCGGACGAGAACAGGTGATTCTAACGACATGTTAGTTCGCCTACAACTTTAAGGGTAGGCAACATGGGCTACCACGTGGTCGAATAGTGGTATCACTGTAGGTGTCAGCCTGATTCCGAGCCCAGACAGACGCGAAGAAGTGACTTCAACACATTATTAGCCCGCCTACAATTCTATTATTCTCTAGACAAGAGAATTATTACGCGGAAATTGTACAGCCGCAAGGTGGACTCAGGCCCGCCACAAGGTGGGGGATACTGGGTCCCTGGTACCGGGGCCCGGGCCCCAGAGGGGGCTCGTGTTGCCCGTGAAAAGCCGTTACGAATTCACATGCAACCCTTGTTTCGTAAGAAAAACTGAAAAATTTACCCTAAACATTTCGCCAAAGGTGGATAGATTCTCAGAAACACGCTAGGGCATTTTAGAATTCTTCTTAAATTTTCAAAGTAGTGTACTTCTTGGAAAATTTCTATCTATTTTCAAGATTTTCAGTACAGAGGGATATTTTTAGTAACTGCGTTTTATTTTCTTCCGTTGTCAGATGCTAAGAGTCACCAATATGGGCATCCTCGACTTCAATGGCTCATGGCTCAACTCCCCTGTCATAGACAAACGAAGGGGGAGTTCAGGGGGGCCTGGCCCTCTTAGAACTGAAAATAGTATCATATGCCCCCCCCCCCCAAAAAAAAATAAAATAAAAATTTTCCAGATGTTTTGAATGCAAAAATTCGCAAGTATTTTGTGCTGAAAGTATAAAAAAAACATAATTATTCCGCAGAAATTGATGAAAAAATTCTTTCTGGAAGCTTCAAAATGCGTCCGATTAGTCGTATAAATTCTAAAATTTCTCGGGGGATGCCCCTCGGACTCCCCCCCCCCCTCCGTGCTTGGGGCCCGGACCTTAAATCAGGTATCAGGGCCCGAGATGGGATGTGGCGGGCCTGGGTGGACTGAATGCTGACGTTTTTATAGCCTCCTCAAATTAACAAAGCTAATAAATCCAATTCAAATATGATTGGAAAAATATGTGTTTGGAGCACTGCATTAGGAAATATATATATGTTTCAGGAAAGAATAGTTGAAAAGAAATGTTGTAAAAACTTGAATACTGAGGACAATTATCGGTTTTTAAAAATGTAATACATTCTAAGGAAAGAAGAAAACAAACGAAAAAAAATATTTACGTGCCAAACGAAACAGACAAAAACATTAATGGGAAAAAGTGAAATCCAGTATACATACTGTTAAGTAACGCTTGAGCTTGACCACTCCCCCCCCCCTTTTGTTACATGATTTTATCACAAGGAGGCGAGAGGTGGCTCGGAACTTACCCTTTTTTTCCTTGGAGCAAATCTTCTATAAATGTAAAAGAAGCAAAAGAAAAAAAACAATTTTGATACTTAGAACTTATTCGTGGTAAGGCGCGTCTACCTTCGACAGGGCCTTTGCAATTAGACCACATACAGTGGCGATTATCGATTTTTCAAAGAGTACTGTCGTGTTAAGGGAAAACGCCGCATACAAGCCTTCAGACGTTGCAAAATCTCCCTTGATAAAATATATATTTTTGAAAGAAAATACTCAGGTTTTTCCTTGTAATTTCAGGAACTTTATATTGCATTGGAGGAAATATGGCGACGTCTGCAAAAGGTTCATACAGCGTTTTTCCACAGAGTATAGGGGCCGTCCGTGAATTACGTAACGCACTTTTTTGGCATTTTTGACCCCACTCTCCCCCTTGTAGCACTTTTATGGCATAGGACGCGTAGGTCCCCATCATTTAACACGTAAAAACAAAATGGCGTAACGCTCTCTTCGATCCCCTTCTCCCCTAGAGCGTTACGTAATTATGGACGGCCCCTTACGGAATACTTCGACGAAAATTCAATTTCTGAAAATTTGGCGGTTAAGCGCCCTCCTTCAAATACCCCGCTTAATAACCCGATTGGGTGAGCGCAGAGAGTGAAATCCTTACTCGAGTATTACATGACTTTGAAATCGATGCACGTAACTTTCGATTTCAAGATCATCGGGGACTATTTATACATGCATCAATCACGAACTAGTTTTCAATCGTTGATTCATTTTCCCGGGTAAATGTTCCGCGGAGCTGTGTGTGCTTTTCCCCCGCCGAAGGGGATTGGGGTACCGGCCGTGTGAGGGAAAATCGTCTGGGGAGGCGGCTTGTGTATGGTCCAAGTGCGGAGGTGGGAGCGGGGGCGGGGTCAGCGACGGGCGTGAGAGCCAATGGGCTTCCAGGGGCGGGCCCCCTTCCGCCTCAACAGGTACTCGGATGCGGGCAGCAAGGACAACAAGCGGCAGACTATCATTACCCGAGCTCCGGCTGGGCTGCACGACCACGCGTCAAATTTTCTAATTTGTGTTTTCAATAATGACTCTCCTGTCAAATCATACGGCACCCTATTCATTAGGCTAATTACGGCTAAAGCGAGGCAATTGGGCCCGAGCTTATTGTTTCCCGCTAATGACGCTCAAGTGCTTTTTGAGTGTCTCGTCCTAGTGCTCCCGTCATCCTTCGTCTTCGATTTTCGGATTTTTTTCTCCCGCGACCCGCGCCCCCCATGCTTCCCGGATTTTCGCACCCCCATTTTCGCTGTTCACCCCCAATAGCCCCCGGTGCGACTTTTTGTGGATAGTTCGCCTTTGATGCGGTCATAGATGAATTCCTTTTTTTCCAATTCCGCGCTTCAGTGAATTTTGTGTTCGAGAGTGTCTTCAAAACAATGTTCGTTCGGGAAATCAGTGGAAATCGATATAATTAGTGATCCATCGTGTTCCTATTGAGTGCGCAAATCTAGTTTGAAATTTTATGAATGGATATAATCGTGTTTTCTAGTGTTCGAGGAATAAGTTCACCACTACTTTTAAAGAAAAAACAAAAGTGTTGAATTTTCTACGAATTATTCATTAATATTGGATTAAGCGATTCATCTAAAAAAAAAAGAAAAAGAAAAAAAGGTACGTCCATCCTGCCGTCCTGAATTATACTTTTGCATGCGGAAATTAGTTTCAATTGACTTTTGCTTATTAATTAAAGTTTTGAATCATTTTGAAAGCGTTCACAGGGAAATTTATCGTCTTGGACGTTTCATGCAGACATATCTCACACTGATAACATCTTTTGTGTTCTTCTGCTACTCTCGGTTAATATAGGAGGTGAAACACAAACCAACACAAATTTGTTCCGATTCCGGTACAGTTAGCGGTGAATTTAGTACAAAGAACAATGGAGAGACTGGAGGAAAACATTCCTCCGCGCAACGTTGGTACTGACCACTCGTTGTTTACACAATTTCCTCAAGAAAATTAGCTGGCATTTTCACTTGAAATTGTCAATCTGAGGGTAGGGTTATTTTATGTTTTACTTCCCGGATAAACCAAACTTTTGTGTTGAAATTTCTCGCTGTGCCTTATCCTTAAATTATATGATGTATATAATATTGGATATTGTTTCCGTTTTAATATGGCTCATTATACACATGATCAATTGGGTATTTTTTTATGGCAAGGTATGTTATGAGTTTTCCGCGTCGATATGCTAAAAAATCGACATGTAAAGCATTCAAGGGGCATATTCCCTGCAATTCTTTAGATTGTGTGCTGAAAACATTCAAGATGCATAATCAGCTCGGAATGCCATAGACTAATTCACGTAAATGTCCGCTTTTATCAACCAAACTTCTTTCATAATCTCCGGAGCTTTTGCTCGAGAGACTTTTTCGCTGAATGAAATTTTGACGCGAGTCGCTCACAATCAGTAAATGCCGTGCGTAATTAGTTGAATGTGTTAACTTCACTAAAGATTAAACGTCTTTCAATTTTGTCATTTAGATCGAGACAGGTATTAAATACGGGAAAAATTGTAAGGCTATAGCTATATATGCCCATCATGAATATAATCCCAAAGTTCTCAGTCGTTTAAGATAATAATACACTACACGAGGCAATCCAAAATTCGACGCACCACTCCTCAAAACCTTCAAGTCCCTATCTCAGTTTGTTCAAAAGTTACAGACGTGATGCCTAGTGTTTGAGGTGCATACGGGACTTTTTGATCACCCTGTATAGGAAAATTTCATCCTTCACGAGAAATGTATCCCATTAAATTAATTATTGGGGGAGGAATATTTTGCCGGTACTTAAAGTGAGTACCGCGCGCAAGGGTAGCTTTCAACTCGACTATGGTAGTTGAATCAAAATTGATCTAAATCTGTTGTTACTGACATTGCGTCAAAATCATAATAAAAAATGAAAGGCTTGGAAGACAAGGCGCATAAATGCAGTTTTCTAAAAAATTGAGGTATCAGTGATTTCAACTAAATCTAGGTTCGAAGTAAATTCTGTGAAAAATTCACGGGTAAGATCCAATTTCAAACATCAAAATGTGAGTTTGAACTTTCCCTCCGCAATAAGGCTTCATATAATTTAGAAACTTTAAACACTTTTTTTCGAAATATAAGACACAAGGGACCTGGACAGGAAGGTGCAAACTCACATTGGTGTCCATCCAAGGAAAAAAAAAAAATAATTAACTTCTAGTCCTCCGCGAGACAGTTCAAGGTTTGTGACGTTCTAGGGCTTAAAATTGCCATCTTTTACTTTTTCTATGCGACTAAATCTCAATAAGGCTCTTATCAGAAAAGCTTCGAATTCTTTTTTTTTATTTAAAAAATTGGTCTGTTCCTTTTTGTTTAGCACGCTCGATCACGACGTACTTTCTTCCTACTCTGCTTCCTCTGATAAAAAGTGATTAAACGACTCGCCGGTAATACTTTAACTTCTCGCTCTTACATCAACATATTAAGTAACGTGAAATAACTTTAAATTCTTAATAGCTTAATATCAACATATTAAGTATCGCGAAATAACTTTGAATTCTTAATAGCTCATCCAGAATTAAGAATCCACCGAAAGAAAAAAAAAATCATGGATGAAAAATGGGTCATATTATGAAAAACTGGATTGGTTCCTGTCTTGAGGCCGCGTGAAAGAATATAAACAACTCTCCAAAAGCAAAAAAACTGCATGTAAGAATGGGATTAATTTTTTATACCTTCCAATCCACGAATATCGATAAAAAAATTAATAAATTTGAAACCCCAATATTTAAAGCTCTTCAAATTTGCCTTATTTCACCGGGTAAAACTATTTTTATAAAAATATCCAAATATCCCGTTTATGGGACTGAAATCATAATCTGGGACACTAGCAAAATGAATAGTATTATAATAATAAAAAAAAAAGAAAGAAAAAAAACATCGAGTTTGATTTTTAACTTTACTCCTTATTCACATTCTACGAGTCTACGACGAAAAAAAAAAAAAAAAAAAAAAAAAAACATTAATTTTGTAGCACCATTGACTTAAAGTTTTATTTTTCTCTTCTCAACATTAAATCATTGGAATAATGAAGTTTTCAACTCGTTTCCTCTGCTTTAGTTTTATGTACCACCAATCTTTCCCCTGGACCCTATATTTATGATAATAATGATGAAATAATAATGTTAATGAACATACCAACCAATACTGACCCCTTTTGATTTTAGCTTCTAACTCGCCAAATTTCGTAATTTTACTCCACTTATTTTAACAAATTCTTTAGCTATCAGTGATAAAAGAAACGCTCATTATCTTAATAGAGCTGTTTGCCAAAATGTAGTCCATGCTTTCAGTACAGTTGTTTTTAGAATTTGTAGCCCGTTTGCTCCTTTTTTTTCTCAAGTAATGGCAAGTGCCGGCAAAAAAATTAATACCGACAACGTAGAGAAAGTCTCTTAAAAGTATCGCTTTTGGTGTGCCTTATTTTCTAACAATTTGTCTCATCTAACTAAGTAAATCCTAATGTTAAGTTGTTTTTTTGTAATAAACTTCTGGCGTGTTGATATGCAGAACCGGTCTTTAAAGATTATCAGTTTTATGGTTATATGTCATAAATCATTCATATTCCTATGGAGTGAGTAAGGGGGGGGGGACGCTAAGCTACTCAATAATCCCTTTTAAGAACAGTATATACATCATTGAGATTTATTTTTTTGCTTTAAATTAGCGTTTTCTGATCGTTAAGTGGTTAGACAATCAATTTTTGGCATAAATTTGACTTGGAAATTCATTTTTAAAGTGAATCGTAGAGCACTGTTGATGCGAGACTTTCACACATTCTCGAGATTGAAGGCTCTTAAAACTTGCACGTTGTCTACTTACTTGCTAAATAAACTTCAAAATTGAATAATTAATAAAAACAGGCGTGTGGCTTAAACTTTTTAGCTATATGCCACTGCCCTTTGTTGGCAATCCTATACAAATTTCAAAATATAACGTTGTTTTGATTTTACTCCATAGACTGTCTTTTTCACGGAAGTTTTGAAACAATAACTTGATTAAACACATGATTTTGGAGTTCATTCATTAATTGAAGTGCTTCTTCTCAGTGGAGCTGAAGAATGTTTTACTATTTGTTCTCTTATAATGCTTTGAATTATTTTCACCTTTTCTAAACATAATGCTACCGCGCCGGCCTTAAGATGCAGCTGAAATGGCATGCCGGATAAAATCCAAGAAGTCACAATTTAAGATTTAAAATCATCTTACATTCAGTGCAGTTGAAGTGGTATAAAAAGGTTGACCGATTTATGGACATTATAGGTAATGGCATGCGCTATGCGCTGAACACTTATGTTCCTTTCCATAGCAAGGAATCAAACTAAGAATTTGAGCTCGGCCAGGTGCTCTAAATGATGAATTTTTATAATTTTGAGCCCCGTTACATATAATTAACAAGTATTTAAATCAAAAGAATTTTTGAAAGAAACTACTTAGGAGCGTCTTAGGAGAGGGCGTCCAGCCAAACGGTGGGTAGAGGGCATCCGTGAAGAGATGGAGAGATGCCAGCTTCCGGAGGATCTCTACCATGACAGATTCCTGTGGAGAATAGGCGTCGCAGAGCGCCCTAGTGCGCCGTAAAAGCGGCTCATACATACATACATACTACTTAGGAGCGTCATTCAGCATGAGCAGAGGGACAATCACTTTGTAAAACTGGTTAAAAACACCTTTTCAATTAAATAAAAAAAAAAAAAATATCTTAAATTCAGGGCAAATTTTCTTGATGCAAAGAAAATATGTTTCTGTTCAACTGAGTTTTTTCTGTTTAATTTAAAGAAAATACAATTTATCATCAGTGGAAGAGTCACATTTCTTTGCACCGTATAAGAATGCTCTCTCGAATTAAGAAACAAAGTTCCTCGCTCGAAAACAATACATTTTAACACAAAAACCAATTTTGAGCCATTGCTTTTTCGGCCTCCAAAAGTCTTCATATTAGCTCAAAATGATGCTGTGACGAATTTCTGAAAATGCACGTAAAAAATAAACAGGAATATAGTATGTTATTTGAGAGCGGAATATGAAGCACGTAGAAAAACGGCCGATAAACTAAACTCCTATTTTAAGCATCCGTTAATGGGCTGTTGTGAGTACGATCCAAGAATTGGCTGGCAAATAAACGTTCCTATGCTATCTTTTCGTGAGAATCGTGTTTCGTGTTTCGGAGCTTACGAAAGCTCAGAGAAGCTTAAGTAGGCTTTTTTCGATCACAAAAAAAAAAAAAAAAAAAAAAAAAAAAAACCGCATTTGAATAGCTTGATGCGTATATAATGTCACATAAGGCGACGGCCCCATGGTTTCAACCTCTTTGAGTCGAATGCAACATGGTCGCTATATGATTAATATTACGAATACCTAAACGATTCCATTTCAACGAAACAATACAAATATTCACTTTAAGCAGCGATAAGAATGCGATTTGAAAAGCTATTCCTTTCTCTTGCGAGGAATACGAGAGTGCCGCTGCTACCTTTAATTAACTCCTGCCTTTACAGAGTGGAAAGTCCACCTACTTGTTCCGTCGAACTCATGTTGCACATGGTAGGGGTGGACGTCCGAGTGGGATTTCCGTAACCCGTCGTTCCTCGCACGAGGGAACGTAACCACATTACAACGTTACAAAATTGTCTTTAACAATTCAATTATGTACAAGAAGGTAGGTACCTCTGCAATTTTTGCCCCAAACATTCCAGATTTTTGTATGAGATCAAAAGGAAAATCAATAAAATTTTCAGTTAAAAATGCCCAAGATTCTCCTAGTACAAATGCAATTTAAGGGGGGAGATTGGCAATTTAGAAATGTAGTTCATTCTTTCGTGGGGGAACACCGAGCCGTCCCTGCTAAAAGTGTTACATGTAAAATTTTGCATGTAAATACAGTTTCATGGAAAATTCGGATGGAAATTTTTTCCATGAAAATATTTGGCATGGAAATTTTTTCCATGAAAATATTTGGCATGGAAATTTTTTCCATGAAAATATTTGGCATGGAATTTTTTCCCAGATATTTCCATGAAACTGTATTTACATGCAAAATTTGGCATGTAAATAAACCTGCACCATTTGACTCCACCTAAAATTTCTATGATTAATGCAAGAATTATAAAATTAAAGTCACCCTCAAAAATTGGTCGGACTTTGAGACCTTTATCTGACTGTACCCACTGGAAAGCAAGCGAGTGGAGGAGCTGGCTATTTTTCTTTGGCCCAATATGTTTACAGGGGATCTTACCCTTACCTTATTTCAGGCATTTCTGCTTGTTAAGTGCTGCAATCTACTTTTTCTCCCGCAGCCCTGCTAAAAATTTTTCATGGAATTCCGTGCTGGTTTTCCATGGAAAATTTCTCCACGGAAAGCACCACGGAAAATGTCACCATGGAAAATTTCTCCATGGAAAATTTCTCCACGGCAAATTCTCACCGTGGAAACCTGCCACAGCACTCACTGTGTCTCATGCAGGTTTCCACCATCAAGTTACCATGGTGTTGTTTCTTTAAGTCATCATAGAACTGTTCTACTCAATGTTTCTGGTTTTTTTAGTATTTAATTAGATAATTTACAAGTTTTCCTTGTAATCAATATAAATGAAAATGATACACTCACCAACTTGAAGACACATAGTACCAACTATACTTGACAGAGATGTAATAATTCTTTTAACAATTGAGAAACTACCGCACTGTACCTTCGCGTCACATACTGCACGCTCAACGTTTCAAATAAGATTTCATTCAGTTGACAATGTGAAAACATATTCAAATTATTTCACAATAAGCACGGAAAACAGCACCAAAAATTATCACAACACTATCCAAATTAGAGGCCAAGAGAGTGAAATATGAACTGTAGATTTTGGTTTCTGTCTGGGAAGCTTAATTGCATCTAGATGGTTTAAAGGTTGCCACTAATTCCCTGCGAATGGCTGTTCGATAAGATCAAAGGAACTGCCAGATGATAGGAAACAAATGGCGATTGCTGCAGCTGAACAAGGCAGGTAAATGTCTCGGTGTGTTTTTATGAAAGCTCTGAAAAATGAATAATGTACAGCGCATCAAAACCATGAGTACAACCAATGATCAGCACTAAATTGAAACAATCTCAAGGTGAAGCCAACCAACATTTCTTGAGAAGTTAAAATAAGTTCTGAGGATAGCCAAATAATTTTTAGTAATTGGACAAAATACTTGTGAAAAAGCATTGGTAAAATTGTGTGTAAAAGCAATTATTGCATTGGTAGCCATAAAAATAGGAAGTAAATTATTGGACATCTGATAATTCACTGAAACATCGTTGATAAGGATGTGATGTTTTAGCCCTCTAGAGTTAAAAGTTTAAGGCCTCATCTGTAACTTCAGATATATCTCTCACACTACTTACATTTCTGAATAAAAATACCAAGTAATAGCTAAGGCTCAATTCAGACGTCACTTTTCCTTCACTCATGTCAAATGAAAAGTTGGATCGTGTAATACAACACGAGAACACAACGATCATTTGAGAGGTTGAACAAAAATTTGAAAGTCAGGTCACACCAAGGTTTCCGTTCAACTTCTCAAACAAATGTTAGCGCTCGCGCATCATACATTGAGACAAACGTCAAAAGTATTGCTTAAGTCACCATTCACCAGTGGTGCCACCTGACTACATGAATTTACCTGTTGAGTGGTGCGAATTCAGAGCTAATCAGAGAGAAACATTTGTTTCAACATACGATGAGCGAGCTCTATGTTCTCATGTCCGTATAAAACGATCCAACTTTTCACTCTGTATAAGTGGAGGAAAGCTAGACTGTCTGAGGTGGGCTTTAGTTTCCATCACACAGCAAAAAAATCTAGAAGGGCCTGTATTTAAGGTTTCTTTTTCAGTCCTAAGTAGGTAGTTCTCACCTGTGAATTTTATTCACAGTCTATATGGGTTTCAGCAAACGATAGGAAATGGCAATCTCATATGATCTGACAGATATCTGATATTATCCCTGAGGAGGACGATGACATGAGCTGATGACGGCTGGGAATGGAATGCAGTTAGAATGTTAACCGTGTGCTGAAAACACGATAAGGGAGACTGTAACCAATATTCGATCACGGTTCATGTTCGGAGTGCAGACTCGGAGGAGCGACCAAGGAGAAGATAGAGAAAATGATGAGCACATACGAATCTACTATTCAACAAAGAATGTTAGAATAGTAACCCAAGAGGTGGTAATGCCTACATTCAGTAATAGATATTGCTAATCATTGTTATTCATGACTTACCTAGATTCAGTTCAAGGCCCTTGCATTCAACTCAGATTTGGCGTGATGTAGCGAAAGCAGGAAGTCAAGAAATATATAAATTTCTGAGAATTACTGTATGGTTTGCGAGAGCTTCATTGAGCCTGACGATTCACGCCTCGTTGATAATCTAACCTCAAAATACCGACAGGGCAGGGCGAGGCAGGGCGGGGCGGCACATCTCCTGACTTGCCGAATTGAATTGAGGATTTTTTATTTAAATCTGCATGATCTATAAAAACTCATTCGCTTATTTATTACTGAAATGCGTAACGCCGATAATGTTTCATACTTCACACGCTTTAACATTTGCGTTCTATTCTTGCTTTTATTTTTATTTTTATTTTTATACAATTTCAACATGAAACAGGGCAGGCCGGCAGGATTGCAACGCAGGTTTTGTTTTGGAGTCGGAACTGAATCACTTTGTAAACACAAGATGAGTTGTTGGTTATCACTGCCAGTAATGCAAATTTTAATTTTTTTATGTGATTTAATTAGTATCAGCTCGAATTCGAGTCTTCTTCGTTACGAAAGTAATGTTACCTCGAAGTTGGTGAATTTTGATTAACCTGAAAGTAAGCCAGCAGTGTATCGCAATGGACTCTTGGTAATCGATCTTCAAATTTTTATTTTGGCCATGCGTAGAAATAGAATGAAAAAATTCTGATAGATACAACTCAATTCTCATTGGTTTTGCTATTACCGCTATTCGGTTCTTTCTACAATTCAACGTTGGTTTCACACAGGAGATTTGGAAGTATGACGGTTGAGCTTCAGTAAAGGCGATCCTATTGAATAGTTAGTGTCCAAACTAATCTTGCAAAACACAGACGTTTGGTCTCTAATTGACAGACTTTAAAGCTGTACCTACAGGTTCGAAGAAGCTGCGTGTTTTCTGTTTTTTGACAAACTATTGCGGTTATTTCAGTTGTCTTAAACAGAGTATAAGCAGCAAATTATTATTACATCTCTGTCAACCATAGCAAATCTCTGAGTTAATCATATTTTAAATGAAAACATTCTCCGTACAGAAAGTAATTGCTACCTACTGGTACAATTATTAAATTATCGTTAAATAGTGGGCATTGTCTTGGGAATGCCATGGTTGTAGAAATTTCAGTGCACTAATGAAGACTTATTCTGTGATAACTGATGACATGAAACATTTTAGTGGCCCTCACTTGTGAACTTCGGTGAGTAATTCAACTTAATTCTATGATGCATAACGAAACAGCAAATAGTTGCTGATTGTCAATAAATATATAATAATAATATCTTTATTTGTTTTTTTGGCTTGCACATGGCTTCTACAAATGCGTCGAATTTTTCTAAACAAGAAACAAGAATAAATATATGTATATATAAAAAAAAAATAAATAAAAAAAAAAAAAAAAAAAAAAAAAAAAAAAAAAAAAACGACAATGATATCAACCTGTCCCATTTATAAAGTCGTTGATTGAATAGGGACATTGCTTAATGGTTGCTCAATGATCAAAGGCTTACAGATTACCATGTTTATTCTTGTGGTGGTCTCTAGTGTTTCGCGGTGTTCCAATGCATGTTCTCTGCTATTCCGTTACGCTCCCTTGAAATTCCATGTAG
This sequence comes from Bemisia tabaci, assembly GCF_918797505.1. Taxonomy (NCBI): domain Eukaryota; kingdom Metazoa; phylum Arthropoda; class Insecta; order Hemiptera; family Aleyrodidae; genus Bemisia; species Bemisia tabaci. The sequence continues at coordinate 41,940,095 of NC_092794.1, read as the reverse complement.
CCACCACGGAATCTCCTGCTGCCACCATGGAATCCCATGCTGTCTCCACGGAAACCCAAGGAGTCACCATGGAGTTCCGTGCCTCCTCCATGGAGTCTTCATGGAGTCTCCATGGAGTTCCGTGTCTTCACCATGGGATTCCATGAGAAACAGCACGGAATACCATGGAATTCCATGAAAAATTTTTAGCAGGGAAATCATCAGTAATAGGACACCCTTAAGTTAAATATGAAACATTTGTACCTACTTTAAAACTGTTCTTTTATCTTAAATTAACAAGGATCTTACAGAGAGCACATTTAGTCCAAATTTCTGAGCATTTTACACTCCGAAAGCCACAAGAATAGAAGATAGAGTAGTAGGGTGTCTATCACTGGTGACTTCATCTTAGTCAGTCAACTTATTTTGAGTTCAGTATATGGCACCTAGAGACCTACTTTTTTTTTAAAATTATCATTATTTTTTTTCTCTTCTTTTTTCTCTTTTTTTTTAAAATTATCTGAAACCTATCTAGGTGTTGGCTCTACCAAACAGGACAAAATTATTTTTTTTACAAATTAAATTTAAGCAGGGCCAGCATGCATGCAGGAATCTACAAAAATTTGAACCCCCTCCCCCCCTCCTCCTCGTAGGTGCCGTATACCGAAACGTCTATGAAAACACAATTTAGGCCAATTAGGGAAATCAATTTCATTTGGATGAACGTCAGTAATATAGGCACGGTTGCCACAGTTAGGAAAAACCGGGAAATGTACCATGCAGGGAATTTTAAAAAGTCAGGAAATACCGGGAAATGTGGAAATATGGGAAAATTTGTTAAAACGCCTTCATTTGCTTTCTAATGTGGGTTTCAGATTTTGAACAGGAAATTTTGCCTGATAACTATTTTCAATTATGCCTTCTTAACCATCCGTCACATCTTCAATTGTCAGGGAATTTCACCAAAATGTGTCAGGGAAATCAGGGAAATGTCAGGGAATTTCATTTTCTAAATTCTGTGGCAACCCTGCATAGGTCATTAAATGAAATGAAATAAATAATATGCGCACCACTGACGGACCCAATGTTTCCATGCACTTGGGAGGCACCAGCTATGTTTCATGCGATCGGCGTGGAAACTGGAACATTTCCATCCAACTTGCATGTAAACCATACTTTTCCATGCAGTATAGTTTTCACGTTGCATGGCAATTACTTTATTTACATGCAAGTTGGATGGAAGTGGTCAGGATTTCCATGCCAGCCTCATGGAAACGTCTCGCCTTCCATGCGTTACACCCCGATTTCCATGCCAAATCTCATGGAAGTTGGCTATTTACATGCCAAATCTCATGGAAATCGTCCATTTACATGCCATTCTTCATGTAACACTTTTAGCAGGGGTGGGCTAAACGATGAGTTGTTTTCGATGGCCAATCTCACATTCATTTATATTTATGGTAAAACTTAAAATTAAAATGAAAATAAGTTCAAGACAAACCACGATGCTATTCATTTTTATGTATAATTAAATTACTTACTTAAGCTTTTCGAGACCCCAGGTCCCATCATCAGGGCTTACATAAGCAAACTAACACATGCAAAACTACAAAGAAACTAAATAAGCAAAGCGAGTAACTACATGGTAAAGGCAATTACATAGCAATTCCGAGATTAAATATCAAATTAAATAAAATAAACCATTCATATAATAAAAGTTAAAATCATTGATACCTAAGGCAAGTGACAAGTAAACAAGTGGCATAGCATAAACAGAGGGGAAGTTACAACTGATAGTAAAAGTAAACGCATATAGGTAGCAGCACACGATGGGAGAAAACGAACCAGTGAAGAGGCATGGACTAACAACAAAAGATAAGCAACATCTATGCATGAAAACCAAATGATAACATACGCTCACAGGTGGCAGCACAAATCAATTAATGCATTGCTTGCAGTATCTATATCAATCTGGACATTTATAGGAGGTCCGCTCCAGAAAGCACAGCTTTCCTAATCTCAAACTTTTCAAGAACTTTTAAAGCACTACTATCATAATCTTTATGACATACCAACTTATCAATCCGGTGGTTCATTTCATTACAGTGTTTGTAAACATTAGAATTAGGGCGATTTATATGTTCCATATGTCTAACACGCACACTGCACGCGCCATGCTATGCAGAGCAGCACATTTATGTTCTCTAGGATGGTTAGAGGCATAAGGAATAATTATATCTGTAGTTGTAGATTTTTTAAAAATACTAAAGATAATTTTATTACATTTATCTAACATTACTGTCAAATCCAACTAGCAAGCCGAACTATTGGTAGGTAATGTGTTTAAAACCTTGGATATGTACTGGCATATAAAGCAAATAGTAGTATTGACAGTGTGATTAGAAATAATAATAATATGTGCACTGATGTTTTTGACTGCCCAGGTATTTATAAAATTAAATGTAGTGATTGTGATTCAATTTATGTTGGTAAAACAGAGCGCAGTGTGCGTGTTGGACATATAGAACATATAAATCGCCCTAATTCTAATGTTTACAAACACTGTAATGAAATGAACTACCGGATTGATAAGTTGGTATGTCATAAAGCTTATGATAGTAGTGCTTTAAAAGTTCTTGAAAAGTTTGAGATTAGGAAAGCTGTGCTTTCTACAGAACTCAACTAAAACTACTTCGGAGGTAAAATCTGTGAAGAATTCATAACTAAAATCCAACTTTAAAGCATCAAAAAGTGAGCTTAAACTTCCTCTCCGTCGTAAGACTCCATGTAATTTTGAAACATTAAACACGTATTTTTTGAAGCAGAAAAAGCTGCATTTATGTGCCTTGTCCTCCAAGCCCCTCAATTGTACTACCGGTACCTAGAGAAAAGTTCATCATGACAAGGAAACCCCCGTTTCTATATTTTTTGTGCAGAGGAAAATGCTGGTTGCCCGTATCAAAACAGCGACGTTGAGTTACGTATTGTTGTGCAGTACCAACTAAAGTTGTATGATCGTAAAGGTCGTGTAGTCATTTTGGTTTGTCGCGATTAAAATCAGAAACATTTTTGTGCCCCTTGTTTCTACTCCTGAAAGTTCTGAAGGAATGGAATCAAAATGGAAAAAGGTATTGGATTCGCGCCCAAGTCTTATCCTGAATTCTTACAATTTGCACTTTCTAAATTGACTGTGTCCTCCGAACAATTTCTAGAAGTTACCCCATTGTAGGGATAGGATCTAAGGTGCATTCAATCTTGAAGTGATTCGTGAAAAAACGTCAGGATCTAAAGCGCACAAATTATTTAGTCATTTTTGAATTACTGATACACTTCTGTGACCGCACATACAACTCGAATATCCAGATCTGATTCGTCATAATTTAGGCTTTTTATAAAACTTTAATATCCCGAAAGTTTGAAAAGTATATTCGTGCTTTTTGAACCTATCTGCTCCGAATTTTCCAGAAAACGATTTTCTTTTCTACGACCAAAATGACCAGAAATTCGGCCAGTGCCCGGAACTTTCGGTCTCTGAGCCCGGGACGGTAGGTCTAAGCCTGTAACTTTTTTTTCAGCGATAAAACTTGGTAAAAGTGAGCCTTAGCATCAGTAAATTTGACATCCTGAAGATTGGGATTTCTCTTGGCACCGAAAGTTTTCCACGAGCTGAGGGGTTGATTCTAGAGACACTCGGTGGCAAATCGTGGCACTCTATAAATTTTACATTTAATAAGTTGGACAAATGGCGAATGCCTCCGTCTTGCAGGAACCCTTCATCAATGCCGAGCATGCGATCATGTCACCAAAACCTGAAAGCGCAGCATAGAAAAGATTGAATGAATGTTAGCCCGACTGAGACGAGGCGGTTCTGAAGCTCAGCCGAAAAGGCCAACCAAGACCCCGTTTTGAATTGGAAGCCCGAAATTCTTTACTCCGCGGCACGGGGCGGATTGCTTCCGCCTCCCGTGTTACACGAATTTGAGCTCGTCGCACACGGGAAACATCCTTCGCGATCATGATTCCTCCACCCTTCCGTGCAAAGGAAAAACGCCGTATGAGCCTTCAGGTTTCACCAAATTAATTTTGATAAAAGGCGAATTTTAAAAGAAACATCTGTACATTAATCCATCAATTTTTCAGGGAATTTTATTCGGAATTTAATCCATAGTAGAATACCCATACAGGGAGAATACGGACATGTCGAAATATGGGGCTCTTAGGGCCCGGGAGGGCAGCTTACCTTGTAACACTAAAAAGTCACTGCCAATACCTATTAAAATTCCTGATTCAAACCAAGGTAAACACACAGAGAGAAATTTCCACACAAAAGTTTGGTTAATATGGGTAACACAACAAGTAAAACACAAAATAACCCCTACCTTCCGGTCAAAAATTTCAAGAGAAAATGCTAGCTTAACAAAAAGCGATTGGTAAATACCAATGTCGCAATCGAAAAAAATGTTTTTTCCGAGTCTCTCCATTGTTTTCTGCGCTAAATTTACCGCGAACTGTATAACAAAATCAACACAAAATTTTTGTTGATTCACTAAAAAAAAACACATTGGATCTAGAGTCCAGACTCTTGAAAACATTGACAAGAAAAAATACTCTCGATTCAATCGGATTTTTCCTTGAATCAAAACGAAATCCGCTTAAATCAAGAGGCTTGATTCTTGATTTAAGCTAGATTCCGATTGAATCACGAGTACTTTTTCTCGTCGATGTTTTTAAGAGTCTGGACTCTAGATCCAATGTGTTTTTTTTTCCAGTGTTTGTGTTTTACTTCCTATAGGTATTAGTCAAAACTAAAAGAAGAACGCAAATATTTTTATCAGTGTACATTTTTTTGTCAGTTTTTCAGAGAATTTAATTCGAAATCAAATCTAATGGTACACTGATAAAAATATGTGTGTTTTTATGTTACTTTTGGTAAATATAGATAGGTGATGAAACACATTCATGAAAAATCATTCCTCCGATTGCAACGTTGGTATTCACCACTCGTTTTTCATTAAATTTTCTCGAGGAAACTAGCTCGCATTTTCTCTTGAAATCGTCAATCGGAGGTTAGAGTTATTTTGTGTTTTACTTCCCGTATTAACTAATCTACCATGTAGAAATTTTTCTCTGTATACATAAATATTTCAAGAAAAAATATTCATAAATCACCTAGAAAATTGTTGTTTTCCAAGGAGAAATTTGGCAATATCTGGGTGTTCATACGGGGTTTTTCTTAACACGTTAGCATTTTCCTCTTGATCAATATGATAAGCGTCGAGTTGCGAACTCTCTCGTTTGGGTTCGATTTTGAACATATCACAAGAAAACTGCTGGTACATATTTCGACGCGTTATTTGAAGAAAAGAATAACCGATAAATGTAAAGTTCCGAAAACACAAGATAAAACATATCGTAATTTCTTTGACGAATATCTTGCGCGGAAAAATCAATTATTGTTCAACATACGACCGATTAAAAGACCACTGTCACACGAAGAGGGTATGAGAAATTGGGCAAGGAACAAACAATTTCAAATTTTGGTAGATATACGCTCTTCCTCCACAAAACCGCTCAGTGCTGTCATTTTCAGTGGTCGAGTAGGATGCGCATTCGATGAAAATATTATAAAACAAAGTTCATGCCCTTCAGCATGGTTTTTAGGTATCATGAGAGAAACCACCCTGCTCTGGGAGCAATGGCTCAGAAATTACTTTTTTTCAGCTGTAGCAGATAGTCAAATGTTAATGGTATACCTTTAAAAGGCAGTTTCGGTAGGATCGCTGCTAGTAAGATAGGTAAGTCAATCCTCTGGGAATAGCACTTAGTTAAATACTAAATTTCTAAAAATTTGGAGGTTACGCCCCTCTTTAAATAACCCGCCCAGTTTCGTATTTTTGGTTACTTCGGGTTGGTTTCCATCCTGTTAAACCTAATAAAATTTTTTGGTTGATCAGCACAATTTTGGGATGAATCTCCGAGAGAGCTTAGGATTGAGATTTCGTTCCGCTGATCTAGGGTTCCATCCTAGCGATTCGTGTTTATAGTTTTTACGGATTTGGAGTTTTCCAACCATAAAAGTTGATTATTTTATCGAGTTGATTTGGTAAATTTAATTGAAAGAAAACTGGCCTGGTGAAATTAACCAACGCTTTGCGTTAATTTGTATTCTATTCCGCACATTATCACAAAATTTTGGTTACTTTTTTTCTTTGTAATATTTGGACAGATTTGACCAAAATAAGTCTAACTGCAATTTATAATTCCTAATTCCCTCTACCTAAATTGTACTAGTATTGCAGGAAAAATTGAAACATAACGCCTTAAAACTTTCTGTGAAATTCTTCTAAATTTTTAAGAGTATATTCTCAAACCACTTTTAGTAAACAAGGTGGTGTTTATTTCCCTGATGATGGAATAATGAAACATGAAAGAAGAATAGGCAACGTATGGTGCAGTTAGAATGATTCACATTAAATTCATGTGTATTTGCTCGTCTCTTGGTTGGAATTTTGATCGATGTGTGTGCAAAGGTAATGCGACTCGAAAAGGCACGATGGTAACACACATTCATGTTCCGCCTTCAATTTTCGAGGTAGGCCAGAGAACAACCTTTAAGTAATATTATAAGTTACATATCGACGGCGAGACTACAAAAATGCGTACCTCGTTAGCAGGATTTCTAAAGCTCCTCTCTCACTAAATTTTTTTATAGCAGGCCCAGCCGATATTATAGTTTTAAATTTTCACAGCACACAATAAAAGTAACCGAAGTTTGACAACTTTCCGCGTAGGAAATCAAGTGTAAAGGAAGTCTGCAACGCCGCAAACCGAGATACGCGTTTCTGCAGTTTCTTTATCGAAATGCGACTTGTTGTGGAGTTGGTAATTTGCTCTATTGACTCTTAATTCTTGCCTAATTGTGATTTTGTAAAGAATACACAATTATGTATAATGTGTACGTGAACACTTCTTTAAGAGAAACAGCTAGTGCTTATCTAACGTATGCACAGAGAATTATTGCGCAGAGGGGCGATTTGTGGACTGGGGAAAATTCATGACACAATGTTGAGAAGCTATGTTCACAAACATCGTTAATCAATACTTCAAGGAAGATCTTGCATTCATCATATATCTGAGCTTTTTGCACCATCAACTCCTCTTAAATTATTAAAAAAATGTGCATACGGAAATTTTACAATCGAAATCATATTTTTCAACTCATCAATATTAAAACTACTGGAAAAGTCAAGTTTTCTATACTTTGAGACAGTGTTATTCGAAATCTCGACTTAATTTTCAGCGTCACTTTAGAGTGAGAATACATGGAACGAATGATTTCTACTCAAGAATATAACACTTTTCTTTGAGAAGTGAAAAGAATAATTTTAAAAGCGTGAAACAGTATTTGATCTTAACACGGACGTTTCATCAAATTATTGACGTCCATTGATGCTTCATTTTTATGAGACCTTGTTTTCCCTTTTCTTTTTTTTAAAAAGAAAGAAAAAAAAGAAAGTTTCTTTGATATTCCGTTCGAAAGTAGGAAAACAATTTTTTGGCTTGATAAAAATGCGTTAATATTCAAACTGCACCGTCAATAATAAAAAACAGAAAACGTAAAAAAATTGAAGTTCCAAACCTATATTCCTTCATTCTAAAGCTGAATTTTTCAGCAGTTTTAGATGAAGAACCCTCTGCAAAATTTCAGAAATGGATTTGATATAACGCCCATCACCAAAATGTAAATAATATCGGTTATTTTCAATGACATTAATAACATTAAAAGCATGGTGTTAAAGAATTTCGATCCCAGGCTTTGCGAAATAACAGTTCTTCTAAGCTTCTCACAATGAGAAAATATTTGTCAATTATCTTGAGGAAAAAGCCTTTCTTAGCAGTAATTTTCGTTGCAGTAAAGAAAAATTATTTTTGCATTTTAAGGGTGCGATTAGAAACGATGAGATTTTTCTGATTGTATTATAGTACCTAAAGAAAATTTTATTATTATGACTTTCGTTATTAATGGATTTCTTGGTCCAAAGAGCAAGAGTATACAACCTAACAAAATGACTTTACTAGATGTTATCTGATGATGAAGAACTTTATATCTCATAGCACTCCTCTTAAATTGAGGGTAATTTGATCAGATTTTTTTTTTTTTTTTTTTTATGCAATCACAATATAACTGAATAACTGTCAGTTTGGACTAAGCATTCGGTCGCACAATTAACCCATTATTCTTGGTTTTACGAACCAATTTTTTTTCATAGTTCTGTGTGCGAATATTTAGAATTTCTGGGCGTGTATGATAAAATTTTAAGAGGAATCAACCGCATAACTGGTAGAAGCTGTGATGAAAATTGGAATTTAAAATTATTCGTATTAGGCTAGGTATTTTACCAATTTTCTCGCGATATCTCTGATTAACGTTATTTTTCCTTTGAAATATCCTGTAAGGGGTTATAATGCTACCCAGCTGAAATTTTATGAGCAAATTCAATTAATTATTCCCTCTGTCTTTATTCATCACGGAAAATCTTTGATAATTTTTCCAGCTATTTTCTCGCCAGTGAAAAAATTCGGATGTTAAATTAATATACCGGTTGTAAAAAAAAGTGCGGCAACCTTACAACGTTAGGCTCGATACTAAAAAAAACTATAATTAAAATTACCGTATTGGCGGTATTTCTTTTCGATGGCGAAAGCTTAAAAGTGCATATATCTCCGATTGCAACGTTGATAATTTTTTCTCAAGTTCTATTTTTTTTTAAAAGAAAACTAACCAAAAATTTTTCTTGAAATGTCAATGAATTTTGTTCACTCGTTCAAACTTATGCACAAAAAATTGCAAGGTGACATTTTGGTTGGTCTTTTCTTAAAAAAAAAAAAAAAAAAAAAAAAAAAAAAAAAAGAAAAAAAAACGAAGTCGGAGATTTTGAAATATTTTATCGTAGACACGCATTTCTCGACTTTAGCTGTCTGTATAAACTCTTAATAGTAGCCATAACTAATAGTAATGGTATTTTCATCATTAGGTAAGTGATTAGTTCACCACTGCTTTATTGAAGGTATCACTTAATGGTAGAAACACCACTATTATTGTCCAAGAGTTTCTGCGGAGCATTACTATATGATGAGATAATTGTGAGGTTTTTCCTCAATGCTCAATGACTGTATGTGCCTCATTGATGGCTAAAGTGTGAATCCTCGTATCTTCGTTTGCGACGCTGCGGATTTCCTGTCATTCTTAGTGTTTCCGTGGAGAGATGTTTAATGTAATTTATAGCTTCCCTGATTTTTCCTCTCTGTTAGAGAAATATTTTGTTTAAATTTAAAGCTAAAATGTTGACTGGTTATTTCACGAAGAAAAAAGGAGCGGTGATTTTGAAACACCGCAAAGTAAAAACGTAAATCTGCACTTCGGCCATCGTCAAGCAATATCCTCAGGATATAAAATTAGCCGTGGAGGCAGTCGAGACAAAATTTTTGTTAATATAACATCCTAATTTTTTCGGAATTTTTTAACGTGTAGGTATGTTAATATAATGTGAGAAAATTACCAGAAAGTTAGTAAGAATATCAGAAACTCTCGATGATCAACCCTCATCTCAAAACCCACGATTGTTGATTTGAATGGACTTTTACCGCGGGGTAGTCCAAAATCCAACCGATCCGAAGATATCGTGCGCTGGTAAGTAACGGTTGCGAACGGTCGTAACTACCCTTCAGTGTTGGGGGTGGTCTGTGTTTGCTTTGATCCTTTCATGCCCTTTTGAGAAAAGGCATTGGATCCAGGACTTCCTCGCAGTTACCCCGGCGCGATCCTGTGTTCCCGCTCTTCCTTAAGACATTCGAATCCTCGCCCGGGTGACACCCCCGGATCCCTTCCTCAACCCCCTCCTCACCCCCCTCATCCCGGCCTAGTGACAACCCCAAACGTTACCCTTTACCGCGGCGCGGCGTGCCGCGTGGCGCGTCGATTCTTCGCTTTCGGTCGCCCTAATTCATTGCCGCCAAACGGGACTGTGACGGCGATACTTGCACACAGGGATGACGAATTTGAATCGATTTTTTGAAAAATCGATTGCTTGCGGGAAAAAGTCGATTCGGTTGAACTGATTTTTAGAGGTCGCTTTAAAGTTTTAAGCGATTTCTCGAGCCAAAATTGAAAAAAATCGAAATATCCTACGTGTATGTGTCGCACAAGGCCTAGATTCTGTGAAGCCTGAGTTTCATTTCAAGTTCAGCTTCAGAAGTGGTTGTGTTCTTGGCACCGAAATTGGGGTTTTACATATTCTAAAATCGATTTTAAAAAAATTGATTTTTTCCGCAGTTGATCTTCATCATTCGATTTGAAATCTTGCCTATACTATGGCCCACGAACGATGATCCCTGAGCCGCGGGTATTTCTTGCAAACACTGGCAACAGCGACACCCCGGCCCGAACCGAGTCTCGAGTTCGGGGACAATGCCGAGCCGAGCCACAATCGAACCCTAATTACTTACGCGTAATTTCCAATTTCACCCTCCCGCTAGAAAAAACCAAAATTTGTTGAAAGTTATGTAACATTTTTTTAGCAAGTGTTTCGTTACTCTCCTTTAAAACACGAGTAAAAAGAGGCCTCGTTTATAAAAATCGGTCAAATAGCAGCAAAGTTACAGTTCGAGTTACGATGTTATAAATAAAAATTGGACTTCGCTTCAAAAAGGAAAAAGAAGGAAAAAATAAAAATTGTATATAACAATTGTATATGATTTAGCTCAGAATTTTACGAGCAATCCAACCATGTAATGGACGAAGAGATTGGGGCAAAATTACAAGAAATTGATCTTTTACGAAAGGGCTTCCTATGAAGAATTTTGACCTGAAGATAGGGGTAGAATTGCAGCAGTTCGCATACAATAGCTTTTCGCGTTCACAATACCCGGTCTCGTCGATGTGCGTGCTCGACCCTGCAGCGTTGTCATTTACATGGTCCATGCGTTTATTCGCCCGATTTTTCAGGGATCATCGTTCGTGGGCCCTAGTATAGTCAAACCGTTTAAAACGAAATCCTGCCTAAGTTGAAAATCCCCTCAGTTCTTAGACTCTCATGAGACGCAACTTACAGAAAAACTACAATCAAGATTAATTTGCGACTTTGTCGTGGCGGAAAAGCTGCCTAAGTCGATGCGAGAGGTCGACAAAAATTCGATTTTATTCGTGAAAAATCAAGAACACACAGCGATTTAATTAGGAAAATTTTATGATGACGCATACCTATGTATGTTTAAGGGAGCTTCCGAATCAATGTCATCTGATGTCTGTTAATGATTTGTTGAAAGTAAAGATAAAGTGTAAAAATTCAGTTGAAGAATCTAAAATTTATAATAGATCCCTCAGAAATTTGAAAAAAATTACTTCAAAAATCACTTACAAGTTACTTAAAATCGCCCAATTCGAATTTGCGAGCTTATTCGTGCAAAGGGGCAAAGCAGATAACACGAAAAGCCGCTCGTGTTGTTATTTCTCTCGGTCCCTTGAAAATTTGACCCAGCAAGATATCACTGCATTTTTATGATTTGTCTGTCGCTATACCTACCAAATATCCATAGTTTTTCAGACGAAAAGACGCGAATATATTTCAACGTAGCAAAAGTCTACCAACACGTTGCATTTTTTACTATAACAAAATGTTGAGCATTTCCAACCGATGATTTCGCTGATTTTTCCTCCGTCAACATAATGATAAGAAACTGTTGTTGATATCGGTTCAAACCAAATGAAACTGTGGGTTATTACGATTTTTACCCTCAATTCCTTCGATAATGTACGGGTAAAGCTTTTAAATGTGCATTGTTGAACTGGACTACATTTTTCAATAATTTCTGGCTCATTTGAAAAACCAGCATTGGTGTGATTCGTTTTTCTGCGGAGATTGGTATTTTTACGGATGAGCATGAACGAGTAGCCCCTCATTGCAAAGTGTAGTCCCCTTAGTCCCCGAGGACTCGTAAAAATAAGGGGTCCTTTTCCAATCTCAGAGGATGTGATCATTCCGATGCTCAGGATCTGTTTTCATTTCACCTAGACATGTTCAAATGAAGAGGAATGAGCTACGCTCGTTCACGTGCTTAAGAATACGCCATATTGCCTAGAATGTTATGAGCATTTCTTTTCGAAGATCGAGCAAAAAAAGCCTCTAAGCCATACAACTATTACAAGTAAGCAATATGAGTTTTTTACCAAACGGGGAAGGGTTATTCTAACAACAAATCAGCTTGCCTTCAATTTTTAATGTTGGCAACGCGACCTCTCATGGGGTTGAGTAGTGGTACCATTGTGATATGACACGCTCACTCAGTAAACACACAAATATGAGCTTTTTACTGAACAGGTTACCGTCGTACCGTCGTACCGTCGTGTACCGTCGTACCAGTTTGCCTTCCATTGATGATGCCCTGGGACCTGACAACGCATGGGACGATACGGGGTGGTTTTACGCCACCCCCCTCCTTGTGGTCAAAGTTGTATTGGGAGTATCGTCGGTCTTGGCACCTGGGTGCGAACCTCTGTCATGTAATTTATTCTAAATGCTTCTATGATAACCTCTTTTTTGTTACTACGAATGGGGGTGAGGGGTATTTTATTTTGTATTTTTTTTTTCATTACACTTCTTGTTTCCTGGTCGAGGAGGGGGTTGAAACCACCCCGAAACGTCGCAGGCATTCTTTTTGTTTTTTTTTACGTCGGTTTCCTATTTTCTTGTGTTTTTTTTTTGGATACTTGAATATTGTGCATTCATGAAGTTGGCTGGAATTAATTGGTTGCGTTGTGTGTTTCAGGTGTGCGGGAGCCTTGCTGAATAGTGAGGGACCCTCGGTGGGATTCTCGGTGAGGCAGGGCTCGGACGAGCCGGGCCTAGCCATCGCCGCCACGCGCCGCGCCGCGCCGCGATCGAGCCTTGGCCCCCGTAATTAGTGCCGAGCTTGGGAGCCAATTCATCACGCTGAATTACGCGGATTTGGGGAGCCCGTTCGGCCGGGGCGGAGCCGGGGGCGCCCCGAGCCCGGGGGTGGCAAGCACGCCGACGGCGACGCCGAGCATGGGCGCCGGCGACATGGAGCACGGGGCCCACCACCAGCACCCCCACATTAACCCCCACCCCTCGCACCCCACTCACCCGGACACGGGGCCCTCCCCGGTGCCCACCTCCAAGTCGGCCTTCATCGAGCTCCAGCAGCATCCTTACAACCCCATCCGATCCTCCTACCACCCCCATCATTTCACCCACCAGAGCCCCCAGCCGGCCCCTGGACCCGTCCCCCACCACCATGCCGTCGAGTCCGCCGCCGGCTTCCCCAGCCCCCGCCACCCTCCGCCCCTCGGCGGTGCCTACCCCTTCTCGCAGAGCCCCTACGGATATCTCACTTCCTACTCCCAGCAGTGTCCGTCCCCCACCAAAGATGGTAAGCTTCAATTTTATTTTTTCATATGCCTACATTTTTTAAAAAAAAAATACTTGATGACGTCATCTTGGCTTTTCCATTGACGTTTTAGGATTAGTTGATTCATCGAGCAATTAGCACTGATACAACGACGATGACGTCATTGTAAAAGGCAGGATGACATCATACAAAAACCTCGATTTGGAAAGGAAGTAATCAAAAAAGCCATAATGACGTCATCTCGGCTTTTCCGATTAGCTAATATAATGATCGATCAGATCAAAGATAGCGCCATACACACAAAAATTGGTTTACTTCTTTTTTAGAATAGTAAGAAAAATTTGTAGGTTTAAAGTGAGTTTTGAATTTTCATTCGTTCCTATGTTATTTTAGCAGAGCATGAATGTATAGATACCTAAACATTAAAGACAAAAATTATGAAACTTTTTTTTTCTAGAAAAAAATAAATTCTCTGAAGATGTGTACGCACTCTTCAGAAAGCCAAAAATGCAGTAGAAGAGAGATAAAAATAAGCAATCGGACCTTGAATAGGAGTTTTGAACTTCCACTTTCCTACCCAAGTAGCGCAGATTGCAATAAATCGCCATTGTATGGGAAAAGTATTGCCACTGCATATTATGCGTCCTTGTATTTAGGTTATATATGTTGCCTATACCGACTGATCGAGGGGACACCTCTTATTGAAATATAGATAAAAAATTTGACATTTTTCTTCGCATTGCAAATTTCCTTTCTTCCTGATCCATGTAAGTCATCTTATCGATCGTTTAAAATCCGCAAATATTGACTAAGTCATCTAAAAAAATATATCAATTCTATGCGAGCACAAAATTGCAATTTTACCCACTACATTAAAATGAAGTTTTCCTGAAGTAGATTAAAATGGGTGTGTTGCAAGCAAAAGATACAACAAAGTTAATATAATTTTAAAGGGAAAATTCGCTCGAAAATCACGTTGGGCACATCAAAGAAGTCGGAAATCCTTTTCCTAGCGCGCAATCTGCGCAGTTCGTTACGCGCTTTTTCAAGTTTCGCGCGTCTGCGGGCAGTGTTTCTTGGTCTTCTTGGCGGTCGGCAGTTAGGTTTGCCCAAAGACATAAAGACGGAGTGCTCGTATCTAAAAGCACGGGGAAAAAGTGAAGCCTGGTTTGGCGCTGGGCGCTTGTGTGAGTGTGTAAATGAGCGCGGGAATCCATGGCGGCAAACGGAAATTTGATTTGAACTTGTCATCTTGATTTTTCCACATTTCTTCTTCGAAACTTATTTTAAATGCCTAAAACGAATATTTTAAGAAAGTTGGGACCGCGCCCTATTATAATACACCTACTTTTGCTCGGTAACAGGCAGTAATCTCAGATAAAGTTAGTTTTTCTTCTGCTCATGGTGGTTCTGCAGGTTCAAACAGACCGTTACAGTTCTAGATGACCGTTACTCCCAAATGAAATTAATCGGTCGACGACGGACCAAAGCTAACATAAAGTTTCAAAAATATGAGTGGGTAAGTGAATTTGGGCAAAAATTAACCTAGAATATTTTGTTTCCGCAATTTTATCTAGTTCCCGCCCTACATTTGAATTTCAAACTTGTCCCGATTTTGCCGCCAATCCTCTAGCCAATAGTAGAGGTGGTTGAAAAGAAGCTTTATTTTTTGTTTTTAGCCCTCCGTGTTTATATTTTTGGGTTTGCCCAGAGACAAATAGAGACCGAGCACGTTGGATTTTCAGTGAGGCACATCTATAATTCTCGGGGATCCAACGGAACAACAGTCATGTATTTTCTGATTTCGCCTAAAGTTGACTGATGCTAGTCGGCTGTTGGCATTATGGCGGCTTGTTTACATTCCTCCTAATCAATTGCAAAGCGGAAAATTTTCCAATTTATCCTTTGAAACTCTTCCAAATTGGTATAAAATGACTTATTACTAGGTAAAAAATTAATTCGCCCCTTTTAATCAACATTTGTGATACTTGCGGTGGTTTCACTTTATGTAGTGAGAAGCAGATTCCTCGAGACTCTGAGCCTGGTCCGCAGATTGTTCAACTTCTTAATGGATAATTTTAGTTATCGAACTTTTTTTTGACTTTAAATGGTGTATAATTTTTTCCAGACAGTATCAATACCTTGTGATCAAATTCCCAATCTATTAACCTCCATATCAAGTCGCAGGATAGAGATATTTTAGCTATTTGAGATCTGTCAAGAACCTGATCACAGCAGCACTGCCAGTCTTACAGATACACTGTATTGAAATTTGATGAAAAAAAATTTACTGTGTAAGTCATAAGCTGCTCACTATGATAAGTATTAATCGTGGATCAAATGCTGGATGTCTCCAACATCCTATCTCTAAGCCTGATGTAGTGCGTTGAAAGCGGAGTGTTATGGCTGCGAAGCGTCGATATTTGTTGTTGAGGAGGCGTGTAAATGAAACGTTTGGATAAGCTCGCAAGCTGTACGAATTCTTTTGTGTGTGGAAAATAACTGAATGTCCAGAATTCTAAACATCTGACTGTATCTCAAGTACCTAAAGGAAATGTTGGTCAGGTCAGAGTTTGTAAATCCTTGGCAGCAGTTAATGCAATTCCTCTACGTATTTAAGGCCTTCGCTCATCAGAGTTAGGTAAGTAAGAGACCGCTCAGATCCATCATATTATGCTTGTAAGTATTAGTCCATAACTCCATAGTGTAAAAATCCTTGGGGGGGGGGGGGGGTGAAGTACCCATCATCTGATGGAGTTCGTGAGATTTGTTTAAGAACTTTTCTTCCTGATTTTTCTCTCAGTTTTACTAGAATTGTCTCTTCCACCACCATCATAAAGTATTTCAACCTTGCATTAAATGAGAAATGATGTATACGCTATCAACTTCGCCTTAGAATTCCTAAAATTGGGAGTCTTGAAACAAAAATAAAGTAGCTTCACCGTTAACATTTGCTAGCTTAGTTGGCAGTAAAACTCTCATTACCTAATTCGGTGAAAATAAAAGTAAATGTTTTTTCTTCGCTCATTTCGTTGAGGAAACACCTTGAATACATTTAAATTGTGATACTGGATGCAACTAATACTACCTACTTCCTGTAAAATTGGAAAAATGTGTAACTCGAAAAAAGGAAAGAGGTTCTCACCAGGGTGCTCTCTTACAACTTATAGATCAAAATTCGTGATATTTCGGCCCTTAAAGGTTCTTTCATCATTCAGAAATAAAGAAACTAAATTTAGTTTGAGCAGGCATCTTTCAGGAGAGAAATGTGACAGCTTATTTGCAGTTTTTAGCTTTTTCATAATGCGTCAAATCTACCTCTTGACGAGAACAGGCGAAGATTCGAACCGCGCACTACTTATTGTTGGTTTACATTTCTCACTTACCAAACTTTAATGAGCAAAGTTGTTAGGTACGTAGGAGAATTTCATTAACTGCTGCCAAGGATTCACAAACTCTGACCTGACCAACATTTCCTTCAGGTACTTGAGATACGGTCAGATGTTTAGAATTCTGGACATTCAGTTATTTTTCACACATAAAAGAATTTGTACTGATACAGGCTTATCCAACCGTTTCATTTACACGGCTCCTTAAAGACACATATCGACACCTCACAGTCGTAATGCTCCGCATTCAATGCATTACATCAGGCTTCGGGATAGGATTTTGGAAACAGAATTATTTAGAGAATTATCTTGAAAAAATTATACACCATTTACAGTCAAAGAACATTTCGATTGCTAAAATAATTATCCATATGGAAGTTGAACAATCTGAGGACCAGGCTGTCTCGAGGAATCTGTTTCTCACTGCAAGAAGTGAAACCACCGAAAGTACCACAAATGTTGAGTAGAAGGGGTGAATTAATTATTTACTTGGTAAAAAGTCATTTTATGACAAATTCGAAGAGTTTCAAAGGAGAAATTGGAAAATTTTCCGCTTTGCAAGTGATAAGGAAGAATGTAAACAAATCGCCATATTGCCAAAAGCTCACAAGATGCGACTAGCATCAATCAACTTCAGGCGAAATCAGAAAAATGATTACCGTTGTTTTGTTGAATCCGCGAGAATTAGATGTGCCTCACTCAAAATACATTGGCGGAATAGGGCGTGCTCGGTCTCTATTTGTCTCTGGGTTTGCCCGTAGGGACCTAACCTAAATAAAGAAGCAATCTTGCAAACTGTTATAAACTCTCTCTGCGGAAGATTTTAATCGATTCAAAGCTTTTGTTTTTGCACAACAACGGAAGGAAAAGGAAACAAACGCTTATGACAACAAATGAAATCATACAATAGAAAAAGTTAGTTACTCGTTTGTTTACTTAGGATAGTTCTCTCTTACTCCTCTGCCTGTGCAAACCTGACTGCCGGCTACCAATAAAAACTGCCTACAGACAAGGGAAACTTGAAAAAACGTGTTATAAACTACGCAGATTGTGCGCCAAAGGGCGGATTTTAGACTTTTTAGGTGAGCCCAACGTGATTTTGAAGCGAATTTACCGCAAAAAAGTATATTCAGTTGGCTGTATCTCTTGCTCTTGCATGCAACAGACCCATTTTACTGCATTTTAAATTGAAATTTTACTGAACTAAATTGAAATTTTACTGCATTAAATTGCAATCTTATCTCAATATTTCCAACGTTCTATGATACAAGGTACCAAAAATCGATTTAAATTATCGATTCAAATAGTTTGGAGGTTTCCTCGTGTAAGATTCAGTGATTTGTTGATATTTGTGTGGATGTTTGTTGCAGATAAATGCGGGGTTGACGATGGGACGCTCCGGGTGAACGGGAAGGGGAAGAAAATGAGAAAACCGAGAACGATCTATTCGAGTCTTCAATTACAGCAATTAAATCGGAGATTTCAACGGACGCAGTACCTTGCTCTACCCGAAAGGGCCGAGCTAGCGGCCTCTCTCGGCCTTACTCAAACTCAAGTAAGTTTACATATCTCTTTTCTTAAAAATAATTAGGGGAAAAACAGTTTTTCTACAGTGCGATAATGTCTTTAAAAAATTTAATTTCCGGTGCCGCATTGCAATCTTGATGAGCTGTGGTGTATCTCAGTCTCACTTTGTCGATATTTGATCATCGTGTCCTCTTGTCGAACCAACAATACCTATTTCCGATCTACTTGGGACTACTCTTTGAGGAAGAACCTTATCCGGGATTAAATATTCCTTAGGGTGATTCGATGGACGCCATATTTTGTGTCAGAACGGCATGCGATATATCGCATCAATTGGTTCCATTTTTTCAGCTACTCGTCATTTTCCTCCAATTTTGAGATCGCAATTCTGTTGTCAGGAGACTAAAGCACTCACTTACCAATTTTAACTAAGAAATTCAACGTAATAAAGGCGTGGTTTTTTTAGAGAGAAAATATCGCACTCGATACTGATATCGAAACTGCACTCGAATGCGATATTTTCTCTCTAAAAAAACCACGCCTTTATTACGTTGAATTTCTTTGTTAAAATTGGTAAGTGAGTGCTTTAGTCTCCATGACAACAGAATTGCGATCTCAAAATTGGAGAAAAATGACGAGTAGCTGAAAAAATGGAACCAATTGATGCGATATATCGCATGCCGTTCTGACGCAAAATATGGCGTCCATCGAATCACCTTAACTTTTTGGAAGAGCTGATATGAATAAAACTGGAAATTATGGAAGATTGTACTTTCTGCCGGGCCTCACAAGTCCGAAGGTGGGGAGGAATCGTGTTAAAAAAGGAAGAAAGAAGAAAAAAAAAACTTTTTTGACAGTCTCTTTACGAGGAAACAAATGCTCTCTTTTAAACTCTCATGTTGTAAAAGCGAGGGTATAGGCTAGAGTACCTAAATGGGGAAGAGTAGAGACAGGTCGAAGTAGGCACGGAGCTCTTGGGGTCCAAAATGGCAGACATCGTTTGAAAATGAAAAATTACACTGCCAATCCTCAGATTCCAATACTAAACCAAGATGACTAAGAATGTTCGTATATGAGCGTTCTTCCCCACAAATAAGTAAATTGGTACAAAAACCAAGGCAAATAGCGCTTTCTGAACGACAGGTTCGCAGCAATTTTAGTAATAAATCACTCTGGATACTTTGATTTCGTAGATTGGCTGCCCTTTTCTGCCGTGCAACGCAAAAACGCCGAAAACGCCATTTTACATTTTTTGGAACCAATGTATCATAGCAGAAAAACTTAAGTACCTCGGGACAGTTTACCATGGGGGTTTTTACAGAATTGTTTTGCAAATACTATCAAGAACTTGACCTGAAAATTTTAGGTGCATGGGTAAAACGGTTTTTATTTTATAAAGTGTTAAGTTCCAAAAAACGAGGGAAAATCTTGATGGATCTACGGCGTTCTTGCCTAACACAGCAGTTGTGGGCCCTCAGAGCTCCATCACCTAACCTCAAAATTACGCACGTGTCCGTACTTTCCCCATATAGATTTAGTACGAGCTTTTAATGTTGTTACATTTTGTCTGACTTGTCCCGTTGACTCGTTTCACTGCGTGCGTCGCGTCGCGAGTGACGTTGGTGGGGGGAGGGGGGGGTGGGGTGGAGGGAGAGGGATAGGTCATCGCGGTTCATTCGAGGCGAATGATAATGCATGTAGAACATTGTTAGGGGGTTTCGGGTGACAGGTTGCGCGGGGCCTCGGCTCGGGCTCCCGACCGGGGCGGCCGTAATAAGCTTGTAACCCAAGCGCGGGACCCCGCTCGCTTTTCGGGTTAACTTCATAAAATTAGTAACTCGAGTCGGCGGACGCGACGCCGCCGTCGCGCCGGTGCTCAAGTGCCCCTCGTTAAATGCGAAATCAAATACTCACCCACTTCGGACTCTCTTCATTATTCCCGCCCTTCATTTCTTCATATTCGTATGAGAAGGATGATTCTGATTCGGGGTGAGGTGTAAAGATTTCACGAATTGATTCTACAATGTATTGCTTAAGCAAAGCCTTTGCTGTGTTTTCAAACTTTCCTCGGTACCGCTAAATCGCCTGAGTTACAGTATCCTGTGCGATAACAACGATAGTGAATTCAACTTAGCCAAATCAACCATCCTTTTCAAAATCCTTTCAAAATCATCTCAAAGTTGCTAATGCGACATTTTTTATTCAACCCATTGGTATGGGAAACATTACTACCATCAATTTTTGGCATATAAGAATGCAATTTAGCCTGACGCAAAGGCAATTAATGTCCGTAGCAATTACGGTAGAGTCTCAACCATTTACAATTTTTTTGAAAACTTTTTTTTTTTTTTTTTTTTTTTTTTTTAATTGGAGCGGTTGATCGCAAACAAATTTTTGGGCAAACGATTTTTTTTGGGTTTATTTTTTAAATTCTTAGGTTTAACTCATGTATTATTTTTAACACATGTAATATATATATATATATATATATATATATATATATATATATAATACAACTACAAGCAAAATCTTGGAAGCACTATTTCTGACGAACTGCCGGACCGATAAGGATGATCTTTACATGTATGTCATCTGTAGTAGATGTAGATGTGCAAAAAATTATGAAACCCCGAACTTTTAATGTTGTAGAGCTTTTAAAGCTCATGTCACTTAAGTCCAATGTTAATAGCGTGAGAGATATGTCGTTTCCGCTGGAAACGTCAAGGTGTGGGATTCTACCTGAGTGACTCGAATAAACAATAAAACAATGGAAAAGCTCGTGAAGGGCTCCTCATTTGAAGAGTTGAGGAACGGTGCATCGCTCAGGGTTCAAGGTTCAAGGTTCAAGGTCCAAGGTATAAGGTTTAACTCAATTTTTCCTGCGTTCTTCCGGCTTCGATTTACGGCATTGGTCAATTTACTTGACTGCTGAATTTCAATTAATATTTACAGCAGATACAAAGTGAGAAGGCAAGCGCTGCGTCGCGTCGGGTCGGACCAAATATTATTAACTCTTAACGGTCGAAATCCTTTTTTTTTTTTTTTTTTTTTTTTTTTTTTTTTTTTTTTTTTAAATTAAGTATTTAAAAATATTACCATACATCATCATTATTTACAAATCTGAGTGTTACGTCAAAAATTTTGAAATCGATGCAGCTCGAACACAAAATGGTGTATTAAAATGGAAGAACATACATTTGCCTATACATATGCGTAAAGGGCCCGCGAAGCGGGCCTGAGGGCGCGAGGCCTCCTCCCGGGGGTTGGGCCGCGTAGCGGTCAGGGGGCAGGGCCCCCTAGTAGTTGATAAGAAAGTCCCATGTTCCACATCAATCGTCGATTGTCTGTCAAAGCGGAATTTCGGTTCGTAAGATTGAACATTTGATTCGTGAGGTTGAATATCGGTTCAGTTCGGTTAAATCATGAATTTATCTCCCGTGGACCAGGATCGAACCTAATTTTAGAAAAATTCGCTTAGATAAGAGCTCGTCCCAATATTCATCAGTCACTGTGGGGCGAATTTGATTCGATTTTTTTTTGCTTGGTAAGTTGCTCATCACTGTTCAGGTGAGATTTGATTTTTTGCGCTAATATGCGAACTTTCCTTTTGTTTCACCAATACCTTGTGTACACCAATACCCAATTTCCTTGTGTTTCACAACACAAAATGGTGTATTAAAATGGAAGAACATTTTTGCCAATACATAGGCGTATAGAGCCCGCGAGGCGCCCTCCCGGGGGTTGGGCCGCGTAGCGGTCAGGGGGCAGGGCCCCCTAGTTGTTTTATAGGTACCTATTTAGCCCGACGCAAAAAAGCTATTAGGGATTTACTGAATATCCGAATGCAACTGAATGAGGGAAAAATATCGATCATGTCCTGACTCCTGATTCCTACTGTTTAACCGCGTTTTTCGATTATCGGCGATACCATCGGTCCCAATCATCGCGGATAATCGTGACCACAACATAACCCACTGTGAGTAATCGAGTTTCTGGTCGATTGCTGGAGAAGAGTCACCACTGAAACAGTGGAGAGGCGTGGTAGGTCATCGATATTTCCCCATTTGAAGCTATGGTAATGAATCGATTGTTAAGGTGTTCGTTCCAAGTACCCTATCTATCGACTCTATTTCGTAGGCTTAAACGGCAGATACATCGATTTATCGCAAAGCACGCCATGCCACTGCACTGAAACAATCCGAAATCTCTTAAGGTGTATCTACAGCTGCGTGAAGTAAGAAATTTCTCCGCGCAGGGGGCGCCACCGCTGTGTTTTAGAGTCCGTACAGCACCACGTGAGTCCTTGAGCTTTTATAAAAGTTGAAGGAATTTCTGTTTAAATCGAAGATAAATAAGTTCTAGAAGTCACTCATCGCTCAGGGCCAATTTCCACGGAGTTGAAAATCTTCGACGTAAGTATGGAAATGCTGAGCTAAAGTAACTCAGGCATAAGGACGGGCTGCGTCGCTGGCGACTGCCCTCCCCTTACCCCTGGCATCCGTCTCATACCCCGATCCGTTTCCCCCCTCTCCTCTCCTCTCCTCCCCTCCCTCTCCTCCCCTCCCTCTCCTCTCCTCCCCTCCCTCTCCTCTCCTCCCCTCCCTCTCATCCCCTCCCTCTCCTCCCTCCCTCTTCTGCCTTTCCCTTCCACCTGTAACTGCAATGTATGTTCTTTTTTTTTGAAAAGATGTGAAGTTGTACTGCAAATCAAATCGTGTTTGAGGAACTTTCGGGCCAATATCCCACAAATTCGGAGCCAAAGTGTTTTTTGAGTTGCAAACACGCGACGGAAAATCAATATTTGTCATAGCTGAACAGCTGTCTCCAGTAATTTCGAAAACGCTTTTAGAAAAGAAAAGTTTTATAGTAGCTATAACATTCTTCTTCCTATTGACCCTAAAAACAACGTGAAAAGTCATTTCTGAAGTTCTGCAATTTGATCCCAGAAAAAAGTAGGGTTAAGCATGATGACCTTGATGCAACCAATCGCGCTTGATCGCTCTCAGCAGTTGGCTGATATCTCTCTCCCACCGTGAGCTGTCTCTCTCGCACTTACAGATATCCCGTAAGAGAAACTGGGATCAATTTACAGCTTTTATTATTAGACTTTCAAAGCTCGCGTTTGTTTCTAAGGATTTCAGACGTATGCTGCTAGAACTTATGAGTCTTAGAATTTAAGATACCTATTGTGATATTTAAATAATCACTGATTTCGGAGTCGGATTTTAGCAGCGCGACGTGGTGGATTTTTTCGGAACTACAGCTGAAGATTAACCTTAAGGAAGGCAGGATTTGTGTCAGACTCTCCTGAAAGTTTTGAGGTTATTATTCGATAAGGATTCGACGATGAACCTGCGCGATAGTACAATCAGCACGTGAGGTAAAGAAGAAAAAGCACCGTTTCGAGAAGCTAGGGCACGAGTGTGAAGTCAAATCAACGACTCACTCAAAAAGAAATTCCGAGAAGTATAGAAACCACGCCTGAAGATCAACACCCGCAAATATTATGTATGTCGCAGGATAGGTTTGAGAGCGTTCTTAGAGCGATCAGGCATCTCCGCGCACCTTGAAACCGGTTACGGCTCCTGTAAAAAACCAGTTTGAGTGATTTATCACGTGAATTAATCAGTTCATGATATAACCGTTGCAAAATACATATCTGTACCACGTTCCGTTTTTATGCATTTGGTGCATTAAGATTCGCCCGTAAAATGTCAAAATTTCACCGAGTTTAACGGGGATGGACCAAGTTGCTTTTTGGGGAAAAGAGGAGTTGGAGATATAGTAATGAACTAGTCGTATAGTTTCTCCTAAGTCAAGAAAGAATATGTTTTACGCGAAAAGAATCGTTTAACTTCGTACTCATGACATCGAGGCTTATGGAAATAAAAAACTTCAAACCTATTCGGTCTATTTTACTTTGTTGATCGAAGCCCCATGAGGACGCAGATTTTGTCGGTTGTTTTTTATCGTTCCGATAGTAATTTTTAAGTGATTTCAGACTTCTTACGATTGACAAAGAACCATCCGTGATCCGAGCAGTCTTAGATGTTTCCATAATAATTAATTTGTAATTTAATTTTTCAATTTCTGTATTAGTAACTAATTAATTAAATTAAATAATAATTCAGAAACTTGCGCAGGCTAATTCGAAGAGCTTCCCTAAAGTGTTCCTTAAACGTGGTCCCGTACAAAATGGCAAAGGAGGCTTATGCTTATGGAGCTGTGTGAAGTAAGACAGAGATGATGGAATGTATTGCCTTTACTCCTGCCGCGGGCTGGTATGTACCTCGTTTACACGTTGCGAGTTGTCACAACGCTAACTCCGACTTCTTGTTTTGTTCTCTTTCCATTTTTTATTCACTTATTTATTCGCTGTCAATATTCTGGGATCGGATGAGGGAGGCATGCCTCTGCAAAATTCCTATCCGTAAACCCAAGCAAAGCTGAAATACCGCGGAATCATTACAAGTCCGGGAGAAAAATGCCGCTCCCAACTCCGTACGTCTCCGTAGCTTCGCTGTTGTCAAATTAATTATTAAGCTCTTAACTAGCTGAAAACGAAGAAAGTATATTTCAGAGACCTCACGATGTTATCCTTCTATTTGTGTAAATGTTACTTTCGGAAGTCAACGCTCAAATTAGCTTGATCATAACTGATGACAAAAGAATTCAGCGACTGGTCTAGCAGTCCGAAAATCACCTTTATGGGGGAGCGCGGACACGTCAAAATATTGAGCTCTTAAAGGTTCAAAAGGGGAGCCAACTGTTTAACATGAAAAACACTAGAAAAATGCTACTGCCAATCTTTAGATTTCTATGTCACGGCAAAATGGCCAAACATATTACAAATGAGCGTCCTTCCGCAAAAATGAGTAAAATTGTGTAAAACTTAAGTCAAATGCATGCTCTATATATGTTGGTTCGTAAAAATTATAATTATAAATAATTCTGGATATAATTTGTGTTTATCGATTGACTGCCTTTTTGGGTCTTAAAGCTCCATGTCCTAACCTCAAAATCACCAGCATGCCAGTACTCTCCCCATATAGGTACTAGCCGTCCTAACCGAATTCACAAAAATTTGCCCACTAGAGTCTATTTATATTCAGCAGTGATTATCAGGCGAAATTTACCTGATTTGTTGCTCAACTATAGCTGCTTACTAGGAGACAAATAACGTGGACCTTCTAATTTAACTTTTGCTTCACTCGATCACATTGCTTAGATTGCTATTACAGAGTCTCAGAAATGGATTGTCTTTGTGGAGAATCTCGTTGCTCAAACCCTGAGGAAAAGGTTGGTTCGCTAAAGTAAATGTTCCTTCTGGCACTATCAACTAGAATTCAATCTGGGTCAGACGGTATGTAATTGGGTATTTCCATAGGCGTATCCAGGGACGCGCGGGGGCCTGCGCCCCCCCCCCCCCCTCCGCCCGAGAGAGAGGGGGAAGAAAAAGAGAAGGAAGAAAGAAGGAAAAACGGATACGAGAAGGAAAGACGTTTCCATTTGATAATTATTCACGACGAAATTGACTCAGACTGCATATTAGATGCTTCAAAAATTCAAAAGATTGCTGGGGGAGGCCCGTGGGACCCCCCCCCCCCCCCCCCCCCTGTTTGAGGTGTCTGGATCCGCCAACAGGTATTTTGCGTTTCTTGCCGAGAACTTAAAGGCGCCAATTTCCAAATTTCACCTTAAGTTTCTATTGGAAGATGAGGTTTCTGCTCAGAGATTCTACCTCAAATAACTAAAAAGTCCCCGAAGAATCTTTTTTGAATGTGAATTGTAAGGTTCGGCAACATTGGATCTCTGAATTGCCACGGCACGGCGGCGTAGGAGCGCAACGAAATATTTACCACGAGTCTGGTTCTCCTTTGAATCTGGCTCGGAAGTTGGGCCTTCGGAGAGAAATCTCCTCCGCGATTGACAACTGTCAGTCAAAACAAAAATACAAAAGGGAAAGAAAGAGGAAGAGCGGGAACAGTGGGGGACGGGGAACGGTTAGGACGAAGAGAAAGAAAAAACACCGGCTGAATTCACTATTTTGACCTTCACACTTCTTGCCGCTGGAGATTAAAGAGCGTGAGCAAGCAAAAACATCATACCTGCACGCAGTGCACTTCAGAGACTAGAGCTGTAGGCTTTCCGTGGAAACCTTGCCAATAGGTCATATCTTGATGTAAGTAACCACGGGAGTGGCTGAGACAGCTCTTCAAATTTGCATGAAAATTAGCCTGAAATTTAATGAGAAAATGTCATGGAATTTCACGTGAAATTTCGAATTGAAGAGCTTAGAGGACAAGGTGCATACAAGTGCAATTTTTGCTATTTGGAGAAATACGCGCGATGGAAGTTTCGAAATTACACGGATCCCTATGGCAGAAAGAAAGTTCAAATTGACTTTTTAATGCTTAGTAATTGGAATTTGGAAGCGAATTTTTCACAGAGTATGCATTAAGACAACTTTAACTTGAAATCTTAAATATCTTAGTTTTTTCAAAAACTTTTTATGCACTTTGTCCTCCAAGCCCTTCAACTCTTTTTCATGAAATTTTCCATTCCAGGCGTAAAGGATAACGAGAATCGAGTTTTTTGAGGGGTATATTTTCAATATTGGGTGCATTAACTGAAAAAGGCTGGAAAAAAGCGACGAGGACGTTCCATGAAGGGATAGCGGCAGAGCGTTGACGAAGAGATGTTGCGTTTTCAGTTGCCCGACAACCTTTTTGAGGATGTGGCGTGTGTGTGTGTTTTGGACATGTGGCGTTTAAGTGTCGCAGAACGCCAGAGTGCGAAGTAGGAGCAAATGTATGTATGGTTGGTTGGTAGATACGTTTATTTGGTGCTTTTAACAATTTATGTATGTACGTATGTATGATTGCAGTAAATTTTCATTTGACTAAATTTCTCTCTCAGTATTTCTTCGGAACGATTAGAAAAATTGGTTGCGAAGGAACTGCGTAAATTTGTAGACAAAATCCAACGAGTTACAACCTAACTTGCGAGGGGCTCAAACGCCGCAAGGAAAATTGTTTCACATTAAATCATCGATAGGAATCCTAATCACCGTCAGATTGAATTAAGTTGCAGTCGTGGGATTATCGAAACCCAGGTTGCCCGATCTCCGTCTCTTATCGCTGTATATTCTTTCTTGGGAGCCATCCTTGCCGACCTTGGTATCAAACTACTAGAATGTGGCGCATTGAGAAATCGAAAAAGAGGCTAGCATTGTTAATTCCCTTTTTTTATGAGACTTGATACATATTGTGAAACCACCGAACAATATCTCCGATATAAATATTCACTGTTAATCGGACGAAACAAAAAATCCCGAAAAGATAACGTCACTCTGAATGCGCGCGGCTATGTAACCACCTTGTTTTTTAAATATTTTTGAAACCGTCCTCACCACAAATTTAACACCGCAGGAGCCTCATCACATCCCACATAGAGAACTTATTTTTTTTCAGATTGAACTTAGAACATGAGAACTTCTAGGTACTTTCTTGCTCCCATCTTGGGTAGAAGAAGTAGTGTCATCGTCCAAGTTTAAATCGGTTTGGTTCCAATTTTCTGTTCGGTAGCAGATAGCCTGACATTCGAAATCGAGTCCTCGAGCAGTGCAGACTGGTCCAAAAAATCAGCCTCAGTTTTCAGCAGGCCAGCTCGAGGGAGTTTCTGCCGAGGTCTGAGGACCCCCCTTCGCTGTGGGGGGGGGGGGGGGGGCGTCGGCCAATGAGCCTTTCCTGGAAACCTTTAAAAATTCGCGGTAAATGCAAACTTTGACAGCACTTTTCCACAGAGCTTTTGAAGTCTCTAGTTTGAGTGGAAAAAAGCCATTCAGTTCGGATTTTCTAAATCCATTGCTCAACTCTTAGGTCATCAGTCATCATCAGGTGAATCTGAGCGTCGACTTTAGTGTTGGTGATTTTTAATCGCTTTCCTCGCGAAATCGATTTTTCAATTAGAAAATTCTATTGAATCGTATCGATTTTATTGGTTTTGATTAATTGTGTAAAGAGATGTTTCCCCTCAAAATCGAAAATTCCGATTCTTGCCACCCGAATGTAGTAGATTGGCACGTGAGTGATTTTCGGACCAAAATTTTAGCACACCTCTTCGGAAGTTTCATTCGAATTATTGTATTTTTAAAGAGTGTGGATTAAGAACCGATTTCCGATTTCTTAACTCGATTTTTTGTCACAGTTTAAATCGATAAAATTGGACTCTCAATGAAAATCGAGTCGATTCAATTAATCGATTTTTTTAAAAAAATCCCTAATACTAGTTGACTTCCAAAAGTAACTTATGGAGTTAAGACTTATTAAGAAGTATGGAGAAGATAGCGGTCTGGGGTCTCCAAAACTTCAACTGTCTCTACATGGCGCATACGGCAGAGTGCGAATAAAAAAGTTGCAGATCTGTTTTATTATGCAATTGTGTTCGCTCCGCGCGTCCGCTGAGAAACCAATTTTTTCTTACTTTTCTCCGTGTGCGGAGCGAGATGAGAGTTGTCGGTGAAAAAAATGACGAAATAGCGGCATGTTACAATAATTGCAGTGAAGCGCGGCCGCGGACCAGTTTTTCCCCCTTCGGTCTGGCAACCGCGCGAAAATATCGTTCAAAGTGTGAATTCCAGCGAGATGAGAGAAATTCAATAAACACAACACTCTTTCCTGAAACAGAAGTCAGTTTTTGCTGGGCAGACAGCATTGCCAGATAATTAATCTCTATCGGGCATCCAGTTAGGGGGCCGGAGGCAGTGGCGAGGCGTCAATGATCGATTATCGATATTTTCCCATTTGAAACTGGAGGAAAGAATCGATTATTGATGAACACCCTGCTTATCGATCCTTTGCCATAGGTTTAAATGGCATATCAATAGATACATCGCAAAGCATGCCACGCCACTGGCCGGAGGCTCGCCGAGGTCGTTTGACAAAAGAGCTAGAAGCTGTCATTGCAGGAACCGCAAGCGAATCAGTCGATGTTAAAATCCAACAAGTCAATTACCCGTAGAACTCTTACTACTATGAGACTGTTCTTATTCTGGAGCTTGACGGATAATGAACATGCTCGGTTTGGATTAAAAAGACGGTGGGGTCTAATTCGAGGCCCTCTGTTGAGACCTAACCCGTCTTAATCCGACCGGATTGCTTGCTCCGCGGTTCTCCGGGATACGGTTATGACTCGCGACTACGCGGCGCCGTCTGTCTCTGTTGCACCCACAGAGCTGATATCGTCCGTCTCTGTCGCACCTACGGAGTTGACCTGCAAATCCCGCGATGAATTATGTATGCCCACGCGGAATCGCACTTGTCGAAGAGTGTAAGTGCAGGTCCGTCACACAACTAGATCTTGTTTTCGTGAAAAACCCGCTGCACGTCTAGCTTTCACGGTCCCTCCAAATCTGCATCTTTATTTTGGTGCGGTTCTTCGTCCGATCCGCTAGGCAACTCGAGAGGTTCCGGGTCGCATCGAATGCACCGTTAATCTCCAATTGCCGAATTTTATTACTGAATTTCAAATGGCCGACGCCCTTTCAGACCGAATACGCGTGGGAATATAGAATTCCCTCGTTGTTCAAAACAAGAGTCTGAAATTTAGGCATGTGTATTTATGACTCATAGAGTACATAGAGTCGTAATGTAAATGGGAGGAATGGCGCCATGTCTTGCTCGACGAGTTCCGAGCCCGGTGTGCGGATCACTTTTTCGATACATATTCGATCCAAAATGGCGGTGTGGAATACGTAGTAATTTAATAGCCGGCTCCCCGGGTATCGCAAACAATCGACTTTGCATCAAAAAAGTGACCGGGCGCCATCCAGGAGTCTCGGAATTCAGGAGGACCTATGGAAATCGCTTAAAAGTGGCGCCAGCTCTCCCGCTTACATCACGACTCTATGTTATGACTGGGTGTTGCAGGCCAATAACCACATTAGGTATTTTGTCGAAATGTTGGGCATTATTTGCAAAGTCCCTCCAAATTTATTCTATCTCGGAGGATCCTGACCAGTGGCGAGGCGTTAATGATTGATTATGATATTTTGCCATTTGAAGCTATTGCCGCGCACTTCCGCGCTATACTTCACCGCTCACACAAGAGTTAAAATATTTGTATCATAAACTGTCGTGCAGAATTTTCCACTTTTCGAAGATTCATGATGTAAATTGTCTCGTATTTAATCGGGAAGACCTAAATGGAAACTGTTAACAATATAATATGTAGCCGGATCTGTAAAAATTAGCGTTATTTGAAGTAATTAATTTTCTCACATAGGTAAAGCATATTTTTTTTTACAAATACAAGATTGGAGTAACGCAGCAAATATAATATGGGAGTTCTTTGAGTTGAGAGAAAGCAGTGTGAATCGTGGATGATAAACCCAGATCATTAACAATACTCCAGAGGTTGTGGGACAAATCGTCCCTTCTCCAAAGGAAGGGCTTATCTGCATTTCCTAAGGAACCCCAAAAAGCATTGAGTTACATGAACGAAAGGGCTCCCGTGGTAATTGAGATACGCTGATACGTCAGGAGAGTGACGAAATCCCACCGTCCATCGCATTACACCCCCCCCCCCTCACCCCGCACGCATTAGCGTCAAGGGGAAGAGGGAGGTGTCTTACAAAGGTGTCATCGTGTTAAAAAAAGAGGGAGCCGTGGTTTGATCAAGAGAAGTTAAGTGTACCGAAACAAATTTAATGTGGAGGAATTGATGAAAAATGAGCAGGCTTCTTGATTAGCGTTGTCCTGGTCATGAGGTGGTGTGGGGGATGATGCCTCACCCCGGGGGGGAGGGGGGGGTGAGCCTCAGGAAGGTAAGGGAGGAGGGGGAAGGGGAGGGGCTCTGATACTGATCATCCTTCGGTCGGACGCCGCGCCGCAACGCGTCGAATTGGAACTCTTTGCCGTTAGAGTTGTCATGCGATACCCTCACTTTTACACCGCACAATTTCGTTCACTGCTGTTGACTAGGGCGCTCCACTCAAGGGTAAATGTACCTATGTACTCATGCAACGCACGGCATCGCATGGCGCTATGGATTTACGAATGCTTCAACCCCACCTTTTGAACCGGGTCAGGAAGAGACCCAGCCGCTTTTAAACGTGTTCGTGATTTTCCTATTTTATGATATGCTTCACAAAAAATATCCAAAAAAATTCTCAAAAATCGGGCTCCAACATGGTTCGGGGGGAGGAGGGGGGGCGGAGGTTTGATTTGTATTCATCTACCCAAAAAAAAATTGCAAAATTAAAAATTAAAATTGCTAATCGGAGACTCCCAAAGTCCGAACCAGTTCCGATGGGAATTTTTGCGCTTCCCAATGATTTAGGCCGGTAATAATGGTAAGTAATTCTAGGTGGCGGTAGCCACCCCGGCCCAATCCTAACCCCCCCCCCCCCCCTAAAAAGTTAACGACAAAAAAATACTAAATAATAATAACATTCAATTATTCATTAGTTTAGTTTGTGTAGGTATGTTTACATCTCGCGATAACCTAAAAGCGAAAAGACAAACATTGATTGAATTGACTTGACTGTGACGTCAACTAGCTATCCGGCACGAAGTCACGACGGCAGGGAATTCAAAATTCTTAGAAACCAGTTGTTAATAGATAAAAAAACAAATCGGAAAATGAGTGATTAACGCAAATCTATGTTTTAATCTCAGTTTCTCTCCAAGCGTGGAAAAGAGGGTCGTGATTCAGAATTCACCGGCCGGGATTAACTTGATTCACTCTGTTCACTGATGACATAGAATAATAGCTACTTTTTTATTATTCTAAAGATGATGATGAGATTCTTTCCAAGGGTTCAGACAATTTTTCAAGACAAATTTACATGGAGCAGCGACAGCAGCTAACTGACGCCATGACACTGGCAGCACTGGCGGTGCGTCGTGAATGGTCGTGAATTGAATGAAACAACGACTTTGATCAGTTGAACTTTCTTAAAAACTAATAATGCAAAAACACGTTCTAAATTCAAGGAATGATGTCTATGCTCTGGTTTATACCTTTTGAAATGAGTTGTAATGATTTTCATAAATGTTCGCTGCACATTTATATTTAATACGGATGGCCGATTGCAGGCAAAATTTCGAGGCACGAATGTGAATGCGGCGCGGGTGATTTGAAACAGTGACCAAAAAACGCCAATTAATTAGCGATTATTAATTAACTGCGTAATGAATCAGCTCCAAATTTCGCCTGTAGGCGAGGAATTAAGTATGCCAGCCAGAGTCTGAAGGGTTTTGAGTTTCGTTAAGTTTTATGCGGAGATATCTCAAAATAACGCCAAAGTTGAACGGGTTCGTGTAAGATACAGTAGCAGCTCCCATTTTCGTTGTTGGAGATCTCTATAGGCTTGATGGGGTCGCTACCGCTCCTAGTAATTGGTCAGGCAAAACCCCAGTTAGTTGTGGGCCAGACAAGGTATATGAATTAAAACACTACGTAACATGATTCATCTCCCAAATCTTATGAGGAAAACGAATCACACAACGGAAAGTCTGGAAATCAACTCCTTAAGAAAAGTGTGTTAACAATTACCTACTTTCAGTGAAATGGCAGAAATATAAATGAGGAACTTGGTGGACAAGGCGCATAAGTGCGCAGTTTTTGCTACTCCCAGACATACGTGTTTGAAGTGCCGAAATTACACGGATCCTGATGGCGGAAAGAAGATCGCGTTTGGAAGATGATTCTTGAACTTCCCGTTGTATGAATAGATTTCCACGTAAGGTTTTGAGGAGGAAACATGTGAAGCTTTCTTCCAGTTTAGACCGTATGATTCGTGGAAATAAAATCGGTTGGTAAAGCTGGGGTTAAAAGAACCTTGTCGATGGAAGCTCCATTTGGGGGGATATGAAATATTTTAAGGAGGCTATGGCAGCGTTGTAATCAGAATAACCGCAGAGTTACTGTCTAAACTGATTTCGAACTGAACTTGTAGTTGGGTGCCGAGGTATATGGGAGAGGTTCTCCCCAAGCGTCAAGGCTGAAACCTCCCACTTTTCTCATAGAACAATATTTTTCCTCTCCATTTTTTAATTCACTACGCCTTCTGATTCATCGTCTTCTCAAACCATGAGCAGGTCGCCCATCAAGCATTACGTTGCCAAATTGGCTGACGCCTCCGTCAGCCGGAATGAATTTCTCTCTTGATTTATTGCGTGGACTTTGAATTTTTCACGGAGATCACGAATAAGGATACAGCAGGTTGTCGGAACATTCTCAAGATGCTTTCTCTCGACTCCGGGAAAATTGTGATTACTTTACTCCCAGCGATTAAACTTTCGAGGAATTACCGTGCGTATATTGTTCAACGAATGAAGATATGCAAATGCTTACTTACCATTATTAGTGTGAGAGATTGATGAATCTTGTTTTATTCTGTTTAGAGTTGATCTTTAAAAAACTTTAGTCGGGCTTTTGAATTTGATCCAATATTTGTTGGAGTTGAAGATAGGTTTTGATGGGAGATTATTTACACCTGCCACGTCAAGCAGAAAGAAACTGCAAGTATCTAGTATTTGCCATTATGAATTCTGAAAAAAACTTGATTGGTACCGCGGTGGATAACGTCAAAAACGCGGTTATTCAAACGGCGATATCTCGGTTGATATTGAACGTAGAAAGTTGCTGTTTGGGCCAGAGCTTATTCTTTTTAACTAATCTACAAAAATCAAGCACCAAAACAGGATTCTGTGACCTCTTCTTAACTAATCTACAAAAATCAAGCACCAAAACAGGATTCTGTGACCAGCGAAATTGACGTCGTATTTAAGCCCGCTGATGGAGACCAGAGATGGCCAAATCCGTAATTTTTAATCAGAGATTCACTGTTCAACTAGTCCCAATGAATAAAAACCTCCTGCTGTGGAAGTCTTTCTCGCGGGCCATACGGACATACCATCGTTCCGCCGAAAGATCCGGGTGCAGGAACCGTAACTTTGACTGCTTTGGGTTCAGGGGCCGGAGCCTGGAACAACAGGTGCTGTGCCCGGAACCTTCGGCCGCTATGAATCCGGAACGGACGATATGTCCGCACGGGCCACAAGTAAGGCTTCCACGGCCGGAGTTTATTTTTCAGTGCAGTTATGCCAACATGGAGACTCAAGAGTCGGGGTCTCTCGTTGTCGTTGTTTTCGGTGATGACGCAACTGGAAGTAAACCGGAGGAAAGCAAGCCACGAGTGACTAGCGCGACGACTATCGCGGGCTCAATTTCCCAATTATCGAGTTGTTTCGAGTCTCACCTCGCATGGAAGTCGAGCAGCCGGCTGGAGATCCCGTTGAGCGCGCTCATTGTGCTCCCCGGTGTAAGTGATAAAAAAGGAAAAAGAAGAAAAAACCGGAGGCCGAGCGAGAAAGAGAGGAAAACGCCAACGCCAACGCGGGTGCGAGGGAAAAGCAGGAGCGAGCGTTGCGAAAAAGAATCCGGGCGATAGAGACGTAGCGTAGACGCGCATGCAATTACCGATGTTCTGGTCGTTTGTGCGTAGTCCGCTCGGATGCTCGGTTCATTGACATGAAAAATGTTTTACAACAATACCAACATTCTTGACAACGGGTCGCCTTCCAGTGGGTGCCAGACGAGTTCCACTGACCGCTCAGCGGATTGCCCTGAAGTACCCACCATAGACGGCGTAGGGCTGTCGCAGGTAAAGAGT
This sequence comes from Bemisia tabaci, assembly GCF_918797505.1. NCBI lineage: Eukaryota > Metazoa > Arthropoda > Insecta > Hemiptera > Aleyrodidae > Bemisia > Bemisia tabaci. The sequence goes on along the minus strand of NC_092794.1, from coordinate 41,905,091 downwards.
AAAATTAGGCATTTTGTCAAATGCCTGGTCTTAGATTGAAATTTTGATTAACTTCTAATTTTGGACAAACGAATTAATAACTGCATCTGGATAAAAGCATTCTCTATAAAATTAATATGCATCATGCAAGAGCATTTTAGACGATTTTTAGCTCCTCAACGAAAATTTATCTTTACTTTTCCACCATATCATAAGATATAGAATTTTTAAAATTTTAATTTTTGTATATTTAGGAAGCATAGCAGAGAATATTTGAAGAGAAAAGGACAAGAAGGGCTCGTAGATTTGATGAATTAGTTTTCCCAAAATTACCAGTACCATACCCCTACTGTATTTTTCCTTGCTCCAGATGAACGACCAACCCTCTCTCTCTCTCTCTCTCTCCCCCTCTGAATCAACCCAATTTCTATTATTCTTCGTTTTATCATGTTCATGATCTAAAATTAGTCCTCAATCTGGTTTTTTTTTTTTTTTTTTTTTTTTTTTTTTTTTTTTATCAGATGTTTAAATGCTTATTTCATTACCTAATTTATTCTAGAGGGGATTCAAACTACCGTAAGCGCATCATATCAGCTTACTTTCCGCGACTTATGAAAAACCGGCACACAAATGGTCGTCCTCGTCAATATAGGTACTCGAGTTATAGGTGCTCGAGTTATAGGTACTCGAAGTTCCACTGACAAGCCAGCGGAATCGCGGAGTGATCAAGGGGCGGTGGTGTGGGCCCCGCGATGGCCCCGTCGCGTTGATCCGTGGGCCCGTGGGCACCTACCATCGCGAGGGCCTGGGACGCTACATGGGCTGCTGCGTTGCCTTGCATCCGTTCCAGCCACCCCGTTCGCGTCGCCCCCACCCCCTCGGGCCTGTTCCGATTTGACTCGCTATGAGGCGACCGCCCGAAGTTACGACATTACTCACTTTCTCAATTTTTGATTCCAACACTGGTCGCTACCGTTGAAATCGTAGGAAACTGCAGAAAAAAAATCATAGGCGCAGCAGCGATTTTCTATTCCAGAATCTTTCAGTGAGCTCATTATTAAATTTGATAGACAAAGCAATAGACACAGAAGACACATGATAAAAATAAAGCGATCCTTTTTGGTTGAAATGTGTGCCTGTTATACTATACGTTGAGAGGGAAAATGATGGACTAAGTATAGGGTCTCTCGTGGTTGCCGGCAGTTAGTCGACTACCTACCACCTTTGTCAACTGCAACCATCCGCTTCCACCGATGGGATCGCTTCAATTTTCTTTCGACTTCTTTGCCTATCACTTTATCTGCAATAATCAGCACTCAGAAGAGATCTGTAGGTTGATCGCTCGAATTGATGGACTAGGCGATATACTAAGCTATAAACTAAGGGGGAATTGATTTGCTAACTAGGAGTAAGTTGTCGTAAATTGGTCTATTCCTACCTAACCTCTTGTGTCCATTGCAACTGCCCGCTTTCTCCGATATAATCACTCCATTTTTCTCCAGTCATCTTTGTCTAAAGCTTTGTCTATTTATTTCATTAATCAGCTTACTGAGTCCATGGGTGGAGCTAAAACGAGCCAGGGGCCTGCCTCCCTCTCCCAGTAATCTTTTTTTTTTCAATTCCATCATCTTCCAATTCCTTGAAGTTTATTATGCACTAGCCGTTCTGGACGCGCTTTGCGCGTCCGTCACTGCCAGCCAAGGGGCTGCGCCCTCTGAACCCCCGATCACTCGCTACGCGAGTGACATTCGGCTCGCTCCGCGAGCCATTTTTCTCAATAATCGGACGTTTGATCACTAAGATGTATACATTTTGGAGACTCTGGAGGCAAAAATGATTTCGTCGTAGAACCTTGTTGCCGGAGCGTGCCATCATTTGCACATAAATAGATGTGTGGAGATGAAGCGATGATGGGAATTGATCATTTCTTCAAAAACGCATTTGACTGGGACGTCATCCCATCGGGTGGCAGAAAAGGACAATCCATGGATCTCCTTCCGCGATTTGACTCGCTGAAATAGCAAAAGTTCATATTTACCTCTTAAGAAGATTATCGGTGACGTAGGGGTCTAAAAACTGCTCAACGATAGTATAGTTGGAGTTCCGAATCGTAATGAGCCCACTCGTGTTTTTTTCTTATATTTTCATCGCATATGAATTTCTCTGATGTTAATGTTTTGCTCTCTGATTGCATGTTGTAATCATATCCTCATTTCATTTCCTTTCTCTTTCCTTTTTCCTTTTCTGTAGCATCTTTGTCCATTCACAATTGTTATTTTAAAATAGCTTTCCCCTAGTATACAATTGATGCTTCAAACGGAATCAATTGTTTTAATGAACTTTCCGGCTAAATCATGGGTTTTCCCAGGAAGGCAGCCTCTCATCCCTCCCGGACTCTTTTGTTGCCAGATAATTGCTTTTTTAGCACTTTTCCCAATTCAAATCCATGTAAAATATTCACATTTATCGCACAATCTGGCAACCTCTCGAGTGAAATAGAAAAAGGTAGAGTCGCTGAAAGTCTGAATCCTTCGAAGTTTATATTAATGATCATGATGATGATGAGATACCTACGTATACCTCGGAGACTTTAACGCCAGACTAGAACCGCAGGCGGATCTCAGAACGCCACTCGCACGAAATAAGTAGGTATATAAAAGATATAGTATTTCAGACAATTATTATATCTATAGATGAACTGAAGGTGTACTCCAGTATCCCTGCAGGTTGGTCCATGGAAGTTGATTCCTCCAGAGAATGTGCGAATAATCGTTGCATAAGTGCGTTCCGTATTTTGCACTCTTCCAATTGTATTTCAATCCATTTTTTGGTACGAGGAGTTCAGTATTTGTTCTGATACGACTCATCATTTTCCTTGGAAGAGGGACAGGTCCATCTTGTTCCCTCCAAAACATCGCCCATGAAAAGAGAGGTGGCCAGAGCCAGTTATAAGTGTTACAGTAAAGAGAGTGCCGGTACCATGAAAATGCACCATTTTAGCCTAGTTCCAGGGAAGAGGAACAAAAGGTGCTGTAGGTGAAGAGGCAAAATTCACTAAGAGAGGATGGTACCTACTTGAATCCATTTTGTAAAATGCCTTTGAATCACCGAAATTTTATCCAGAGGGACGGTCTCAAATGCGGGGAGGTGCGGAATTGCCTTTTCTTTCCCCATTTGAGGGGCTTGGAAGACAAGAAGGATAAGTGCAGTTTTTGAAAAAATGACATAATAATTGATGGATTCAACTGAAACTAGTCTCAATGCATACTCTGCGAAATATTATCTCCCAAAGTCCAATTTTTAAGCATCAAGTGTCAGGTTAAACTTTCTTTTTGCCATAAGGATCCATGCATTTCCGAATAACCAACTTCAAACACTTATTTCTCGAAATTGCTGAAACTGCACTTAGGCGCCTTGCCCTCCAAACTCCTCTTTTGTAGTTTGACGAACGAAGTTCGCGAGGAGTGTCTACTGTAATCTTACGGAGAAAGTAAAAGTATGGTTGAGCATTAATTTGACATGGTCAAAAAGAACGAATATTATTTATTTCCAAAACGACTTATTAATTGTTTCAAAGCATTAGATGTCAAAATGAAATTCTTGTGTTCAAGGTTTTGGCTGAAGCCGTCATCCACCACTCATTGATAGGCTGGACTTCAAGGTTAATAATCGAGGAATATTCACCAACTGATGAATTTAGTTTCTACGAACTCAGAATGTGACGCTCAGATAGATGGAGCGACGTGGATTTCACGAGATCGATATCAGAAGAGTTGGAGGAATATTTTGATATCGAGGTATCGAGGGCAGTGATTAGCGCAGATGACTCTGCAACTAAGAGACTCGAATTTCGAGAGACAGGTATCCTCCGCAATGGACGTGCTAAGGGAAAACGTTGTATAAGCCTACAGGCGTGGCAAAACTTCCCTCGATGAAATGCGAATTTGCATGAGAACTTATGGATATTTTTCCTCCTATCACTTAAAGAGTTTCATTCGTAATTTAATCTACAGTATCTAAGATTTTTGAATAAAAATATTCATAAATTTCCTCAAGATTGAATGTTTCATAGAGGGAAATTTGGCAATATTTGGATATTCATACGACGTTCTTCCTTACCACGTTAGTTCAGTCGGCCGATGCCTATGCCTCTTGGCGCCTCAGCGTCTTCGTACTTGTTCTTCAAGCTGCGTTTGTTACGTTGCGTCGCGTCAGTACTGCCATGCTAAGGAAAAACCCCGTATGAACCATCAGACGTTGCCAAATTTTCTCTGTTAAATTACAAATTTTTAGAGAAATCTAAGAATATTGTTCCTCCAATTTTTCGGACAATTTCATTCGCAATTATACCTAAATTATTTGAAAATATCAAGAGAAAATATTCATAACTCTCATCAAAAATGAACATTTTATAGCAGGAAATTTAGCAACTCTTGAATGTGAGGTAAAATTTTCGGAAAAACTCCCGAGATATGCCCGGATTTAGTTCCGAAAATCGTTTTTACCTAATCTAAAAAAGAAAAATGATCAAATATTGCTAAACTGACGTAAACCCACGATATTCCGAGAACATTTTGATAAAAGCTGGAAATTCCAGTAATCCTGAAGATTCCGAGAAATTGCAAAAGTTCCGAAATTAGGAATTAATTTTATGAAATGGCCGCATTGGTTTACCCGGGCTCATATCGATGTATATGTAGTGACGCATTTTTGTGAGCTGGGCGACGGATTGTGCGATACGTGACAGATTAAGAGGAGCAGTCGCAATACAAGGAGCAGAGCATCTTCCGAAAACGGAAGCATGGGTACGTGTATGAGCGTTTGAGCGTGCTCTAGAATTCATCGCAGAGACAGACGTCGAAAGGGGGGCCGACAGGGGGCCCATCACGGCAACGCGGCGGTTCACTTGTCCGCTCACTCCGTCGGCCGCCTCTTACTCGACAAATTGCTTCCAGCTCCCGGCGCTAAGCAGCTGAGCCGCACAGCGGAGAAGACACTGGGCACTAAGCACTAGACACTGGGACTGGGCACTAAGCACTAGACACTGGGACTGGGCACTGAGCATCGCGGCCGAGTCGAGGTTCCGTCCGAAAGACATCGTAATAAATTAGACTGAGCATAATGCGCTTTCAGCTTGTCTCGGATACGGAGCAACGGTGCGTCTCCGTCACGTCCAGGTCACTGTCCCGAAAATTCGATGAATTGCAATTTTTCCGACAGCGCGCTGCAGCCTGCTTGTTGGAATGGGCCTGTTGCACAATTTGTTTCACTGATTGTATCCCAAGAACTATGGATCCTGATGTCACAGAAATTCTCCCAGAGTTTCTTGACCACCGGGAACCCCCCAAACAGTCAACTCGAAAACGCGCCAAAATTCGGAATTTGATGACTTTGCAAATTTTCTTTCTGTGCTTGACTGTTTAGCTGCGCTCGGTGTAAATCCCACTCTGCTGTTGCCGTTAACTACTCTTTTAATTTTGGCGCTGCCCATGCGATGGAATACCATTATAGTGTTCGTGGCACTTCCGAAGAAGCACGCATTGCAACATACATATTGCGATTACATGGTAAAATCATTGCTACTGCATCGGAGTGCTCCGTAAGTTGCTTATCCACCTATGGAGGGAACACTTCTTATTCAAAATGAGTTGCAATAAAATCGAAATGGGTTGCGATTCCATCGAAAATTGCCTATCGTTTAATCCTTTTTTTATTGTTTAAAATTGGCATTTACTGACCAAATGATGTAAAAATATTGCAATTCCATGCTAACGAAATTGAATTTTTATTTTAATATTTTCATTGCACCATGCCACTTGAGTGTGGTGCAATTGGCAATCTTCAATTACTGGCACTGACTGTTGGGTACAATACTTTTTTGCTTTCGCTGGCATTTTGTGGTGCAATTCTCGTTTGCTGTCGTTAGATCTAACTGTGTGGCGCAATAAATTATGGTGAAGAGTTCAACCAGATTGAACTCCTAGCTGCTCAAATAATATTTCTTCAGTTGTATTCTGTTTAAAGACTCCGGAAATATGAAGCGCGAAAAAGTTGTTTGATAGCAAGTAGACAACGAAGTCAGCTCATATCCGGTGTCTGGTCTGAAGGGAAAACGAACTAGCGTTGAACTTCTCCACTATCGGTATACTCGTCCAGGTCTCAAGCTAATCTACTTGAATCGTGCTAACAAGTTGGCACACAGTAGATCCAATTCGCCTCTGTCTTGGACAGACAAAACTCAAAAGAGACGCGATTGGAAAATGAGCGAGCACAATTTTCTTTAAAAAATGAACGGATAACGTGAAAATATTGTCGATCCTACACATTTCAGTCATTTCCAGAAGTTTGCAACGTCGCAAATCGATATATGTAGTATAGCACTTGGACCGTTGCAATTCTTGTGCGTCGCGTTGGGGTTGGAAGGAGGCGCACGGAGGTAGCGACCGGACGGAGGCTTGTTGCGAGTAGCGGCGAGGCGTGAATAATCGATAATCGATATTTAATTTCCCTATTTGAAGTTATGGTAAATAATCGATTATTAAGTTGTTTGCGACGAACACCCTGTTTATCGACACCTATTCCATGGTTTAAATGGCACATCAATCGATATATTGCAAAGCACGCGACGCCACTGGCTCTGAGCCCCGCAATGATAAATGAAAAGAAAAGTTGGAGGGCCTCGAAGCTCGAAGTAGTTACACGGTAATCGTTATCACTGAAATGTAAAACAACACGTGTTGAGGTGTACCGCCGGAGCCCTGATACCGAACCGATCTAAAAGAACCATAAATGCGATTCCGTGTGAACCATAGGTAACACATGCTGTAATGTGTCTTGAGGTTCATCCCAGACTCCCCTTACGGTTCTTTTCCACAACATGGGAGCGATAACTCGGCGCTCGACGGGCACCCGTTACGCGCGGCCCCAGCACCGAGCCCCGGTCGGCCGCCCCGCTACCAGTCGCCACATATTCGCTACCGCGACTTAAAAGCTCCAACTTACAATTAGTCATCAAGTCGTAAATCGCACGCCAAACTCGAGACCCTCTCGCTATCAAGATGTTTCCCCGGTGCTCCGTGCATGTGATCTTGATTTGTAGTCGCTCCACTCGCGCTCCCAATGTGAATGCGGAACCATGCCGCCATACTCCCGTCTAGGAAAAGCGCCGTAACTCCAATCGAAACTTTGCAAATTTCTTCCACTTACTGTTGTATCACGAGTAAACCTACTCACCACGATGCTTCATGTTAAAAATTTGAATCCTTAATGGTATGCGACTGTTATTTTAAAATAAAGGAGGATAACTTGTCGTTTTCCTCTCGAGACAACGTAACTACATTTCAATGTTGCCAAGTTTCCCTTCTCAAATTGCATTTTTATTACTAGAATCTTGGGCATTTTTAACTGATATTTTCACTGATTTTTCCTTTGAATCTATGCAAAAATCAGGAAAATTTAGGACGAAAATCACACAGGTGCATTCCTGTAAAAAATCGAATTCTTTGAGGCAATTGACAACCTTAGGATGGCGTTTCGTCTGAGAAACGACAAATGGGTCGTTGGTTTTTCGGTAATAAAACATTCTTTGTAAAAAGCCGAGACAATCTACAATGGAGTTAAGGCCTTTTTGCTGAGAGAGACAGCATAGTCACATTCATCGCAGTTCCTTAAACGTCTCTTCTTCTTTAGGAGTTCACAAAATTATGGTTTTAATTGTGACTGAAGGAGACTTAAGGAAATTCTTAACGTAGCATCATGAAAATAACAATTTTCATGATGCTTTTCATTGTTTAAAAGTATAAATTTGGTAATAGATAATTGCAAGGGTTAACAACGATTTGCCACTGTGAAACAATGTAAAATAACGGAAGTATGAACTCTCTGATTTTAATAAATTTTAAAATAGGCACAAACCTCAGTTATAATAATGAAATAAGAGTAGAAATAAGCAATAAGGAGTATAATGAGTTGAAATAATTAATTAAATTTAGATCGAAGGTTTTTCATTTATTTATTTGTTTTTTGTGGTTTTTTTTTCAAAGAAAAAAAAAACCGGGTCGGTTTAGAGGTTTTAATTAAAATGTCATCCATGAATTCTCGTAAATTTTGCGACAGGGCATCGGCAGTCATGATTGAGCACACGGAGAACCAATTAAGACGAATGAAGATAAGAATTTCATGTCATTTTGCTGCTGATTTCGCTAGACATACCTCGCTCTTTCGACCACGATGAAGAAAAAAAATTAGTAGATTTTTACCATACTCGTAACACGGTGATCCGAGTGGTAATGAGCCAGGTTCTGTGGTAGCATTTACCATATTATGGTAGGTATCACCAGAGTTCAAGTGAATACTACTATAATTCTGTCGTTTCCACTCAATAGTATCACCAGGTAAAAAATCAAGTAGATTTATACTGCATGTTACCATACTTTTTTTTTTACTTGCGAAGAATCTGGAACCACGCAGTATTTCGAGTTAGCCTACCCTGGGTTGATTCAGGTCCGGTGAATAGAAGGTTCCGTTTTTCATCGCCCAGGAAGGCATAACGTTTTAATTACTCGTATAAATAGGTTTTAATCGGCAAAATCAATAAGCAGCTGAATGACATGACAAGGGTCAGTTATGGGTGGAACGAATGCGAAAGGAGCTGTGTGTATCGTTGTATAATTGGCACGGGGGAGTGAAAAAGCGAAAACGAATGGGTGACACCCCTCGTTGCCAATCCCTCCCGAATCAACCAAAAACCACGAATTCACATCGTGTTTCGGATGGAGTTACGCGATTTCATCCGGCCTGAGGGACCGTCGCCTCGTCATCGAATGACCTCGATCGATAAAGTTCCCTATCATAAACGGCGTAACTGGGTAAGGTTTCAATCCAGAGACACGCGGTTTTATTTACCTGAAGTTTGACAAAAGCAGTTGTGGCTCTGTGCGGGAGGTAGACAAGAAGAGTTCACAAGAGGCGCTAAGCAGCAGGTAGGAAGAAAGGGACCGTCACAGGTTCTCGAGGGATAACAATAAGCTCCCCGCCTCGACAGTCGACAGTTAGTTAAATACGTCTGCGCAGTCTCCGTCTGGTTCATTTTTCGCGAGAGATAGGAGCTCCAATTTTGGCGATCCACGGGAGCGCGTAACAGGGAGAAGGGGGAGGGGGCAGTTCATCAATTTTGGAAATTGCTTGAGAGTCGTTTGCCGGCCGGGGCGACGCGCGCGCCCGGACCTCCGGCGAATAAGCCCGCCCCGTCGTCATCTTGGTCGCGGTATTCTGTCTCAAAATCAACCGGCTTCTTTGAGTCTTTCGAATTATTTTATGACCTCCTGTGCTTTTGAATCCTGCATCGGCGGCAACACCTCCCTCTCAAAGAGCCGTCGGCGTACGGCGCGCCGGTGTTTAAAATGCATTCTCCAACGGTTGGCACAGGCAAAAAAGTTTAGGAACTCCCGCCGTCACAAGGAGGGGGGAGGAAGGGGGAGATTTTTTGGTGTGGAACTAGACGGAGGATTTGCAGGTGTCTAAAATTTGATAAATTCAGTATTTAAGGGGAAGCCACTGAGTGAACTGACAACCCACGAGCACGAGGATACCCTTGGTTCATAAATTGAGCAACGATCGGAGAATATATGACAAACTGATTTGAGGGGTCGGAGGGCAAGGTGCACAAGTGCAGTTTTTGAAAAAAAATTAAGATATTAATATTCTCAAGTAAAACTAGTCTTATTGCATATTCTATGAAAAATTCGCTCCCAACGTTTAATTTTCAAGCATCAAAAAGTCAGTTTAAACTTCCTTTTCGCAATTTTTTCATTGAAAATAAAAAGCAATTGCAGAATTTCAGCATTACTGCGATGGACATGTAACCTTTTTGCTAAATGCAGGATAAGAACGATAATTTTGAAAATTTGTGATGGACTAAATTCTATTGAGTATTCTGCACGGAGCTGGGTCATCTAATCAACCGTTCGTGCGTCATCCAAAGAGGTACGTACATGTTGATCCGCCGGTGTAGTTACAGGCAGCATGAGTGCATGACTAAAGTACAGTCGACAACTAGGTACTGAAATTCGCCCCGTCTGACTCTGACGTGAGTCGGTACTACAGGTGGGTCACACTCAGCACTCTCACGATGATGGGCGGTTCGGGTTTTATTCCAACGGTGATTCACCAACACAAAAATATGGCAACATCATTATTCTTCAAGGTCATCCGAGCATGAGTTTACAACTTATTCCTCGTCTAGCACTGATGAGTGCGATAAAAACATCTCGGAGAGTTTAACATTCTCTTTCTTTCTCTTTTCATCCTCTTCCTCTCCCCATTTGTTAAGTCCATCTTACTTTTTCTTACTTATCTCATTCTCTATCTCAGTTCTTCTCATGCGCCCCCCTCGTTTTCTTACCGTTCTCCATCACGCACTTGATCACATTCATACACATCCCAACTCCTAGTGCAATGCCATCGAAATGCAAGAATGAAAGTCATCAAACACACAACTCAAGCACTATCGTTTTTCGTGAGAGTCGATTAATAGTTTTTATGATATGGTCATCAGAGTGATCCAATATTTCCGAAGCTTCAAAGGATCATCCTCTGTAACTTTAAATCAAAAGAGTAACGCGTAACGCATGACGCCAAGCGCCTTTTGCCCGAGGCTCTTCGTGGGGTGGCACCACGAAGCGGTCAGGGGCGTGTCCCCTAGTTTGGAGGATATTATTGCAGCAACGCTGAGGCAACATTACTAATTAAAAAACAGGAAGCAATATTTTCGGGGGATGTTGAATTTATTCATTTATAATCCCCCCCCTCCGATATTTCGAGGGTAGAGATAGAAAAAAAAGGGCCGAAAATTACGAGGGGTGATTAAGAGTGATTTGAAGAGCCTTTGCCGTAGCATCATAAAAATGACGAATATCTCCGAACCTGAAATACAATTAATGGATGCAACTTTGAAAAATTATTCTTACTAGGGATTAAAATGACGTGTCACGAGTCACGACGAATAAATTCAAAATACGAGGGAAAGCATTTCGAGATTTTGGCAAATTTACCTAAGATGCACCCTCTTTAATATTTGCAAAAGTCCCTATATTATCTCTTCTGCACTTTATAATTTTATAGTGAGAAACCCTTTCAGTGCCTTGTAAGGGTCTATCGCTAAAGTCACATTCTTTGATTTCACTCCAGGCTCGGAAAAATTGTACTTCTTGTGCGGGGCTCCTTCATAAAATACGCAACTCTATAGGAGGGAGAAAGGGGGTTGGGTGGAGTGTTAAGATATTTTGTTTTCATGTGTTGAAGGATAGATATCTTCGTCACATATGCGTCGCGAGGGGGGGGAAGGGGGCTGCAAAATCTCACATGTATTTCACGAATGGCCCGTTAAGAGGGTCAATTTTCGGAACCTCCTGGGGGTTTAGCACTTTCTCAAACTTTTCTCAGCCACAATAAAATCCAAATAGAGCGTTTTTGAGGAAAGGAAGTGTTTGAGGTACGATTATACCGCCCCTCTGTTCTGAGGGCCGATTAAAGATCTAGGAGGAGGTGCCGGTGCCGGACTTGAGTCGAGAATGGGATCAAGACGGTCCGAGCTGACGCTTTGACAGTGTGCTCTCAAGTTTAAGTTGAGCTCATCATAGGATTCTGAGGTAACGCCTCCTCTCATTCCTTGACTCGGGGCTTCACCGTGACCATCGTAAATAGGGAAAACGAACCAGGCCGGGTCCCCCAGGAGTAGGGTTATGATTTCCAGGGTGAATGCCTCAGACGCGAACCGTCGCCGCATCTCCTCATGCGGTCTGCCGTTCTGAGGAAGAACGGCCTATGCTGCCATGCCAAGGAAAAACTCCGTATGAACTCTTAAAAGTTGCCAAATTTCCCCTAATGGAACATCAACCTTTGAGGAAAGTTGAGAATATTTTTCCTTGGTAGGAGGGGTATTGATGAGGGCCATTTTTGGACCCACCCTAAACTACCTCAACTTGACGATTTTCTGCTGATTGAAGGTCTGTATTTTACAGAGTGTATCATAATTTAATCATTCCCGGTCTCTTTTCGGGTCTAAAACTGGCCCAAACATGGTTTCAGAGACCAAATTTGGCTGAAAGTGCGGAATTTGCGGCTTTGCGGTCCAATGCCAAGAAATAAGCTTTTTCCGCCAAATTGGCCCTCAGATTCATATTTCGGTCGTCAGATCTGAAAAGAGACCGGGAGTGATCAAATCATGATACATTCTGTAAAATATACCCAATCGGAAAAAAGAGTCTGTGTCAATCTTGTGGTTCCTCTGAAACGAAATTGGGAGAGAAGGTTGTCACAAGATTGTCACAAGGTTGTGACAATCTTGCTATGTTCATTTTTTATCGTTAGGATCGGAATATTGTGATAAGATTGCCGCGAGTAGCTTTCTCAAAGGTTGGTGCTTGAAGCTTGCCAAAAGGTTGATTTCTCTATGACATCGAAGTCTTGCAGTAAAATTGTATCAATCCTATATATTAAAATGCAAAGTTCCGAATCTTGGGGCATTAACTTTGAGAGAACCACCGGACCGATTTGCATGATTTTTGTTCTAAATGAAAGCCTGTGATCTGTAGATATGCAGGCTGTAATCCTTTTTTCGATTTTCTCAAATTGTCTTACTTTTATCGACGAGTGAAGTTTAGCCGGGCTCAAATTTTCTCCCGCATTTATTCAGACTAAAGTCCGCATTTTGGGACATTAACTTTGAGAGAACCACCGGACCGATTTGCAGGGGTTTTTTTTAAATGAAAGCTTCTGATCTGTAGATTTGCAGGCTGTAATTGTTTTTTCGATTTTCTCAAATTTTCTTACTTTTATCGACGAGTAAAGTCCAGCTGTTTCGAGCGGTCATCTGGCCGCTACCTGCTTGCCAGTCCCTAGATACCCCCCCTAGGGTCTCAGCCACCCCTCCCACCACGTTCTTTCGGCTATCTCCGTTTTCTTTCGTATATAGCTTTCCTCCCACCAACCTCAAAGAAGGTTTGGGTTGCATTGCCGTTCGTCACTCACCACCCACATTCCGTCGCAATCTCTCGGCTACTCCGCTTCACCACACCACTTCTTGATAGGCATCCTGGCGGTTTGACTGACCCTGACTTATTAACTGCAGCGGTGCGCACACGTATTGCTGACAACATGTATTGTCATGGACATTTCATTCTTATTCGTTCTTTTCTCTTTCCAACTTTGTTTCACATTTGCTTGATACTTCGTTTCTTCCTCTCTCTTTATTTTGTTGGCCGGTCGACTACGTTGATCGGCTTTTTGCTATTAAAATCACATTAAGACTTCATGGATTTTCAATATCATCATTTGATCTTCCGGAATTGCTTCCAATTAACCTGAATCTTCAAGGGTCGGAGCCTGACTCTCCTCCCCCTAAAACTATGATTCCATGATTTCTGCCGCTAACCCAGAGCAACATCAAATTATTTCTGAAATAATTAGTCTCATCCAAAATCCATCTTACACGTGTAATGCGATTTTCATTGATGGTCCAGGAGGATCGAGAAAAATTTTCGTTTAAGAATATCTTACTGCGTATTGTACAAAGGAAAACTTAGACGTCATCTCCGTTGCTTGGACAGGTATCGCCGCATCGTTGCTATCTAACGGTTGGCCGGTTCACAGCAAATTCAAAATTCCTTCGGTTCTGAATGAGAATTCTGTGTCGAGTCTGACGGTTAGCTCAAGAGAAGCTGAGACTATTCGGAAAACAACGATCATTTTTTGGGGTGAAGCTCCCATGGTTATCACGCATGCTCTGGCATGCATCGACCGACTTCTTAGAGAATGGGTAATGATATCCCTTTTCGAGGAAAAATTGTCGTCTAGGGTGGTGATTTTAGACAGGTTTTACCCGTTGTTCCGCATGCTTCTCGCCAAACATTGGTGCAAAATGCAATCAAATTCTCACCACTTTGACCTCTTTTCAAAATCAGCAAACTTACTCAAAATATGAGAACTTTGCAAGACGAAGCGAAGTTTGCAAAATTTTAACTCGAAATAGGTGATGGTGTTTGCCTTTCTGCTAAGAAAGGCCAAACACTGAAGCGAGTCGGCATTTATTTACCCCAAACAGTTTTTGGCCATGGTCAACCATATGTTGCACTCTCACGAGCTACATCGTACAAAAATTTTGAAGTCCAAATTCTTCCCAAAGGCAACCGTACAAAAAACATCGTGCACAAAGAGGTGCTTCGATCTTTTATAAATCCCAAAAGCCTCATAGTCATTAGAAAATTATAAAAAAATAAAAATAAAAAAAATTAAAAAATAACAAAAAAGAGAAAAACTAATAATGCGAGCTTTTTATAACATTTTTCGGTAGAATGGCAGTCTCCACTCTGTAACGCAGAGAGGCAGTTAAATTCGTTGATCTTCTGCCGCAGAATCATCATCATTATTAAAGAGATTCAACTAATCGCTCCGATTCCAAATAAGCTACTGCACCACCATTGCTAGCTGCTCCGGGCGCCCGTAGGGCGCCCGGAGCAGCTAGTATTGTAGTAATATTGTAGTAAAAATGATACGTTCCTGTTTTACCCTCCGATGGAAAATATTGAGACAATTTTGATGCACTAATATTGTTAGATGGTTGATTTTTGAACGAAGTCAAAAGCCTAAGGCACAATTGTACCACTGCTTAAGGAGGGCACACGGAACGTTGGAGAGCCGAGAGACGTAGCAATATCAGCTACTTCCTTGACTGCTTTCATTGGCTTGAGCGTTTGAATTGTATGCTTACTGAAACGGGCATTGCCCAGGTGAAACGAGGACCAGCCCCATTGACGGGGCGGCCGCGCGCGAACCGTTGCCAAAAGGCACCATTTGAGCCCTTGACCTAAGAATATCGGTAAGATGGGTTAGATGCCCATGGATCATGTGCCTACTGCGTCAAAAAGCGAATGTCGCAGTTTTTGCCCTTTAATTTGCCCATAATGGGACCGTAACGGCAGATCCGCGGCGAGCATGCCCTGGTGGCGGAAATAGCAAACGTGGTCGAATTGTGCTCGCTACGCACAATATTGTGTCAATATTATGACAATATTACAAACAGAAGCCTAAAATGTTTATTTTCTTAATACTGTATCAATATTGTTTTATGGTCGAAACCGAAAGTTTAGGCTTACAATACAAGCAGGATATTGAGGAAACCTTGGCATGGAAATCACTATCAAGCCTCTTTAATTAATATTGCCTCAAGTTTGCGTGACCCTGGGGATGCAAAGGTTAAGTTAATCTTAAAGTATAAATATTGCTTCAACCTTCAAAACATAAGCTTTATTTTGAATTGAATGATTCATACTTATGAAAGGTTTAATACTGAACCTTGCAGTGGTTCCAAATTTACAGTATTGCAGCAATATTTAAATTGGAAGCTCGAAATATCCTAAATTTTAAAATATTTGCACAATATTATTTCCGAAATCTTCAATTTTTAATTTTCAATGGTAAATAAATATTCAGACAATATTTTTTAGCCAACCGAGGATTTCAAAGGTTGTCATAATATTGTTTCAAGTTTTTTTTTTTTCAAGCTTTACTTCACAAATATTCAGCAATATTCCTCAAGCTTGCCTCAATATTTCTGCAAGGTCTATTTCCGATTGGGTAGACCTTCAATGAGCATAAAATCGTCAAGTGTAGGATATTCAGGAAGGGTGGGCCCAAAAATGGCCCTTATCGGTAATCCTCCTTCTCACATACTTATGTACAAATGACATTCTCTAAAAAATTTGAAGACAAATATCCTTGAAAATTCATATTTCATTTATGGAAATTTTGCAACGCCTGAATGCATGTACGGCATTTTTCCCCGGCAGTATGAGTCCTCAGACATTGCAAAATTCCTTTGATAAAACACAATTTTCTCAGGAGACGTGTGAATAACTTTCTACCGAATTTTCAGAAAACTCAATGCGCTATTCAATCTAGAGTACCTACCTAAAAATGTTGAGGAAAAATATTCCAAATTCTCTCAAAAATAAATATTTTACAGGGTGAAATTTTGTAACCTATGTTTGCTTATTTCTAAGAATAGTGCTAAAAGGAATATAAATTCCTCGTCTTATCACGGAAGCTTATAATGGAAAGCTTATAAAACCTCTAAGTAGAGAAAATCAATTTTTGTAAAATCCCTTCATCCCAAAAATCTCCTAATGTTTATAAGTGATTAAATGAAAATCCGGAGAAATCACTTTTACGGACTTTCACCTCCCGTTCACTCTTCTTTAAGCTGCGGTATCGCTATAGCCTGGGCCTGTTCCCTGTGCGCGTTGAACGCAACCTACACGCAACGGCTAGTGTCTGGGCACTTAGCTTTCCGTTCTTTTCACATACTTATGTTACAAGTCGTCCTTGTTTGTGCATTACTGAGCCTCTCTTGCAATAGTATACACACATCGATGGTGAAACTCCCAAAGCACGTATCTCGGTTTGCAGCGTCGCAGACTTCCTGTCATACTTTAATTTTTAACAGGAGCACTACACAACGTCAATTCTTTAAAACCTCCTTGATTTTTCCTCTATGCGTGAAGGAAATTATGTGAAAATTTCATGGAATAATGTTGATTTGTTCTTCTTCACAAAAATAAAAAGGAAGCGGAGATTTTGAAACACCGTAAACGAGATACGTGGTTTGGGAGTTTCACCATCGACATGTATACATATACCCCAATGCATGTCACCGTTCTGACTAGTGCTAGTACCGAGGTGCCTCCCGACCCCCCTCCATTACGAGTGGAACACGTATCTACGTGCCTTGCCGTAATCATAGGCTGCTAGCAGAGAACATTCTACATCTTCATTAGAACAATTCTAATTGGTTACTCGCCTGTATTGAAACCTGTTTCCAATCGAGCTTTTGCTCCTGCCCTCCCTTCCCCTCTCACGGGATCTCCACGCGCTTTCAAATTTGTAGCTTGCAGTTGCGCTTTTCATAGGCCTCTTTCATCGACCAACGTTTCTGCATGAGGATTGATTATCGTGTCGCGAGTCTCTGAGATACATTCGTAACCGTTTATTAACGAAGACAATGGGCGAATTTTCGCCCAGGAATGTGCTATGCCATTGGAGAGTGCCGGATGATGCCGATGTTCTTTGAATTCTTCAACCAATCAGAGTCACAAATCGATGCCAAAATTTTCACAAAAGAGCTGCGGGCTGATTGTTGAAATTGATACACAATGCTATAGACAAAGAAGCTAAAGGGGATTTGGAGGGATCCTATTGGGGGGAGCGAGTGGTTGCAATGGACTAAGGAGGTAGGCAATAGATCAACTAACGGTAACGGTAACCCATGAGAGACCCTATTAGTCCATCGTTTACCTTCTTATTCTATAAGAACCTCTCATTTTAACCAATGAGATCACTCCATACTCTGAATGTCTTCTTTTTCTATCGCTTTGTCTATCAATTTCAACAATCAGCCTGCTGCGCTATTGCTGTAAGGAGGATCGCCCTTCCTCCTCCTACCGAGTGGTTCACATGCTCAGAGCTGGTCGTTATAATTACCCCTAACCCACAATGGAAAGTCAGTTTGATCGTATGAGCCGAACCTTATGTGTTCCATAGCTATAAATTGATCGTAAAGTAAAATCTATTTTAACTTTCTCGGTACCATCGACAAGAGATTAGAGCACATTATTTTACTCAGCAGAACACTTTATTCTTTCTAAGATGTCTCGGAGTAATTTAAGGTTCCGCCCGATTAAATCAAAAAGTTGGTCGATGAACCAAGTCCCTTTGATTGATTCGATCTGGAGTACCTATCTAGATGAGGAGAGTACGGAGCTTTTACGGCCCAAAAGGGCAACCAACCTTTCTAAGCGTGAAAAATACTAGAAAAATATCGCTGCCAATCTTCTGATTCCAATATCGTATTAAAATGGCCAAAAATTTGATAAAAAAAACGTTCCTCCGTAAAAATGACTTAATTTTGCCAGAAACTAAGGTAAATACGTGGCTTACCTAAAAGCTCCATGACCTAACAAACCAAAATTACCGTTACTTCCATACTTTCTCCTTTAGGTACTCGGACCGAAAAAAAGTAACCAATAATAACTATCAACGCAATTTTTAACCGCGTAGCTGCAGGCCGCGACACAAACCCATCGATTTTTACTCCGGCCACTGCAAAATACAAAAAAAGGGGCCAAGGTGAGAGGCGGGAGGGTCCACGGCACGGGCCACACGGCCACTTGTATTTTTTAAAACATCCCTTCCTTCCTGATTTCCACACGATATTTCCGGTTCGAGTTTTTTATTTTATTATTCCTCGTCCCAATCTTTTTTCCCCATCCGTCGGCACAGTGGCAGATGGCTCATGCGATAAATTCTGCCACATTTCTACGTTCATTGTTCCTGCTTCCAAGCTCCGGAATGAGGGGTGGGGGCGAGGGAGGCGTACTAAGGGGGAAAGGAAGGGGGTGGTGGTCCCGGTCCGGTTCGTTGCTATCGCGCGCTCCAACAATTGAAATTCTCTCCATATTGTCAACGTAGTCACTTAGTCTTACATGACGTTTTGTTCCTCTTTTCTTTTTCTTTTTTTTCCGTCAGGGTTTTGTCACATTTTTGAAAAAAAATTGTTCTAGTGTATATATTTTATTTTCTCGAATTTTTTTCTAATAATTTCGTCGCTCCCCTTACGAGAAAACATAGATACATTTCAATGTTGCCGGATTTCATCTCGCTACCTGATTTTTACGGGAATAATTTTGGGAATTCCTAACTGAAAATTTCACTAATTTTTCTTCTGGTCTCATGAAAACATCAGAAAAATGTTGAATAAAAATTGCAGGGGTATATCCTGGTAAGAAATTGAATTGTTTTAAGTCAGTTTTGCAACCTTGGTATGGCATTACGTCGCTCTGTCCGGGAATCGAAAAGTTTTCCAAGGGAGAGGACGGAGCTGAGCAGACCAATGCTATCGACCTAAGGTATAGACTGGTGACGTAGCAAATAAGGGGTATCAAAGGAAAACTGACCTTCCTTCAATCCCCTCCCCCGCCTACAAAAATGACCAAAAATATCATCCTCTTTCGTGATTTCCAGCAATGCTTTAGTTTAGGATCTTCCCCTCCCCTTCTTTTCCAGCCCTGAAAAATTTCTGACCATGGCATAAGCAAAAGCGTAAATCACTACACTTTCAATCAAATAAATTAGAATTAGGTTACTGTAATGCATAGCAACTAGAAGTTGTCGAGCAGATGTTACCATGAATGGACGTATTTCTACCAAAAGGAATGATATGCATATGGCTTGCGTGCAACTTAGTTCCTTTTAGCAGAAATACCTCTAAATAAGTGAGAGTATACAGGGTGATCCAAAAGTCCCTTCCACCCCCTCTAACTTTTTACCTAATTGAGGTAAAGATTTGAAACTTGGGGGATATTCCTAGGTCAAAGGGAGCTACTTTTTGGCCCCCCTAAAATTTTCAGGGGGGCCCCCCTTGGGGGGGGGGGCAACGGCCCCCAACTTTTAATTTTCAAATGGGAAGACCCCCTTTGTGATAGCTCGTTCGAAAGAGCATAAAAAAAGAAAACTTTTCGCGCAAACCCGAAGTCAATATCTCAATCCGTTTCAAAATGGCGGCCGGTTAAAGTTCAAAATGGCCGAAAATTCACACCGGTTATTTGTCGATGGATTTGCGCGAAAATCGGTATGTAGGGGCATTTCGACACGAGAAAAACGAATTTGACGTTAGATTCTCAAAAAAACCGAAATTTCCAAAATGGCCGCCGATTAAAGTTTAAAATGGCCGAAAATTGTCACCTCGGTTTTTTGCTGATAGATTTGCCTAAAACTTGGAATTTGAGAGTATTTTGGCATAAGATAAACAAATTTGAACTTAGATTTCTAAAAAAATCAATTTTTTGTCATTTTGAACTGTAACCGGCGGCCATTTTGGAAATTTCGGTTTTTTGAAAATCTAACGTCAAATTCGTTTTTCTCGTGTCAAAATACCCCTTCATACCGATTTTCGCGCAAATCCATCGACAAATAACCGGTGTGAATTTTTGGCCATTTTAAACTTTAACCGGCCACCATTTTGAAACGGTTTGAGATATTGACTTCGGGTTTGCGCGAAAAGTTTTCTTTTTTTATGCTCTTTCGAACGAGCTATCACAAAGGGGGTCTTCCCATTTGAAAATTAAAAGTTGGGGGCCGTTGCCCTCCCCCAAGGGGGGCCCCCCTGAAAATTTTAGGGGGGCCAAAAAGTAGCTCCCTTTGACCTCGGAATATCCCCCAAGTTTCAAATCTATACCTCAATTAGGTAAAAAGTTAGAGGGGGTGGAAGGGACTTTTGGATCACCCTCTGTATCCCCGGTAAGTTGTGTGAGGACCAATATGTATGACAACATCGTTTCGGTGCTATTTGCCACGCTATGAGCATGCGAAGGAAAAATAACGCAGGAACATCCGAAAGTTGCCAAATTTCTTCCGCAGTTTAATTACATTTTTTCGTAAAATTTTGTAAGTGTTTTCTTTCGACCCCTGCAAGAATTTACTCGCCCTTTAATCTACTGTGTCTGAAAATTTTGCCGTATCCATAACTACAGTACAGTCTTAACTATCCGAATATCCAGATAATCCACAATTTTTTCCTTTTTTTTGGGGGGGGGGGGGACTTTGTTGGGATTAAGTCACTGAAAAACTACTAAGACACCAAAAATTTTCGGTAAATAAACTGTTTTTCAAATAAACTTCCTCCAAGGTATTTATTCATTTTAACTATAATAATTACAATTTCGGCTGATATTTTCAAATTAGTCTCGTTCATTTTTCCTGGCCGAATAGCTTAGTTTTGGCCATGATTTTCGATTATCCGCGATAGCTCCGGTCCTAATCACTGCGAATAATAAAGACTCAACTGTACTCAAAAATGAACGCTCCACCGCACCGGAGGGAATTCGGCAACATTCTAATTATAATACGAGGTTCTTACTTAGCACTGCTGTACGAGTGGCCAAGCAGGCGCAACGCGGTTTTCGGCCTGCCGGCGTTTAAAAATTAATATATTCTTCTCGTCCTATAGTTAGAAACTATAACGTTTGTTTTTTCTTTCCTCTTCCACTCCCCTCCCGCCATCGCCCTCATCCGCACGTTGGCGCTCCCTCCTGAGTGGTGCCTCCACACTAAAGCGGGCTATTTCAATTTGTTCGTTTAATCTCTTCTATCGCGCCCCATTCATTTTATTGGGAGAATATATCACCTCGGCTAATTGAGCTCTGCTAATTGCGCGGGATTTCGGGCCGGGCACGCGAGCGCTCGTTTTGATTCCGTTCGGTGATTGAATCGATATCGTGCGGCCGTGTTGACTGTTGAGATCGATGCCATCAAATCAATCATCGTTGGTGCGGCTCTCTCCGGGATCCGGGGCCCACCTGTCGCTCCCCGATTATTTACACATGTTCCCGAGAGGAGTGAGCCGGCGCGGCGACGACGAACAGTTGCATTGTTGCTTCCTCGAAAGATCATCCGTTCGTTCACGCACAATTGCGTCAGGAGACATCTTGACGTCCGCGTCGTTTTTTCACCAGGGTCGGTAGACAGAGTTTTGACGGGGGAATCGACTCTAGTTGACCAATTGATTTTTGACATTGCACTGTGAAAAAAAGTTCAGTTTCACAGATCAGAGGGATGCTTCATAGCGTCGTTTCTCTCACGGAAGAACGTGACTCCATATCAAGGCCGCCTAATTTCCCCGTGCGAATTCCACATTAACCAGGAGAATTTGGATAATTTCAAATTGATAAAGTCTTTGAATTTTCTTCTGATCTCATACAGAAATCGGACAAATTTTCCCAAAAAATTGCGCAGGTGCAGTCTTCAACAAAATTGAATCGTCATGCGACTACATAAGATCTCGTGCTGCCCACACTAAAAATTGGAGGCGTTTGAATCACTAGCTAACGTTTGGTGTAAGGATATTTTTTGTTTTCTGAGTAGGCGTGACATGCTCACACTATGTACTCGGTCAGGTAAAAGCTTGTCTATCCTACCCTGAAATTTCAATGTGAAGTGACGATGCCATACCGTAATAATATATTAGCAATTATTTCGAGTAAAAGTGACATTATTTACCGCGGTATAATTACGCATGGAGTTGCTTGACTACGAATACGGCTGTGCTGGAGTAAAATTCTGACAAAACTAGTGGTGTGCAAAAATTTACACGGTAGGAATGGGGCACGAACGAAAATTCTTGAATCTTGTAAGGGCGCAATTAAACCTGAGCGACTTCCGATACCGTTTTGAAGACACGGTGGACGCACATCTCAACGTTGGCAACCGGTTTTTTTCCAGGCATACTTTCGGGTGCGCTCACGTTGCGATACTTGATCGTAGGCCGGGGGGAGGGAGGGGCATGGGTACCAGCGCACTAAGTCCAGAATTAGCCATTCAAAATTCGGCCGTTTTTATCCATGTAAGACTAATTGCTTACAAATTAGGACTCGAGGTGGAGTCTCGTTTCAGCGAGGAGCGGGGACGGACCGGGACTATGAGGATCAGCCATGCGTTACGCGCCGGAAAAAGCCATGGCAAGGAGAGATGAGGGGGAGGGGGTGAGTGCGTTTTAAAATGCCCCGAGACGAACATGCAAAGTCAAGCTTGACGGATGATAAGATACCATGGTCTGACGGGTGATATGGTCACAAATTCCGACCTACGTGTTCAGCGTTGCTGCCGTGTTACTGCGAGGAGAAGAGTAGTGCTCAAAATTTTGAAATCCAGTTTTCACTCGCTTTCGCAGCGTGCTAGAGCGCTATGCGACACCCAACCAATAGTACACCTTGATAGGGAGAATATGGACACTGGGTTACGCTGAAAAAGTATCACAATCCCAACTATACTCCTTGCTGATTTTAGCGCCAGCTATATGAGTACTTACTTGCACTAGCCAAAGGTAGGGTTAATCCAACCACACTTTTGGCAGACTCAACTGCACCTTGAATTGGTGCAACTACTCTTATATCTGGCGCCAAAATCAGTCAGGAGTGTAGTTGGGATTGTGATACTTTTTTTCCACTTACACGGAGCTCTTAGGATCCAAAAAATGTCGGCGAGTCAAGGTGGCAGCGGGTGTGAAGGGGTTGTTGCCAGCCTTTGACGTTTACTACCTTCTCTACCTGGTACCAACCTTAACATAGTTGGTGCCACAGGGACTCAGGTTAAAAAGACGTTTTCAAATATGATACACAATACTGGATCCAAAACTGAATAAAGATGTCTACCTTCGGGATTTGAGTGCGAATTTCATGGTCATATAGGCAGATAAAAGCTCATAATATGCACTTGAAAATGGCCTGCATTTGACGTTTGCCATTTTGCTTCGAATCCTACTAGCTTCCAGCATATTCCTCTTGACTTCTTTGTTTATCCATTTCAACAAACAGCCCGCTAGACGCCCTCTACGATGCGTACCTACTTGGAGGAACCTATACTCCAGACCTTTTTCGGCAACCTAGTACCTATCAGTCATTCTCTGCATATTCTCATACCATGCAAACTGTTTGTCCGGCTCTTTCAACCTATCAATGTGTTTTTGATTATAAGATCAAAATGAAACTTTTTCAAGGCAACCTGTTTTTTGGTGTGATCTCGGGAGCACTGCCAAGCGACGCTCAGTTTTCGATCTTAAAGTTATGTTTCCCGTTGGATATTTTGCTTCCTCGCCACTCATGCCATCCTTAATGGAGATGTTGCATGTGTGAGGAATTTGCGATTTGACTGTTGATCCTCATGGAAAAGTTCGCGAGAAACACGATGGTGCCACTGGTTTTCTCTGAAATCAACTCCCAAGTTCAAAAACTGCTTTCAAGTTGAGGCGAAAATGGAGGGGGTATCCCACGCTACCCTGAGAGTCCACCTCTACAAACAAACAACAAAACATCAACCAAACCTACATCAAAACGAATCTCTACCACCTACCTCTACATCAAAACAAACTCTCTATGCAAAGATAGGGAGCAATAAATCCATTGACAGTGCTGCCACTTTATTTTGGGACTCCAAAACTGAAATCACGGCAACCACGGAGAGTTTGTTTTGATGTAGAGGTGGACTCTCAGAATAGCGTGGGATATCCCCTCCATTTTGGCCTCAACTTGAGAGCTTTTTTTGAGCTTGGGAGTTAATTTCAGAGAAAACCAGCGGCCACATCGTGTTTCTCGCAAACTTTTACATCAGAACCAACAGTCAAATCACAAATTTTCTCACACATGCAACATCTCCATTACGGCGCCCGATCGTGATGGGAGCAGAGAAAATGATGAATAATTTACACGTGACAACGTGGAAATGACCACCCCTTCAGCCTACGGGCAGGACTACTTGCGAGCAACGACGCCCACCTCGCATGTATCTTCCGTCTCTTCCCTCCTCCCCCCCCAACCCCCCTCCCCTCCCCGGGGCTACGTCTGCCCGCTACGGAAGAACCTCTCTACTCAAACGAAAACGCATGGTAGAAACGCGGTTTAGGCATGGGCTGCATACAACCGCGTAACCGTGAGCGGAGACACTGTGGCGATACGCGCTTTTTCCGTCATGAAAACACGAGAAGACGTCGACGCACACGCACACGTACATTTTGTACATTTTACATTTTTTCTGGCTTTGCGTCACTTGTAGCTCGGCTGAGGGCCCACCCTGCACCGCCCTCCGCCGTGGGCCACCACTTGGCCACCACCGACTCCGACCCTCGCCGAGCCGGGCCGCTCGATCAACGCTGCGTTGAATCGTTATCGACTGATTGCCATCGATATTATATAGGGTGATCCAAAGTTAAATCGCCAGATTAGAGGATCGTGCTCTATGGTTCAAATTTTTCTGGAATACAGTTTCTCCTCAAAGTACTTTTCACGAGGGCCAAAGCCAACCCCCTCCCCCAGTTTTTCGTCTCCCGGAAGAGGAAACGAAGGCTCATTCTAAGGTTGCCAAATTGACTTAAACAATTAATTTATTCGAAAAAATTATACCTTTATAATGTATTGTTATTCAAAACCTTTCTGACTCTTGCGTAAAATCTAAGGGAAAATTAGTGAACTTTATCTGTCAGGAATGCATAAAATTCTCCTGGTTAATGTGCAATTTCCGAAGGGAAATTGGGCAACTTTGAAATGGAGTTACGTTTTTTCGTGAGGGAAACGACGAGTTCCGAGCAATGTATCGTTTTTCCTACGTTTTGGCAACGACAATGCGCCGAATTTCTTGGCAATTGATATGTACTCATAATTTGATACGCTGAACTCATTAGTGGCATTAGAAAAATCGAAATATCAGTTTAAAGAGCGGTTTGAAGGGGAAAGGAATTTCGGACGGGTCTTGAACTTTTTTGGCTTTTTGGCGTAATGCCTCAAAGTGGTATCTTGCGGACCCCTAGAAACCTTCACCCCCCTTCCCCAACGCCACTCTCAATCGAAATTCTAACTTTTCTAATAGCACTATTGAATTCAGCGAAGCTCATAATGAATGCATACCAATTTTCATGAGATTCGGTACATCAGCGTAGCCCAAATGCAAAAAATACGATTTTATCCCAAGAATTTTAGGAAGTAGGGCTGTAACCCTCTTTATAAGCACTGTTGTAAAAAAAAAAAAAAAAAAAAAAAAAAAAAAAACCAAATGACCATTATTCTTATTTTGATCTATTGATCACCATCAACGGATCCTGCCGGTTCACGGAAGAAAATTGAATGTTGCTTTAGCCTTTATAATGTTATAAGCGTTGATTTTAAACATGCGTACCAAAAAAAAAAAAAACAAAAAAAAAAAAACAAAAAAAAAACAAAAAAAAAAACAAAAAAAAAACAAAAAAAAAACAAAAAAAAAAAAAATGTTTAACTACGTCCAGGGTTGAATGAACACATACAATGTTGAGTTAGCATCTTTTTAAATGTAAAATCAACTGTAATATTGTCGCACATTTTTTTAACAGTTTAAATGCTAAATCAACATTTATTTTTTTTTCTGTGGCGGCAAGAATGACATTCCACGATTTAAACCATTGCTTAGTAATCCAATCCTTTCGGAGCACCTAGCCCCGTCAAA
The DNA here is from genome assembly GCF_918797505.1 of Bemisia tabaci. Classification (NCBI taxonomy): domain Eukaryota; kingdom Metazoa; phylum Arthropoda; class Insecta; order Hemiptera; family Aleyrodidae; genus Bemisia; species Bemisia tabaci. The sequence goes on along the minus strand of NC_092794.1, from coordinate 41,879,039 downwards.
AATCGAAAAATTACCATTGGGTTAAATGGAGAGAAAACAATGTTGCCAGTTTGTTGAATCTGCCCATATAGATCACGCTCCCTTAGTCTGGCGGTTTAACCTTGGATCACCCTGTATCCCGACTTCATCAACGTCATTCTACACCGATTCAAGAATCGAGGCGCGCGATGCCCGGCACAAAAGAGCGATGTATCGAATTGCTATCGCTCGCTACCCCGCCCTCTCGAATCGCGCGGACGCTCCACGCCGTAACATAAATTCCTCAAAGTACCACGGATTCCTAGTTTCTACTTTCAAGTTCCGAGAGCCGCTAACTTCCAAGAGCTCAACACGATTCAGCCGCCGGAGATTTCCCAGAAAAATCTCGTGAGTGCACACGATTTCAATTTCACCAAATTTTCACGGATTTTTTCTCGTATGGGGGTCTCTTCAGTATTTTCGCTACCATCATCCGCAGTCCACCCACTTTTCCAACTGTGGGTTGAACATTAAAACTGTTAGACTAAGAAGACCAAGAGAAAATGGAGCGAGTATATTGGTGGAAGTGAATGGTTGCAATGGACGAAGGAGGTAAGTGATAGACTAACCAACAGTATCTCACGGGGGGCCCTATAGTGAGTCCATCATTTCCTCCTCAGTCTATAACAACTATTCCTATCAACCAATAGGAGCACTCAATGTTTTTTTCGTCTTCCTCGTCTATCGCTTTGTCTATTCATTTCAATAATTTACTAGAGCATTATTCGGGCCGTATTTTTAGTGGTTTTTTTCCTGTTTTTTTTTTTTTTTTCTGATGTGCTATCTTCTCATCGATAGGTACGCAGAGGATCAGGGACTTTTTTACAGGTCAAAAAGAGCGGGGCGCGACCCTTCGGGACGCCGGAAACGGAGCTACGAGCGGCGGAAACGCGCGCGGGCTCCAGGAGGAAGGCGATCCGCGGATGATGGGGTGGAGGTCGAGCAGAAAGAAAGGAGACCTATAAAGTAGAAGACGAAGGAGGTGGGACCAAAACGTTGGATGATCGTTGGACGGTTTTTTATTCCCTTCTGGGGAGGGAGGGAGGGAGAGGGGGAGAGAGAGAGAGAGAGAGCTACATCGCGTGACAGATGTAGTACACCCTCCCTCTATTGAGATGCAGAGCCGGCAAAGCCAAAAAATAACTGCGTGCCGATGAAATCATTTTCTTCTCGCTGATTTTCCCATCCGAGTTTTCCCCTCGCGGACGTGTTTGCGCCGCAAAGAAGCGTAGCTCTCGGTTTTTCCTATGCACGCTGAAAAAAAAGTTTTAGACTATCCAATTTTATCCCTATATCTTTTGTACCCTGAATGTTGACTGAACTATTCAAGAAAAAAAGGGGGACAGGGGGGAAAAAAGGAGTTCAGTTATATGGACTGCATTTTGCGATTTGAAACCACAATATCCGGCTCAGTTTCGGAATGACGAACCCGATTTTGGTATCTCATACATCGACTGAGGTATTCAAGAAGGAAAGGGAACAGAAAGAGTTAGATTGTATGGATTACATTATGCAATTTGGAACCACAATATCTGGCTTAGTTCAGAAACGACACATGTACCATTAGTTTCCTCATGCTTATTATACTGGTTTTACACTCCAGGCAGAAATTGTAGTTCCGAATTGCAAAATGCAGGCCATGCGACCTGCACTGTTAAATAGCTCGGTGTATATTTCACTCCTGAGTCTAAGTCTCCCAGAGTCTCCGGCTGTCCTCTCGGCAACATCTATATATGTCTAATCACATCATTCCACGCACATTCATCACCTACCACTACGGGCTAATTACTGGAGAATATAGACAAAGCATTAGACAAAGAAGCCATGAAAAGTATGGAGCGATTTTAATGGTTGAAACGGGTGGTTGGACTAAGAAGAAATGGACAAAGGGTGAAAATGATGGACACACTCTAGGGTCTCGCGTGAGTTTCCGTTAGTTAGTCTCTTATACCTCCTTTTCCCATCGCAACCACCCGCTTCCATCAATTGGTTCGCCCGGTTCCCCTCCATCGTTTTATGTCTATCGCATTGTCTATTATACAATAATCAGTCCGCTGGTTTCTCACTAACTTATCCTTGTTTGTGCGTGAATTAGGATCCGTGATGACTGTGAACGTCCAACAACGACGGCCAGTCATCCATGACGACAGTTGAACGTCAACAGCCAAGTCCATCGCTACGTCTGTATGCATATGTCCACAGAAGTGGAGGTTATCTCCTTGACAACGGTTATGTCTATTCCCTCGTTTGTTGAGCTATGCTCCGAGTAAACGACGTTTCCACGTGAGACCTAAGCCGTATGAGAGCCCGCACATCCCAAGGTCCACTTTGGTTCGTTGATGGATTGTTCTGGCCGGGAGATGTCCGCGATTGCAAGCGAGTCTTCGTGCAAGCGCCGTGCGCCGCGCGCCGAGCCGCGTTGCGTGTCATTTCTGTCCTTGTTTTCATCTGCCTCCGTCCTATTTGCGCTGACATAACGCCGGCCCGGCCGCGCTGCGGTGAAGCGCAAAGCCATTTTTTATTCCAGCTCCCTGCCCATCTCTCCGCTGTCCCCCGATTCTTTCCACATTTTTGATCCCTCTATTGTTGCACGCAGAATGCAGCGCGACCTTCGTGCACAGCACCGTTGGGGGACTGTACAGAGTATACACATCGATGGTTAAAGTTCGAAACTACGTATCCCCGTTTGCAACGCTGCAGACTTCCTGCCATCATCCTTTTATCGTCGGAAAACTAGTCAACGTACTTTCTGGAAAATTTCATTGATTTTTCTCTTGTCTCGGCAGGATCTCCTGCATCAATTTCAAGCTTGGCTTGTTTCTCCTCGAAAAAATAGAAGACGTGAGGAAGTTGTGAAACACCGCGGTGGAGATGGTTTTGTACTTGAGCCATCGCCATACCCAAGTAGCATTTTTTAAAGGAAAAATCGCAATGTTTTAAAATTAAGTTGCGATTTTTTCATGATTTTTCTTTTTTTGCGATTAAATCGCTAGGATCATCACTGAGCGATTAGGTATTCTCAATCTTGTCGCAATTTAATTTCTATACAATCAAAATTTTCACTCAAATTATCACGATTTTTTTTTCGATAATATTGCGATAAATTTCGATTAATTGTCGATAAAATCGTGATTTCGTTGCAAATGTTTGCGATTAAATTGCACTTTGTCGCAATTTTTTTAATCCTATAATATTGCACTAAATCGACGTCGGTAAAATCGCGATACATTCTCCGATCAAATTGCAATTTTTCGCGATCACTGCTACCCAGATACAGGGTTATTCAAAAGTCACGCACCACTGGCCATGAGGGGGGGGGGGTGGCTATTAGAAATTTTTGAGGTGCCCCCCACTCCCCTCCCCCGAGGAGATCAAAAACTTGATAGTGCATAAATAAGTCCCTCCCTTTGATATGAGGAAAAACGTCTTAAACCGCAAATCGGTATCATAATTAGAACTAAAGTTATGGCCAGTGGTGCGTGACTTTTGAATAACCCTGTATGAAGAATGTACAGCCTCTCTGGACACAGCCGATCAGTGGAGTGGCGTGCTTTGCGATATATCGATTGATCTGTCATTTAAACTTATGGAAAAGGATCGAAAAACAGGGTGTTCGCAACGAACACCTTAAGAATCGATTCTTTACCGTAGCGTTGAATGGGAAAATATCGAAAATTGATCATTCACACCTCGTCGCTGCAGCCAATAATCTGGGCGAAGCCCAAACGCACAGCACCAACACCATAGAAGAGTTGGAAGAAATAAACTCTCACCTCCATTTTGCCCGAGTTTATTGCCCCGGTGCCCGACGGAGGAAGGGTTTTCGATCCGCTGTGAGAACCCGAATAGAATGGAGAGGAAAAGAGAGCGGAGAAAGGACCTGTAACGTCAATGGAAACCCGAGGTGCATGTGTGATTCTCGCCCGAAGGAGTCGGGCACCCACGCGGTGGACGCTTGTTGGCTCCGAACTTGTGACGTTGTTTGCGTTTCCATTCATGCGCGCATTTATCCAGGGCTGATCCCCACGCCGGCCGCCGAGTGCCGCCTCCGATTGGACGGCGCATTGTGCCATCGGACATCTACAAATTGATTCGTCGCCTTCCCTAAACGCTTTTTTACGGGCTTGTGACTTGCATAAATCATTGCACTCCTCACCGCAGCGCAGCCCCCCCCCCCCCCCGCCACGCGCCCTACCGCTCCGCACTTTTCCAGGCCCGCAAAGGAATCCCCGCTAGACTTTATATTGGACAAAAGTGATAGTAATATATAAGTAGAGTACCTATGGGAAGGAATCGGTAATTTTAGAGGCCAGGTCATGGAGCTTTTAGGGCCAAAAAGGGCAGTAAACTACGAACTCAAATCATCCAGAATGATTTATTATTACAATGGGTCTGTTGAACAATTTTTTTTTTTTTTTTTTTTTTTTTTTATTGCTTGTATCGAAAACACTAAGGATCTTGACGTCGCAGTAATTTACCGGAAATTATTTGACCACCAGAAATCCCCAAAAAATCAACTTAAAAACGCCCAAAAATTTGGATTTTCAAAACGGTCACTTTCCAGCGGGAACGGATCCGGTACTTTCGTGACGTCAGTACATATGACAAACCTAGTCTCATCGTTTACAATGTATTTATCTGTAAGGAATTGGCAGCCGCTTGATGAAGAGACTCGCTTTTTTATGCACCGTGACGTCACGAGTATACCGGGTCCGTTCCCGCGTAAAAGTGGCCTTTATGGTTTTTTGGCCTTTATGGATCGGTTTCTAAAACAGCTTTTTTCTTTTTTTTTTTAGTTTGGGAAGTGATTTCGAGAATTGTTAATAGCGCCATCGTTCTTTTTGTGGCCATTGGAATCAGTTCCGGGGCTTGGAGGACAAGGCGTCTAAGTGCAGTTTTTGCTATTTCTAGAAATACTCGTTTGAAGTTTCCAAATTACATTGATCCTTATGGCGGAAAATAAGTTCAAACTGATTTTTTGATGCTTCAAAATCGGTATTTCGGTGCGAATTTTTCACTGAACGTGTATTAAGACTAGTTTTGCTTGAAATCATTAATACCTCAGATTTTTCAAAACTGCACTTATGCGCCTTGTCCTCCAAGCCCCTCAGTTATAAATTTGTTCATCTCCGTACCGTGCAACGGGCTCATTGAATCCTGAATCGTCCTTACCCGCACGAAGGAACGTATCTCCACTCCAAGGTTGCAAAATTGACTTAAAAATTCAGTTTTTTTAGAGTTTGCCTGTGCTATTTTTGTCCTAAATCTGTCACACTTTTGCATGAGATGATTAAATAAATCAGTGAAATTTTCAATTAAAAATATCCTAGTTTTTCAGTTCCTAGTTTTCTCATAATGAAATTTGCTGTGAAGAATTTGGAAACATTGGAATGTAGTTACGTTCCTTCGTCCGGGAAACGTGTTTTTTTTCTCCTTTTTCTATTTCCTCTTTCGAACCCCAGAATGTTGAACTTAAGATCTGCAGGATCGAGCATCAAATCTAGATCCCTTCGCTCACTCCGACTATCCAACGAAGCCTCGAGGAGGATTGGCGAATGAGGAGGGGGGGGGGGGGGCTTTGGCGGGAACAGAATGCTTGAACTGCTGCTTGGACAAGTGTGCGCCGCGCGGCCGCGGCTGCCGTGTGCTCGTATCGTGGAACACCAGTTTAATATTTAGTCCGCTGCAGTTTCTTCTTCTTCCTCCCCCCCCCCCCCCCCCCCGGGCGTGCATGTGTGCACACGAACTAGTATATCAACTAGTACATCAAGTCGACCAGTATATTAACCGGTCAATTTCCAGCAGGAGCTTATCGTACCGCGCGAGCATACATCAGGTTTTTTGAAATTCCCCCGGTTCATCGCCTTCCGAAGCAGTGGCAAGGCGTAAATGGTCGATTATCGATATTTCCTCATTGCGGCAATGGTGGAGAATCGATTATTGAGATGTTCGATGCGAGCACCCTGTTTATCGATCCTTGTTCACAGGTTTAAATGGCAGATTAATCGATTTATTGCAAAGCACGCCACGCCACTGATCATGTTAAAATGTAGCGTTGAGATTGCTGGTGTTGAATTGGTAATGGTGGAGCTGTATTGGTGATATTTCATGCGTGCTTGATGAATTTGGCAGTTTATCGATGGCTGAAGTGCGAAACCACGTACTTCCATTGCGGACTTTCGGAGTTTTCGCCTCTATTTTGTTTTTGCGAGGAGAAACGCCATATAGGTTGAATTTATGAAGAATAATCCACTATAACAGGAGTAAAATCAAGGAGGTTTTCAATTAATTACGATGACTGGTTTTCCAAGGAAAAAATAAAGTATGGCAGGGAGTCTGCAACGTCGCAAACGGAGATACGTTGTTTCGCACCATGGTTATAGATATTGTATATGTTCGTGAATATTATAAATGTGGACAATTATTTATGTTCTTCTTCACTTGTTTGTTTCAGGTAAGTTGACCTCTAAATTAATTTTGGTATCCTCTTGAGCCGAGACCCACAAGTAAGTTGGCAAAACTGTCAATAATTGTTGTTCTAATGAATATTCATCACTACGTTACAGGGGACGTTGATAAAATATGTAACGCAAAAAACGCGCGTCTTTTCAGCTTGCCTTCAATTTTTAGTGTAAGCAACACGAGATTCCACGTAGTCGAATCATCATGGAATGGCACGCTCACTTGGTTACACCTACATATATAAATGAGTTTTTTACTAAGCGGTAAGAGGTTACTTTAACGTCATGTCAGTTCGTCTTCAATTTTTAGTATAGGCAATACGAGCTCCTACGTGGTCGAATAGTGGTATTATGAATCGTGTGTTTTACTTGGAGAATTTTGGCGACGTCCACCGTATACATACGACGTTTTCACAAAAGGAGGCTGCGTAGGTATGAGAACAGGGGTCGGACATGAACTAGGTACAATGATTCCTCAAATATGAGTCCCGCTTCTCTATGTTCGCTCGTAGTACCAGCAGTGGCGTGGCGTGTTTTGCGATATATCGATTGATCTGCCATTTAATCCTATCGAAAAGGATCGATGAACACATACTAATAATCGATTCTTTACTATGGCTTCAAATGGAGGATTGGCCACTGAGTACCAGAAAGCTGTACTACCGTGCTAGAGAAAAATGCATCATGAACAAGTCCATGTTGCCAAATTTTCCCTCTTAAAGTATTAATTCTTGAAAAAAAATTATGGATATATTAACTTGAATTTTTCAGACAATTAATCCTTAATTGATTCCTGAGTTAGGTTTTCACGCTGTGCTCCCCACCATACGTTAGGAATGGGAAAGCATGCAAAAATGACGGTTATTAGTTTTCTCAACTTCATTTTCTTACCTCCATCAAATAGCGTGAAATTTTGTGTGCTTTATCCAAAGGTACGTGGGAGGACCAGTCACCAAAAATGAATCGAGGAGCTTGGAGGACATGGCGCATAAGTGCAGTTCTTGAAAAATTGAGATATTCATGAACTCACCTAAAATTAGTTTGAAAGTATATTCTGTGAAAAATTCACAACTAAAATCCAACTTTAAAGCATCAAAAAGTGAGTTTCAACTTCCTTCCTGCCATGAGGCTCCATGTATTTGAAACTTTAAGCACGTATTGCCTGAGATAGCAAAAGCTGCACTTACGCACCTTGGCCTCTAAGCCTTCAAATACCAGCACCCAATTTTTTTTTTCAACTAAATTACACCAAAAATGAAGGTTTTTTATGTTTGAGGACGAGATTTCTCGTCCGTAGGAGTCAAAGGGCCAAGATCAAATTGTGGAGATAATTCTCTGAAAAATTTGACGGAAAATATCCTCTAGTTTCCTGACAATTCGTGTTTTATTGCAGGAAACATGGCAACGTAGGAGGCTCATACGGCGTTCTTCCTTAAGACGGCGGCAGTGCAGTCCAAGTCACTTACTCAGAGCAGGGAGATTAGGAGGAATGATTTAACATTTTATCTGAATAGGGGCAACGTTCAAAATCGCGGGAGGATAGTGTAGACAGTGAAGGGGACACGGAAAGGTGAAAAACAAAGGGCTCGGCTATTGTCTTGTCAACAGTTTGAAGAGCCGCGCGTTGCCCCGCAGGCCGCAGCCCCGGAGCCCAGGGGCTCCCAGCCCCCCTCCCCTCCCCGTCCTCCGCGGACGTCCCGTGAAGGCAAGAAGTCGAAGGTAACAGGTGTTGAATGTATAGGATGGGCCAAAAGTTCCGAATCGGACTAGTATCTTTTAACCGATCTTATCTTACCCATTTGTTTCGTGATACCCTTTTTCCGAGTGTGTGATTCTAGTAATCGTTTATAGAATAGGTAAGTATAGCGAAGACTAAATAATAGAATGTCTGAAGAAATATAAGAGAGCTGTTAAATATACACTTGGAAGATTTCTTTTTGCCGAGGTTCGACATGTTGCTTAATTTCCTGTAAATGGACACATATGTTGAAACAGAATTTCAGGTTTTTTTTTTCTTTGTTGCTCGCAACGAGAAAAGTTTTTGGCTTTGAAAATACACCAGCTGGCATTCATCTCTCCCTTTTACAGTGAACTTGGCTCGGTGTTAAAAACTATTTTCAACCGACAAAGTTGAGGTAATAAGTTTTTGAATAAATCAGGGTCAGATAGGCGAAAAGTGGGAGGCTTCCTGCAAGAATATGTGAACGTTCCCGCGTTGATGACAAGTGAATATTTTGTGCTCAATATTCATCACACACCAAGTGTAATTCTTCGTAAATGAACAAAATTCTCCTTCTTTAAACAAACAAACAAACAAACAAACAAACAAACAAACAAACAAACAAACGAAAAAAAAAAAAAATCTAAATGCATACTTTCAAATTCAATTTAATTTCAAATTCTGGGGTTACTTCTTCTATTTTCATATATTTGTGTACTTTTATTTCAAAGCTGAGCCATAAAATCTGACACAAGTCGATAACAATGAACTTGAAGAGAGGAGGGTGAAAATAATTATTGTACCTATCCCAATTCATAAACGCCGTTATCTTAATTAGAAGTTTTTAATAATATTTTCCCGCTGTCTTTTAAAACCGGCAATATAGGGTCAATATTTTTCCATTTCAGTGTTACGTCCTCGTAAGACTAGTTTCTCCACCCATCTCCTAGCAGATCCCCTGCTTCTTAACCAAATTATTATTCTTCTTTAAAATCGGTGTAGGTGTCCATCAGGAAGTTAACAGCCGCGGGTTGCATTTTAGAGTTTTGGTATCACCTTGTATATATTTGGTGTACGAGCATTCTGTTCTCAATTCTATTTGAGACTGTTAAATTCTGAAGTCAGTTGCTCTAACCTCGCTTACACAGGTTCCTCCTCCCCCTTCAACCTTCTCCGCGGAAGTATTGCGTGTGTAACTTGATGTCCGTTTTATTCTTTTTTGTTGCATTATTGTTACAGTCTGATCGCCTGCTCTTGTCGGGTAGAGAGGTACTTGTGACTCAATCCTCAGTTTTCAAACAATGGATTAAGATATCAATAGAATAGCTTTTCCCCACCCTTGTAGCATGCCAACCTTTTGATTTTAAGATTATAGGTTTAAAAAATAAGTAATGTAAAAACCTAGAAGTACCGTGCAACGGCTTGTTCTGCTTCATAATGCATTAATGCGGTTCATTTTTTTTTCCATATTAAGTACGTGAAGTTAGGAGGAGAAGTACTTAATTTTACATAAACTTACCCCTGGTGAAACATTAACATTAAAAAGAGAGTGAAACATTCCAAAATTAAATCATACTCATTCAGTTTCTTATAAAGCTATCACTGATTTCAAAAGAACCTTACTACGCCCCCCTCTTTTCTTATTTCAAATTTGGAGGCCGTTCAAGAGAAATAAAACAAAAACTATTAGTATTTGACGACCGCGCATTTCATGTAACGTTACGTGACACTGTTCTGGGTAACCCCCTGCAAATTGCACCTATATTTTTAATTTTAATCAATCCGGCACCCCGGGATCCACTTATGACTGGCCTCCGTTTTTGGGCCTCATGCATGTTATGAAACAAGCAGGAGGATTGAACTTACACATGATTGGGTGAAGAAATCTGGGAATGAGTTGACCAAAGAGTGCGAAAAAGTCACTAATATCTGCCAGTCCAATGATGATGGATGATGAATCCAAAACGGCACACTTATGGGTAGAGAGGGATAGATGTCCGAGGAGCGGAAGATTTTTTAAATGAAATTTTCCGTTTGGATGCTACTAGAGGTTCATTTTTTTTTTTTTTTTTTTTTTTTTTTTTTTTTTTTTAATTTTATCAAATCGTTGAAAATGATCAGTTCGTTTAGAAAAATTTTAGAGCATGTTTTGACACAATGAATCTCTCTTGGCAACGCCATTGCTTCTTGGATTTTAATTTTGCAAGTCATAACGTATAATGTGTGAGAACACTTGTTGTAAGGCTGCGCACAGTATTCAAAAATACGCTTATGACTCTCTCGACAAGGTACGCGGAGCGACCAGACATCAGGTAGACGAAGGAAATCTGTCAAAATAAAAAAGATAGTCTCTTGGATAACTTCCGGTAAGAGCGTGTAATGTTTTTCCATTTCGCCGGGAACCATTTAAATATCCTGTCGAGTCTGGAAGGCGCAAAACATTGTGAGCATGGCCAGTGGATGCCTATTGTGCTGCTTCAAGTAGTCTAGGCAATACTAACCTGGTTGATATGCATGAGTTCATTCGTTCATGCCTAGGAATTGTCCTTCAAGAGAGAATTTGTATGGCATTTTTAACGTCGGCAAACGCCCTCTCGGTATATGGAAATGGTTCACTGCCCATTCCAGCACTCGCACGGAAGCCTGATGTGCGCGGACCACACCATATATTTTTCAACAAAACTGCACTGGACGGCTTGTTGCGTTAGTTCCAACGGGTACACGGGTTCGGGTTCTGACGTTTGGACGCATTTAAATTGAAAGGAACTACATCCATTCTCAAATGATCTCCGAGATCCATAGAGGTACATGCATACCAGGCCTCATGTCAAAATGGATACAATTCCTTCTGATTTATATACGTTCGTTTATCAGTTAAGATGAGACGAATTTTATAGTATTATGCTCATCAACCCATCAATCATCCCATCCCATCAATCATCGCTGGGAAAAGATTAGTGGTGACCGACGAATTCACCTTATGCATCTTTCGATTACATTGCTCAGATTGTTGATGCGTTTGTCGGCCGGGACCGCGCGAGGGATTACCAAACGCCTTCATTTTCTAGCTATGCAACATGGATATCCACCGAGCTGGTTTAATTGTATTCAGACGTTGTCATCAACCTCATCTACACATTTGTTAACAGAGATTTTTGTAGTTTACGCGAGAAAATCCAAAACGCCTTCACTTTCTTACTATGCAACATAGACATCCACCGAGCTGGTACAGTTGCATTTAGGTGTCGTCATCAGCCTACCTATACGCATTTGTCAGCCAAGACTCCCGAAATTTGCGCGGGTAAATTCAAAACGCCTTTTTGGTCAATTGACCGAGTCCATTTGGTTGATTTGTCAGAAAAAAATTAACACAAGTTAGTTACTATAAACACAGACATTTTTAACTGTACAAAAACGGATCCCACATGGCGCTACTCTGCATAAAAATCGACTCCCGGTAATGCGATGGGTTGCAATACCTGACATTTCGAATGGAGGAGGCGGAGAGGGAGTTCAGGAGGATTCCCTTAGAAAATTGTTGGAATTTTAAGCATATTTGCGATTTAAGTCAATTTTGTCATGAATAATTACCAGGTATAAGCACAACCTTTATTTTCTTTTCGTCCGTTTCCTCCTTCTTCTCCCTACCTCTTTTTCCCTCTTTTTTACGAGCGAACGGTGGAAGCGTATGCTTAGCCAATCTGTGAAATCAAATTACCCAGAATTACTAATTATTATAATTGTTACGACCTGTCGTTTGTAAAGCACGTGTTCAACTCAGTTTTTGCATGAAATTACTCGTATTTGCGGGAGGATGCTCATATCCCAGGCCATGTTGGCTCGATATTGGAATCTGAAGAGTTGCAGTGGCATTTTTCGTTTTCGAAGGTTTTCTGCTGTTTCGGGCCCTAGGAGCTCCATATTTCGACATGTCCGTCCTCTCCCCGCCTAGGCCGTGGCGAGGCGTGAATGGTTGATTATATTTACCCATTTGAATTTATAGTAAAGAATCGATTATTAAGGTGTTCGTTGCGAATACCCTATCTATCAGTGGCGTGGCGTGCTTTGCGATATATCGATCGATACGCCACTGAAACCTATGAAAAAAGATCGATTATCAGGGTGTTCGCAGCGAACACCTTAGTAATCGATTCTTTACCATAGCTTCAAATGGCGAGATATCGATAATCGATCATTCACGCCACGCCACTGCTATCTATCGATCCTTTTCAATTGGTATGAACGGCAGATCAATCGATTTATCGTAGAGCACAACACGCCACTTCGCATAGGTACTCCAGATCCGCCTATGCTGAGCTTTTAGTTGCGACGACACATTGATCGTTGACCGGATCCGTTCGGAGGAACGCGTGTTGCGAACTCGGTAACGAACAGTGGCGAGGCGTTAATGATCGATTGTTGATATTTCCCCATTTGAAGCAATGGTAAAGAATCGATATTTCAGGTGTTCGTTGCAAACACCCTATTTATCGATCCTTTCCCATAGGTGCACATGACAGATCACTCAATATATCGGAAAGCACGCCACGCCACCGGTATAACGTAGTGTCGGGAAACTCAATTGGAGCAGCAATTCTACCGCGCTAAGGAAAAAAGGTGTAAGAGCCTCTAGACGTTGCCAAATTTCTCCCTATAAAACACAAATTTCCCGGTCAATCCGGAAATATTTTTCCTTTCATTTTTCAGAAGATTCTACTGGCAATCAGATCTAAATCACTAGAAAATTTCTAGAGAAAATATTTCAAGAAAGAAAATTTGCGGGTGTCTGACATTGCGTGATTCCATGTTTAAGAAGAAACCCTCTGAGTGAACTGAGTATGAGAACAGTATTGGTTACTAAAATGGACAATTATCGGCAAAGATATGACCAAAGTTCCTAATCTACTAAAATACATGTGTTTCAACGGGATATGCCGCCAGATGACATCACTCAGCGATGCGCTTCCTTACTTGTAAACCTATTTTTTTACAGTTTCCCATAGCAGAAAACATGTATGACAAATTCTCCGAAGTCAGTTTATTAAGCTCCCTCAGATGAAGCTACAAATATTTTTTGTGCACATTCACCATTCGTCTTGTAAAGAACGGTGCTGCATGCCATTTCCCGGAATTTATTCCAAAATTTGGAACTTTTTCCGGAATCTTCTGAATCCCCGGAAATTTCAGCTATTTTCGAAATTTCCCCAAAATTTGCGTTTTTTTGCCAGTTTGACCATTTATTTGATCAAATTTAGGAACCCTTTGATAAAATGTGACGATCTTCGTAACTAAGCCCGGGGGGCATTTCGGAATTTTTCCCCGGAATTTTTGAAAAATCGGAATTTTCCTCGGAACTTTGGCAAATCGGAATATGAGGACTTATATGTAACAATAGCGGTCACTGACATCCGCCAATTCTTGAAAAAACGTTTTTTTTTTTAAAAATTCTGGTGCCCTCAAGAATGCCTGTGTATAGTTTCAGACTTCCAGCGCAATTTCTCGTGGAGATATGAACTGAAAACCGCGTTATTTGTAAAAAAAGCGTATATGAGAATCCACTGCTCTTCCCCGGCCGGCGCAGCAGGACGCACCGTGGAAATTCGAACGCACTTGCGATAACTGCCCGCCCAAAGGTCATGGGCTGCAGCTGACACTCAAATGATACGTATCGGGACCGTGTCGCCAGAATTGTTAATTTTTTAACTGATTTCAAAATTCGTTCCTCATTTTTGTTGTAGAAGTTACAAACGGTTTAAGTTTTTTGTTCAATTTTCTTAAATGACTCAGCATATACTTACTTTTGGTTCATTTCACTCGTTTCACCAGCCTTACCTTTCCTGAAGACTTTTTTTCACGCATAAAAAAATGTTTTCAGTAAAAATGGTGGATGTCACATCTTTTTCATATCGCTGTTACTCCTTCAATTTTTTACTTACATTAATCGTATAACGCGTATTTTCCACAGGAAAAGTTGCTCTTCATGAAACTCTTTTTAAGAATCCTCTCTGTTCTACGAGCGGCAAAGTGCAAAGCTTAGAAAATTTCAACCGCGATTTTCTCACAATGTGAAAAATTGATATCCGCTATTGTTACAAATAAGCCCTCATATGTTCCCGGAAATCGGAATTATTTCGGAATCTTTTGATAAAATAAAATGGCAGCACTGGTAAATGAACATATCACTGGAAGAAAATTGGCAACACTCGAATGTCCATACGTCGTTCTTCCTCGGTGCGGCGGTGGCGACGGTATGGTGGGAGCCGCGGTGCTCGGTGCATTGTAAACAATCGAGTCTGGTATGCTCGACTATAATTAAACGGTAGCGGCCTAGCAGAGAGTATCGCTTCATAATGCTTAAATAATCAATACTTTACACGACCGGGCCGGCCCGGCCGCCTGAGCTACCCCGGCTCCACAACTTGCACGACACGACGCGACGCGACGCCCCGCCCCCCGGGTCCGCAGCCCCCCTCCCCCCCACTTTCTTCCCACGCCCCGCGCCTCCCAACCTCGGGGAGGACTCAACCCTTGCCTCCGTTTTCACCCCCTCGCATGTCGAAACGGCTCCACCACCGTTCCCCTCAAGAGGTTATGATCGTCGTCAGAAATATGAGCCCCCCATTGAGTGAGCGGATCCCGCGGTGTTCACTCCTCGGCGGAAATCTGGGGTGTGAAGTTTATGACCAGCGCTCATACGCTGAGAAAAATTCTCCTGTTTTCGGTGCCGCGACGGGAATTCTTGTTAAATTGACCGGAAATCAGTGGCAAGGCGTGAATGATGGATTATTGATATCTCCCCGCCAGGGCCGGATCTAGGGGGGGGGGGGGGGAAGTGGGTGCACGTGCCCCGGGCGCCACTTCAGGGGGGGCGCCAAAATGGCAATGACTTTTTTTAGAAAGGGGGAGAGAGGGAGGGAGGGTGAGAAGGGGGGAAGAGAGGGGGAAGAGGAGAGGAAGGTTACGAACATCGAAATAGGAATACAGACATATGAGTCGCTTTTATAGCGCTCTTTGGCGCTTTAGGACGCCTAACCGCCACAAAGCTCTAAACAGTAATAACATTAGAAAAAAGGTGCAAAATTTGTCAGTTTTTATATCTTCTGAAGAGCAGCTGAAAGCTGAAGTCAAAGTCAGCACTGAGCATAAGGCGTCAAGATTAAAGGTTTGGATTGAAAATTCCAATATTTTTAATGCACACGGAATCGTTAAATGAATTCCGATGGGTTAACGAGGCTAACTTGGGGGTGAAAAAGGCGCTAGATTTAAGGAAAGAACGAAATTAAAATAACCATGAGTGATGACTGTAAACTTAAGTTATGAAAGAAGAAAAGGCGAAACTTTAGGGGGGGGGGGGCGCCAAAATGGCAATGAAATTTTTTTAGAGAGAGTGAGAGGGAGAGGGGAGGGAGGGAGAGAAGGGGTAGGTTCCGAAACAGGAATAACATCATAGAAAAAAGGGGCGAAATTTGTCAGTTTTCATATCTTCTAAGGAGCATGATTCTATGACCAACAGAACTAACCTATTGCGAGATCCCAGCGTTTACAATTCTAGAATTTCTTTCGTGTAAGATTTTGCACGACGCTTTTGCATGGCACGAGTGACACTAGATGGTCTGCCAGAGCTGACGCTTTTAACGCATTTCTTAAGAATATTCGTGGTGTGATAGAAACTTTGAAAGATTTAGAGTCCGGTGATCAAACTGCGGAAACCAAAGCTGATGCCAAGCGTTTATTGAAAAGTATACTTGATCGACGATTTTTATCGTATCTAGTTGCGTGCAGTAAAATTTTGAAAGAGATAGACCGAGTTAACAAAGAAATTCAGAGAAAAGATATCATTTTGTCAAGATCAGTTTCACTTTTAAAAGGTTCGATAACAACGATGAGAAATTTCAGAGAGAGCACAGGTTCTTGGATAGAAGCTGCAGAGAAACTTGCGGATGAATTGGGTATCGGACCAACCCCTGATAAAAGAGTTCCCAAGAAGAAGAAAATGCCTGGGGAAACTGCAGACGATGAATCTCGCAATTTCTCTCCAAATCTAAAATTCCGTCAATCCATCAATGAAGTATTGAATACTATTTCTTCTGATTTAGAGCGTCGTCTGCAAACCGTTGAAGAGGTCCACGACCTTTTCGGCTTTTCAAAAGGCGAAGAGATGAATGAGTTGAATGATGACGATTTAAAAAAGCATGCGAAAGATTTCGCCATGAAGTAGGTACGCAATGGACGTAGATCCCTATGAATTTGTCGAGGAAATAGAAGTCTTTCGGGTACAAGCCAGAGAGCTCTCTGGCAATCTTCAAAAATTGAGCCCTCTTAACCTTCTGAATTTAATTGCGAGAAATGACCTGAAAGATGCGTTCCCAAATGTCGCGATCGCTTTGCGTTTGTATTGCACTTTGCCGACAACCTCCGCTAGCTGTGCTGTGAACGCAGTTTTATTAAGTTAAAGCTCATCAAAAATTATTTGCGGTTGACCATGTTGCAGGAAAGATTGACAAATCTGGCCATTCTGTCAATCGAAAGTGTAGTTGCCTACACAGTCAATTTTGATTCCTTAATTGACATTTTTTCAGAAGAAAAGGCACGAAAAGTACAATTTGAAAACATGTTATTTGCACGTTCCACTAATGGGATTGATTCAAACCTACTTATCCTTTTCTTTCTCTTGTTTTTGTTGTACTCTGTTTAACAACTAACCCTCCAAAAAGCCTTTCCCAACGATACAATTTCACAGTTGAAAAAGCTTCCAGTGAATGAAGGGAGTAAGTGAGATTACTGAAAAATTAAAATACCTGTAGCGGTGATTTTGAACAAATCTCATCTCAAAATACCATTTTAAATAATTTTTTTTGCTGCAAGACCCCACGTAACTTTTCAACATTAAAATCGTCTTTCTAAAAATCACAAAAATGTTACTTATACTTACCTCCTTCATTCGCTGGAGCTTCAACCTACCCTTTGGTACACCCAATATTCATTCATAAAATGTAAAGTGTAAGTACGTATCTGTCAGTGCTTTATAGAAAGCACACATAAAGAATGTATTGAGGAATGCGACTTCAAGTATTTTTACATGCGTGTACACCGCTCTTTGAGACCTCAAAAATCAAACTTAAAAAAATCAATTTTTCGCCAAAAACTACGGAAAACGGCCGTCTGGTACGCTATAATTTTCAAAAAATTTCCGGGGGAGTCCCGGACCCCCCGCCTTCCTGGGGGGTATTCCATACCCCCCAGACCCCCCGGCGTGGGGGGCGCCAAAATCTGGGCTTGCACCCCCCCCCCTACGTGAAACGTAGATCCGACCCTGCTCCCCGCTTGAAGGTGTGGTGAAGAATCGATCTGAAGGTGTTCGTTACGAACACCCTGTTTATCGATCATTTTTCATAGGTTCAAATGGCAGTTCAATCGATATGTCGTAAAGCACGGCACGCTAGTGCCGGAAATATCTTCCGATCGTTCAAGGAATATCCTTTGAAATAAAGACATTTCTCGTCGTTCCAATGAGAATTTCTGTCGTGACAGATTTCGTAGTTTCCCTCACGAAAGAATGTTACTACGTTTCAGTGTTGCCAAATTCCCCCTCGTAAATTCCGTTTTTACCAGAAGAATCTTTGGCACTTCTAACTGAAAATTTCTTTGATTTTCATTTTGATCTGTTACAAAAATTTTAAAAATTTTGCCGGTACTTTCTTGGAATTTTTTTTTTTCATCACTGGTGGTTTCACTTATTCGACGGCAAAATTACAAAAAAGCGTTTTCGGGTTTGTAAATATACTGACATCTCGTCAGATTTTTTATTTATTTATTTATTTTTGGGAAGGGAGGGGGTGAACACATTACGACATTTTTTTTTGACAAATTCTACAATTGGAGGAAATGTATCCTTTGGATGAAGAGTGTTCTATAAAAAAGTCAAGCACTAGTGTTGGTTCGTTCAGGAAATGGTTATTATTCGAATTAAGTTTATGTATTATTATATTTATTATTTTCTTCGCGAAGATCAAACTTCAAATTCTTCTTCTTTTAAACTGTTAACTTAATTACGTTGCTAAGCATGCAATTTTGCCAAATTAGGTCGCGTTTGGTAAACAAAGTATCATTAATGTAGTAATCATCTTATTTACTATAAAATAAAAAATAATGGGTGCTTTAAATCAGATTCAAAATGATGTCGTCTTAATGAAGAGTAGGTAACGTTAACGCAAGGAAAGCTCCCCATCTGAACGGATTTTTTTTTTCCGACATGCACATTCCTCGCATTCTAAAAATTTTGTGACTGATAGTCGGCCAATATATCAGATGACTTGTAATGAGTTCAAAGATGTTCCTTCATTTGATTTTATTTAAAACATTATACAGATAAAAAAAATATCATGGGTCGAGATAGAATTTGCCTGTAAGGACTCCAATAATTAGAGTTTCCGTAGCTTTACTTTTAAGCATATTTAATATTAGGTATGTTAAATACTAGCTTCATCATAAATTGTCAGTGTCACGCGTTGCTGGATGCAAAGTTTGACAGTCTTTGCAAGGACCCAGACGCAAAATTTTGACAGAATTGCTGTTTGCACATTCTTTAGTCGGCGCATATTTCCAAACAGAAACATCTGTCTTCTATTTGTTAAAAGCACATCGGTCTCGGATCTTGGGAGAATATATCATTTGCTGCAAAGCTGCAGCCCTGTCACCGGCATGCAAATAAATTGCAACCTATTGTTGCACGAATTGAGCCAGTTTTTTCTCTTTTTTTGCTTTAGCTTCCGCACAAACTTCAATTTGTTTGAAAAGGTGTCATCTCAGGAGCTAAAAATAGCTTGTAAGCTTTCATTTAAATTGGTCGAAAACACGCGAACGAGGTCTACGTTCCTGTGTTTCATATTATTTAAAAATGGCCTCTGAAACCGCCATGATATTTTAGTAGTTCCTGTCTCTGCGTTAGTGAGAATAATATGGAACATCAATCGTCATAGTTAAGAAACGTATTAGATGACTTGCAATGTTGCAAGTATTGATGACTGGTTTCTCAGATAGACTGCTCATTTTTTTTTAATCGGAGAAAAGGTTTCTATTAATAGAAGCGAGCTTCCTCTGAGGCACACAAATACAGTTTTCATTTCTGTTTCTTTTATTTATTTTATTATTTTTTTTATTATTTTATTATTTATTCTGTTTTATTTATTTTATTTTTTATTTTTTATTTTGCAGAATAATATCTCTGTGTTTCACTTGATTTTAAAAGTATGTATCCACAATTGTGTTATAGTTTCCCAATTCAATGTCTCTTGCGTAAAGTGAACGGAAATGTGTACAGCATTTTGGACGCAGAGACTCTAAATTTTCTGATGGGTTTTCTTCCCCTTACATCTATCACTCTAAATATTCCTACTTTGATTCATGCTCCCTCGATAGAATTTGAATTCTAATAAACTGATTTAGTGATCACGTCATTCGCAATTTGATATGATGTTTTCACTCGGGACAAAAAAATTATGATATGATATTAACTGTTTCGCATAGCTTCTTAAGAGCGGCACCATTTTTTGGCAATGTGTAGAACGATATAGCCACAAATTCAATATCTATAAAAGGTTGCTGAAGAGAAAAACAAGACGTTGTTTTTCTACATGCATCAATACGTAATTAGAAAACTTAAAAAGTATTAATATCTGAAAAAATAAAGAAATGAAAATGATAAAAACAACAAATAAAACACAACTAAATACAACTAGCTGAATGAGATGAGGGATTGAACAGGAAGTCGGCGAAAATTAAATCGATTGAGTGGGGCAGCTATATAACAACTAATTAATTTATGGTGAGAGTTGAGAGGTTTGTATAGTCCCTCCTTGAACTTTTCACGAAACGATATTAGTGTTACACGGCGAGCTTCGATCTATATATCGATTAATTCGCATTGGTATTATATTGGGTTTGTTGCCTTTATCCTCTTTACAATATTTTAGGCTTCTGTAACCAAAATCGGCAATCTCCATTGCCCTGTCTATAATTGTGCAGTCATTATAATTTTAAAATTGAAAGAACGAGAAAGCCTCCATGTTTATGTTTTCTCGTGAATTTTCTATTATCAAGCGAGAAAATTTGGGAAATGTTAAAAACAGCTAGAAGTTTTGGTTGCTCCTCGCAGAATATTAATGTAATTGCGCTGTTTATAGACAGCAGGGAAATTGAGATTGCCGGTTTTGGCTCCGGCCGCCTCATTTATCTGTAACTTATCAGCTCTCATATTCTCGCAATGCGTGGACGTTTATTGATTCAACGCTGAGGGTTTAGGAGCTTTTACTTGCGTTTCAATTATAAGACAATCTATACTATAAGCTCCAAGACCTCCTAATTTTGCGAAACTGGTGACGCTTAGTTCCAGCGTTCTACCGGGCCGATTTTTATGATTTTTGCGGCTATCGACGGGCAATTGTCTCTAGATAAGCCAACTCTTTTCAGATTTTCAAAATATGGCCCAGGTCTTTTTATATTACGTGGTAAAGTTGCGAATTCTCCCATTTAAACAATGTAAATTTATACTTTTTGTCATAGTTCGTTTGAGCGTTCTACCGGGCCGATTTCCATAATTTTTGCGTAAATCGAGAGGTAATAGGCCCTAGATAAGCCCGCTGTAATCAGATTTTGGAAAAAGGACCCAGGTTTTTTTTAAAATCACGTTATAAAAGTGAGTGAGTTTACAGAATGCTCCGGGACTGCTACCGCTATGCGCGGGAGGATGCGCAGTGGTCGAGGAGGTTGCGCAGTAGCTGTGTAGCCTGCGCATCAGCTCTACACTTATCTACACAAGATTCGCACCAGTAATCTCATATCGAACAGTGGCCGAGTCGTCAAAGACGTCGGATGCGTCCACTTGACTTCGACGTGGGTTCGATCCCCGACCCTGGATATCTTAATTATTACATGACTATCATTATTCATTGTTTTACTGCAATATTTCATCAAGCAGTCATTCCAAAACGCGTCCTTTTAATTTTAAAGTAATTTTAAGTATAAAGTTTAAAATTAAAGTATATCTCATATCGTAATTTTTTAGGGGGAAAATAAAACTAACACTGATAGGAGGGTAAAAATAGGGCCGCGAAGCGGCCCATTGATGGCGCGGAGCGCCTTCAGGGGGTTGGGCCGCGCAGCGGCCAGGGGGCGTACCCCCTAGTAAGAAATAACAGCTCACGACTAAATACAACGTGCAAATAAGAGAGGATAGAAATCGGCGGGTTTAGCAGGTGCTGCTGCAGGTGCGCAATAGCGCTGCCGACTGTCGCTATCTACTTTACCGTGCGTTCAAGTCTCCGACTAAATTGTTGTGCGTGTTGCGTTTCGCTTGTGTCGCTCATCATTACTGCCAAAAACCCCGTATAATCATTCGAGGGTTGCCAAATTTCTTCTTATTGAATGCTTATTTTTAAGGAGAGTTATACATATTTTCTCTTGAAAATTTCAGATAATTTAAACTTGAAGGCGAATAAAATTTTCTGAAAATTTTGAATAAAAAATATCCACAGATTTCTCTGAAAATTTGTATTTTACGACAGGAAAACGACAGGCAACGTTTGAAGGTTTGCACAGCGTTTTTAATCAGAACGGTAAACACTAACAACGAAAAACACTAATAAGTAAGATCCACCGACGAGGTCTAAATAAAAGATGATATCAATATAGGTCTCTTTTGGAGAGACCCCATCTTAGTATTCCAACGCATCTACTTGAGCTAAAGACTGCCGTGCTACAGAAGAATAGAGTACCTGTATAGCGAGAGTATGGACAGATCGCTTCATGGAGGGCTTAGGGCCCAAAAGTGCAGCCACCCTTCTAACCAACCTCTATCGCACAAAATTTCACTGCCAGTCTGTAGATTCCAATTCTAACGAAGATGGCTAAGAAAGTATATAAATGAGCGTTCTTCCACAAAAATGAGTAAATTTATGCAGAAACTAAGTCAAATACGTGCTTTATAAACGATGGTTCGTAACAGTTGTATTAATAAATCGCTCTGGATAATTGAAATTCATAGGTTGGCTGCATTTCTGGGCCCTAACTTTATTCGAGGAGGCATCGGTGAAGGCCTGATGGATTTTCGGAGTTTCACATCCGTCTATACTCTCGCTATACAGGTACTCTACAGAAGAACGCTGTATGGACATTCGAGAGTTGCCAAATCTCCTCTGATAAAATGATTATTATTGAGGATAATTTACGAATAGTTTCTTTTGAAATATTCTGATAATTAAGATCTGATCGCGAACAATATTATCTGAAAATCTGGAGGAGAGATATTCACAGCTTTCTTCGTAAATCCATATATTTTATCAAAGGATCTTTGGCAACGTCTGAAGGCTCATGCGGCATTTTTCCTTAGCACGACAGAACACCTCTTCTCTTAGTTTTGCACCAATACTCATTAGCAGGCCTACCACATCCCCAGCTCGCGTACTGATACCAGTTTTAAGGTCTGGGCCCCATGAATGATAACCCCCCTCCCCCGCCCCTTATTACCAGAAAAATAATGTGTAATATTATGAAAATCAATGAGGTTAGAATAAAGATAAAATAAATAACTGATTATTACATTTGAAGAGAAAAGTTAATTCACATACAGAAATTTATTTATGTACTAGAAATCTTGAAAATAAATAGAAATCTTCAAAAAAGTAAGAATAAGTCTACAGTGCCCAAGCGTGTTTTTGAATATATATATATTCACATTTTGCGAAATTTTGTGCGTAAATGTTTTACTTTTCCTTACGAGACAAGGGTTATTATGTGATTTCGAAGTAGTGTGTCACGGGCGGAACAGGCCCCGGTATTTGAAAATTTTAGAATCTAATGACATTTTTTAGCCTTGATTTTCCCATAGAATGGTTCGGACCCAGCACTACTCTACCATCCTGTTAGTGGAGAGTAATAGAACAGAAAATAGGAATGGATTAGTTTATAAAAATCGTACAAGAAAACAATGGAGTGTGGTTAAATGTGGGCATTATCGTGTTGGACAGGAGCAGTCGGTTATGCCGTGAGAAAAACAAACCTGTGATGACGGTGAGCCATGACGCGGTCCGGTGTCTTAGAGTCTCACCTCTCGAGTCTCGGCCTTCACAAATGAGAATTTCTTGCCATTTAGCCTTCAGCTTGCGTTGCGCAACGTCCAACCAGCCACGTAACCTCACTCGATTTTTCTTTTTTCCTTTTTCCCCCATTCTTTCTCCTCCTCCACTTTTCTTTTCCCTCCTACAAACCGACAATGAAGCTGCACGAGCCCGCAATGGCGTCACTTTAGCTGGATTTTAAGCAAAAAGACAAGGTACGAGAGGGTTGCACAACTTCAGAAAATGGGTATCGCTCTCTGCGCTAGAGTTTACTCTGATAACCTCGTTTCTTCTTGTTACCACCGCAAATGGGGTTTAAGGGGCTCCTGGTTTTTATAATTTATTTTTTAATTTTATTTTTGTTTCCTGGTCGAGGAAGGGGTTGAGACCACCCCGAAATATCCCAGGTTCTTATGTCTCAGTTTTAAGCCTTCTTTACCCATTAATTGTTTTGTGTTTTTTCTAGTTAAATTTTTCGGGCTATCTTAGTGTATTATCTTCAAAAATATTGTGATTTATGATCTGAAAATCAGAAAAATGAGGGGAAACGTTTGGTTTCAAACCCTTGGTGTTTTATTTTTATTTTCTTCCCTTTTGAGGGTGGGCTTTTACCCAAGGTGGTGTCTAAAAATGAGTTTACCTATACCTCAATCCCAATGGCGTGGCAGAATTGCGATTTATCGATTAATTTGCCATTTAACCTTACGGTATAGGATTGGTAAATAGGGTGTTCGCGACGAACATCTTATTCATTTATTCTTTACTATAGTTTTAAATGGGGAAATATCAATAATCGATCATTTACGCTTCGCCGCTGCTTAATCCGCCGGTGCCGAATTCTGTACCTTGGTCCGGCGTGAGAGAAAATATTATCCAACCCTTCTTGATAAGGATGACTATTCCTAGCTATGAAATCGAATCCTGTGCGTACATTGTATTCTTGTCCGGAAAAAAAAATCCTAAAAGTTTCACCACCTTCAAATATACCCGAAAACACAAACAGTCCTCAAAAAGCAGGGTTGTTGTCGAAAATTTATTTTTTCAGAAAATTGCTGTGTTTAAGAAAAAACTAATTTCATCCCTAGATGAAGCTGCAAACATCACGTGAGATCGCTGTACTACATGTTCCGATGATCCCCGTCGTCTGTAAACTCAAATGATTCTAAGGTTTTTGTCAAATGAAGATACGTCCTTGCATCCGGGGAGCGGTGTTATGTGCAAGCCTGAGAAGTATGGAATCCACTTGGCTCGAGAATATTGAGGATCAAGGATTTCGTGCCGTATTCTCGACTTTTTTTCTTTTTTTCTTTTTGCTATTTTTTGATAACGTCACTTGAAATCAAAACAACCGTAATAACCGAAAGAGCCATGAAAGGAAGAAGGAAGACAGAATGACCCTCGGTTTCTTCAACTGGTCTGTAACACGCGATTTTTCGATTTGTTCGGGACCAAATGCGTGACACCTCCCTGTCAGACACACCGCTTCTACCAGCGGAGCACCTATGCTAGATTTGTTCGGTAATTGTCAATTTTTGAGAATACGTTTAATAATCACTCAGCGCATGACCCCTTGCGAACGAATATTCGTCAGGTAGACATAGGCGTACCTAAGTCATTCTGCTAGGGAGGCTCGGTCCCCTTATTATTATCGGGGGCCTGGAGGGTATAGAATAGCCTCCAGTCTCGAGGGGGGGAGGGTACAGGGGGCATCCTGCGAGAAATTGTTGAACTTATAAATCTAATTGAACGCATTGCGAAGCTTATTCCAGAACGCAAATTTTCCAGTAATTTCTGCGGAAAAATTACGGTTTTTTTTACCCTCAGCAAAAAATACTTTCGAATTATTACATTGAATAGGTTCCAAAAATTTCTGAAATTTAAACTCTTTTTGAACGCGTTTTGAGGCTTCGATTATGAAAATTTTAGAAAATATTAAGTGAATGAACTCGTGTTTTTATTACAGACTCTACATTAAGAGAGGTAATCATCCTCGGCGAAGGTCTTTCCCCACCATCGAAAATTTCTGGGGAGGGGCACATGATACTATTTTCAATTCCAGAGGGGGGGGGGGGGAGGTCCCCCCTGGCCTTCCCTTCACACGTCTATGGAGTTAGAAAGGAATCTAAGGAAAATAACTGTAACTCCAAAAAATCCGATACATTGGTATTTATTTATTTATTTATTTATTTATTTATTTATTTATCTATTTATCCAAGTTTACAATTGTACAAAGATATTGATGGCTGAAGTGGGAAACCACGTACCACCATTTACGACGTTGAAGACTACCTATCATACTTCATTTTTTCTCTAGAAATCTAGTCAACGTTTTTTTTTTTTGAGAAGTTCCATGATTTTTCTTCTCGGTTAGCGGAATATACTGTATAAATTGCAAGCTATAAAGTTAGCTTATTGTTTCTCATAGAGACCAAAAATAGCAGCGGAGCTCTTGAAACATTGCAATGGAGATGCGTGGTCCCGCACTTCGGCTATTAATATATTCCTAATTCGCAAAAGTTTCAAAGTGGCATTCTTGTTGCGGTTATCTGGAAGTCGAGAGGTTGGAGATTGTTCGTTTTAACCCTTTACTTCTCATTCAATCCGAATCGAAAGGCTCATGTCGTCGTCTTTGCTACGAGGGAGAGTGATTCCACTCCATTGTTGCCGTATGGACTCAAAGTGTCAATTCATTTCACAAAATTGTACCTGTGCAATTTTCAATCAAATTTGTCCTGATTTTTGCATGAAATCTAAGGAAAAATCAATGAATTTTTTAGTTGGAAATGCCCAAGATTCCCCAGGCTAATTAGCAGTTCGCAAGGGAAAATTTGGTTACCTTTAAATGAAATTACGTGCTTACTTGAGGGAAACGGCGGTATAAGCGTTTATAACTCTTTCCCTGCGGCTGGATCTTGAAAGGCTGCAAAAAGACGGCTCGCGGCGGAGCGTTGGAGTTTGCACTAGCGGAGGAAGACTAGGAACAGAATGATGCTCGCAATGTGGCAGTTTTTTCACCTGCACGAAGAAATCACGGTGATGTAGAGACAGGGGCTAAAATGCTGTCAAGTTTGAGCGATGCAACAAGTTTTTTTGCACGCGAGTGGTGCAGGTTCTCCAATGAGCCGTGCAAGGCTGCCAAAATTATACCCACGCTACATTAAGCTCCGGTTCTTGAGGAACGAGAGACAGCGAGACTGTTGCAGTGCTGCCATTTTATTTTACCAAAGATTCAGAGATTCCAATTTTAAATTGATCGGTCAAACTGACGAAAAACCCCGTAATTCCGAGAAAAGTTTAGATCATGATTTGAAAAGTTCCGGAATTCGGCATTAATTTTGGGAATTGGCAGCACTGAGCTGATGCAAGTCAAGTAAGGAACCAGGGAAAATATCACCATTGAGTACATAGAGTCGTAATGTAAGTGGGAGAGCCGGCGCCATGTTCTACTCAACGAGCTCCGATCCCGGTGTGCGGCGTCACTTTTTCGATTTATATTCGATCCAAAATGGCGGTGTAGAATATGGCCGGGTCCCCGCGTATCGTAAACAATCTATTATGTATCGAAAAAGGGACCCGGCGCCACACGAATCTCGGAATTCGGGACCTGGAAAATGCGTAAAAGTGGCGCCAGCTCTCCCACTTGCATTACGACTCTATGTACTCAATGATTATCACTGGTCCTAGTAGAGAGCCCAACGATTAATCTGCCGTGCTAAGGAAAAACGCCGCATGAACATTCGAGAGTTGCCAAACTTCCTCCGATAAAATGGTAATTTTTTAGGGGAATTATGAGTGTTTTTCCTTGGTATTTTCAGATACTGTAGAATAAATTCCGAATGGAATTCTGTGAAAAATAGACGGAAAAATATCCACAAGATTTCTGGCAAACTGGCATCTAATCGAAGGAAATTTGGCAACGCGTGAAGGATAATATGACATTTTTCTTTGGCACGGCAGCAATGCTCAGTACGTAGCGAGTCTCGATTGTTTTATTTAATTTGTGTCTCTTTATGTGTATTCGGCAGTTTTGCGAATATAGATATAATTACTAATCTTTTGATTTGTCTCTCTGTTTCAGGTAAGTCACAAGGAATCACTCAGTGGCATTACAAAATCCTATCTAAAATATTCTCAGAATGCGATCAAGTAAATAGACATACCTACAGTTATTTTTATTTTCAAAAATTGATCTATAGCCAAGGAATAACCAACCGGATAAGATTTGTATTCTGGTCTTGCAAACATTTTTCTGTTTTTCTTCTCATAATTTATTCAGCACATCTTTGTTATTTTCACCAAATTTAGCATTAGGCATACCAGTACGCGTTGAATCTAGGTTAAAATTTGTCACTGCAAAAACATAAAGGCACGAATCATTCAACATGAAACGTTCAATGAGGAAATAATGCTTCTCCAGGTGCAGTTTGAAGAACAAGTGTCTCAAATTCGACATGGAATTAAACTTTCTGAAAGAAAAGAGATACCAATGCTTAAACTTTATTCACTACTTAGACCATAAAAGACAGATGTTATAAGTTAGGAAGATGCTTCAAATTCACCTGAAAAGAAACTAAAGATTTCAAGCAGTCTAGAGATAGGTAATTTCGAATTTTTTGACGCCAGAAAAATTTCTGATTTTGAAATATGAAAGGTGACAAAGGGCTTGAAATAATTAAGTTCGAATGCGCAATTACGGATTTTTTGGAAGAAAGACTGAAAAATGTAGCATCCTCTAAATGTCGCGCCTTAGTCTATTTGGTATGCCCTGGAAAGCTTTCAGCAAAATATCGATTTTTTTTTTCATTTGACTAAAAATCCAAATCAGTTACAATTTTAGTCTGATAATTTCTATACAGTCGCTGATCACTCGTTTTGAGACCGAAAGGGACGTCACACTCTTTCGGTTGAAACCCCATCAAATTGATGGTTAAAGTGGAAAACCACGTTTCTCGGTTTGCGACATTACAGACTTCCTAAAATACTGTATTTTTCCTTTAGATAACTTGTTAACTTAATTACTCAAATACTCTCTTGATTTTTCTTCTTCGCCAGTGGAATATTCTGAACAAATTTCAAGCTTTGAAGTTGGCTTGTTTATCTTAATGTAGGGGCGGAAATGTTGAAGCATATTGCAATGGAGATACGTAGTTCATCACTTATGCCATCGAGAAACTCCCGAACCCATCGTCGCAGTGTTATCCTAAAATGAGTAAAAAGGTGTGATTTCTGCTATGTCTCAGAGTCACATAACTGAACACCAACAAGTAGCTCAGCGCGTTCACCGCATAATGTGTAAGTTCTCACGTTTTATATCCAAATATAGGGGCCTGTCCATATTCGACGCGTTAGAGGCGATAAGCCCGCGTGCCTTTATCGCATTACCCCTCCCCTCCTCACCGCTCCCTACCCTTCCCCGCCACTCCGTGCCCCTGCCCCCTTTTCTCTTCTACTCCACTTCTCATTCTACCCGTTTTTTTGTTGTATCCTTCTCGCCATCCTCTGCAAAAGACGGCGTGCGCTTCAAAGGCCGAATCAAATTCTGGACAGGGACAGAAGGATCGAAATATTTTTGATCAGTGGTTAAAATACATTTCACATTTTCCCCTCACGTTTAGAGGTGTGGAAAAGGATGAAATTGTGCCACTGCATTTTTTACCGGCGGTCAGATTTAATGGTTCGAGTTTTGGATAAGCCCGTCGGAGTTTTTGGAATAAGATTCAAAAGCCTGCTTTTTGTATCAACAAGGTTGTCCGCTCTTTTTTGCATTTTTACTTCCTTTTTTTCTTTCTTCTTTCTTTTTTTT
The DNA here is from genome assembly GCF_918797505.1 of Bemisia tabaci. NCBI lineage: Eukaryota > Metazoa > Arthropoda > Insecta > Hemiptera > Aleyrodidae > Bemisia > Bemisia tabaci. Next base: position 41,849,924 of record NC_092794.1, on the reverse strand, counting down.
CGGTATGGAGACTACTTCGTCCATCTTTGTTTTACAGTCATGTGGCTTAAGTGGCTTCTGGTCGGCCAGAAAGCGTGTTGATGGCAAAACTTCAAAATTACGTAGGTGCTCCAGTGGACAAGAAATGTCCTATCCCCGAGCGCAGAGAGGCGATGTTTCCGTTTTGCCAGTTCGCCTACAATATTCGGTAGAAGCAACACAATCTCCCAATAATCGAATACTGGTATCATCGTAAAATGGCACGCTTACACGCAGCACGCACAAGAAATCGACTGTATTTTGCCATTAAGAATCCAATTTTGGCTCAGCTCAGGAACAACGTATGCATCATTGGTTTCCCTATGCACATACGTGTTTTTATGGATGAGCCAGCTATTGTGGTTCGTTTCGCAGAGGGACTCAACATGAAAGTATTCATTTTTACACTTATAAAGCAGCAAAAATATTTTCACGGATGGACCGAACCGTGGCCGCTTTTCATCGGCCCAGGTCTTGCAATACGTTGGTGGAGCGGCAGGGTTGCACGGATGAAATGAAAAATTAGATAAATTGAACATTTCTGTGAAATATTTCATGAAATTTCACATTAAATTTCAAGATTTTCTTTCTCATGAAAAAGTGCAACACTGCGAAGCGGCGATCTCGAGGCTGGTGGGAGGGAGGGGGGAGGAGGCAGGGCGGTGGACGCGCGCGACGGGCGCCGGACATCAAATAAAAACATAAATAACGCAAAGGCAGTTCACAATTTTATCAACGTCGGAGCGGCCTCAGAGAGGAAACACGCGGCTTTTGATCTGTTAGTTACGACTCCCGCGAGCTGCCAGGCCGCTGGCTCCGGCCGCGGTTTAAAAATTTTACAACGCGAGGTGAATTTCTTGCAGATTGCGCTGGAGCACGGAGCGCGCGGAGAGACACCGTTTGCGCGGCGCGACGCGGGATGGATTCTTAGCGTGGTTCCGTTCTGAGAACCGCGCGCCGCGCTGGGGCCGTTTCGACGGATGCCGCCGCTTCGCATTGTGCTCGCGAAAAATCCCAGGAATGAAATCTTCATTTGTTCGCCGGAGTTCCATCCTTGCACGACCTATCTACGTTTTCACCCCTGCCCGCTCCCCCTCGTCCCGTAACCCCCCGGGCCCGGCTCCCGGGTTCGAGGCCAACAGCCCTTCCCGGTAACCTGTCCGGGAACGGAGCCTAAGTCTACCTTCCAGAGATGTCTCACCGATGCTTTTCGTATTTGCTCCGCCCGGGGGAAAAAAAAACCTCTCAACCTCAGTTCGTTCGGAACACCAAAGTTGCGAAGAACAAAGCGGTTATGGCAATATTAAGCACTGGACGAGATATCGAACAAATTTTGCCGAAAGACCAATTTCGGCTGTATCCGAATTGCGTCCCGAGCTCTATCCGAATTGCGTCCGGCGCATATATCGGGCAGGTGGCAACATCGCAAATGAAAGGTGATGTCAATCGATGATGATCGGGCTTGTTCAGTGAAAAATTGCCGGTGTTTTGTAATGATGAAAAATCGATGGCGAAATTATTGAATCTAATACGGAACACGATCACCAAAAAAACTTGACAATTACGTTTTGGTGAGACAAAAAGTCAGCAACTCTGTAAAAAAGCAGCAGCAGCAGACATTTTTTACCAGTAAAAAAAGTAATTTTTCAAGTGAAACTACCGTGACGGAAGGGTCCTTTACCCCTTGGATCATTTGTTTTAAAGTTTATGACGAGCCTCTCTTGATCTCCAGTCGCCAAACGGTTTTCGTAATGTGGGAACTTTATGTCAACACAACCCTGACATTCATTGCTCTTTTCTCTTTATTTTATTCTAATTTCCGGACAACGGTATCAACGCGAGAAAAAGGTGAGCAACGTTGTCATTTACACCTTTTTCTTAAGAATGAAATGGGCGCGATCTAGGACGCAGTTCGGAGAGTCCCGCCGGACGCAATTCGGACTCCGGACTCACCTCCAATTTCATCTTAAGTATTTCATATCGTCGCCCTCCTTACGTAAGGACGTAGTTAACTTCGTAATGAACCCTATCGTCTGTATAACTCATTGCTTTCTCAGGCTCATCTCAACGTGTAGTTACGCCCTTATGTCAGCCAAGCGACGATATATTGGTAACAATATGTACAGTCGAAATCAATTTTGGTCTCAGTACCTCAGATTGGGACCCGATGCCTGTGGCAGTAGAGTGGCGTGCTTTGAGATACATCGATTAATCCGTCATCTGAACCTATAGAAAATGATCGATAAACACGGTGTTCGCAACGAACTCCTTAATAATCGATCTTTTACCGTAGCATCAAATGGGGAAATATAGATAATCGATCATTCACAACTCGCTACTGAACTGTGGCGATTGAAGACAATGAATTTCAGAGACCTCGCACTGATATATCTCCACAGTGTAAAATTTAATTTCGGAAGTCAACGCTCAGATTCGCATGATGATGATCGATGACTGTTACAGAGATTTGAGCGATTACTACGGAAATCCTAACCCACCTTATAGAAAGTCGCCATGGAAAGTGCTCGTCCCGACATTCATCAGCCATTGTGAGGCGAATTTTATTTTACTTTATTGTCGCTCGTCTGATGGAACCTGGTTCTAGCAAGTGCGCAACGCTGCCAATACTCCATTTAAAAACCAGTGAATATATCGATTCCAGGTGAGCCAGGCTGCCTTACATAAAATCGATCACTAAACATACATTTAAATGGAGAAAAACAGTGCTGGCAGCTTGGAAGAATCGACGCTGACTCTGTAGAGACTCGAGAAGAACTGGCACTAATGCGCGTGCGCATGGTTGCGTGAAATGGACGTGCTTTTGGAGACTTTAACGAAAGAGTAGAAAAGTCAACCGCGGCTGGCGAAACTTGATGAACAGCGTGTGTTAGCGCTTTAACCTATGCCTCTCACGTGATATTGTTATCAAAGAATAGACATGACCGTAACAAAGATTGAGCATTAGGCATGTTTGAACAGAGGACATAGCTATCTATATTATACAGCTACAAGCAAAATCTTGGAAGCACTATTTCTGAGGAACTGCCGGACCGATAAGGATGATCTTTACATGTATGTCATCTGTAGTAGATGTAGATGTGCAAAAAATTATGAAACCCCGAACTTTTAATGCTGTAGAGCTTTTAAAGCTCATGTCACTTGAGTCAAATGTTAATAGCGTGAGATATATGTCGTTTCCGCTAGAAACGTCGAGGTGTGGGATTTTACCTGAGTGACTCGAATAAACAATAAAACAATGGAAAAGCTCGTGAAGGGCTCCTCATTCGAGGAGTTGAGGAACGGTGCATCGCTCAGGGTTCAAGGTCCAAGGTATAAAGTTTAACTCAATTTTTCCTGTATTCTTCCGGCTTCGATTTGTGGCATTGGTCAATTTACTTGATTGCTGAATTTCTATTAATATTGACAGCAGATAAACAGCACATACAAAGTGAGAAGGCAGGCGCTGCTTCGCGTCAGGACGGGCCAAATATCGGCCGAACGGCTCTTAACGGTCGAAATCTGATTTTTTTTTTTAAATTAAGTATTTAAAAATAACATACTTAATGGAAATCTCTCCAGTAAGTGGCCTGTGAGATTATGTACATCCAGCTATTCCTCATCATTTACAAATCTGAGTGTTACGTCAAAAATTTTGAAATCGATGCAGCTCGAACACAAAATGGTGTATTAAAATGGAAGAACATACATTTGCCTATACATATGCGTAAAGGGCCCGCAAAGCGGGCCTGAGGGCGCGAGGCGCCCTCCCGGGGGTTGGGCCGCGTAGCGGTCAGGGGGCAGGGCCCCTTAGTAGTTGATAAGAAAGTCCCATGTTCCACATCAATCGTCGATTGTCTGTCAAAGCGGAATTTCGGTTCGTAAGATTGAACATTTGATTCGTGAGGTTGAATATCGGTTCAGTTCGGTTAAATCATGAATTTATCTCCCGTGGACCAGGATCGAACCTAATTTTAGAAAAATTCGCTTAGATAAGAGCTCGTCCCAATATTCATCAGTCACTGTGGGGCGAATTTGATTCGATTTTTTTGCTTGGTAAGTTGCTCGTCACTGATCTGGTGAGATTTGATTTTTCGCGCTAATATGCGAACTTTCCTTTTGTTTCACCTGATTGCTCGTTCAGTTCGGTATTGCGGAGTTTTTAAAACATCAATGGCCGCAGCGCCAAACCACATACCTCCATTGTGGTGTTTCAAAAGATCCGCTTCTCTTTTATTTTTTCGAGAAGAGAAACATGCCAACTTTATCGCTTGAAATGTGCACACAAATTGTCTGTTAGTACACAAAAAAAAAATTAAGAAGTTACGTTGACCAGATTTCCAAAGAAAAATTAAAGTATAACGGGAAGTTTTCAACGTCAAAAACATAGATTCGTGGTTTTGCACTTTTGCCATCGATTTAATGTCTCCCGTATCGATACTCCCTAGTTCAAGCGGCTCCGAAAAACAGCGAGTGGCCAGTAGTCCAGGCATATAAAGAAAAGAGCCTGCAAAAATCCCGGGGAGCAGTGTTATCATTGATTCCTATGTGATATTTGACGCTGAATTTTAACTTTGCGTCATTAATTTTAGACCGGAAAGTTACCAAATATGGCAAAAATGGCCTAAAATCGGCATTTTTTGCGAATTATGGCCTGTAACTCGCCAAAAATTGATCTGACGACAAAATAGTTATTTTTAGAAATAAAGCTCGTTAAAGTTCCAAAAAAAAATTTTGTATACGTTTTTTGCTCAAGAGCAAAATTAAGCGCGCTGGCAGGCGCCAAACTTTGAAAAATGAGCAAAAATTGCGTTTTTTTGCAGATTATGGCCTGTAACAGTGTAACTCGCCAAAAATTGATCTCACGACAAAATTAGCTATTTTCAGAAATAAAGCTCGTTAAATTTCCTATAAAAAAGTTTCACATTTCAAAAGTTTCACATTTTTTGCCTACGGGCAAAATTAAGCGCGCTGGCGGGCGCGAAACTTTGAAAAATGAGCGAAAATTGCGGGATTTTTTTGCGGTTTTTGCTTTACCTATGTCTCCTTTTTTACCCGCCTGCAGAGTAATTTCTGGACAAATTAAGTTAAGATAATAAAATTCACACTGAGCTCCATGAATCGATGTAAAAAATAAGGAGCCCAACACATTGCAGTGTTGCCAAAATTACCTAAAATTGTTTGCTGGCGGTGTTGGACCATTAATTGTCTTATTATCCGTCTATTTGTTTAGTCTCCATTTTGTAAAGCGGGGATAATGAATCGAAATCAGCGGAAAGGAGGATGAAATAATTCCTTGTCACATTTTTTTTTCAGCAGAATGAGGTGGAAACACTTCAGAGGGTCGTGCGTCCACTAAAGTGCTCTATCGTGACACTTGTAGTGTAGTTGCGCCAGGACATCGAGCTCCTTGAAAATGGCATAGATCGAAAAATGCAAAGAATGAAATTAGTTTTGCAATTTATATAAAACCGATTAACTTCATTCTATATAAAAGTGACTTACATATTAAGGCAGAATATCCCATCCCATCCCATCCCATCCCATCCCATCCCATCCCATCCCATCCCATCCCATCCCATCTCATCCCATCCCATCCTATCCCATCCCACCTATAATAGTTACCCGACCTATGTCATCAATTCTTTCGTTCACAATAACTATCGTTAGATTTATGTTAGCTGATTCAAATTTTGTAATTTTGTCCATTTCGGTCTGATGAAGAACTGTATAGATTTTCGGTAAAATCGCATTTACCGTTCACTTATAAACGGTAATTAACGTAAGTGCCCTACACACGCTGTTTTCCACTAAACTGTTTTTATGAAAGTTCCATTCCTTGGTTTCCTTGGTAACCTTTGTTTGCTATCAGCTGATGTTTTATTTCCATTTTTTTTCCGTTGTTGGCCAAGTCAACGGATTTTGGAACGGACCTGTTTTTTTTTTTTTTTTTTAATCATTGCTTGGTTAGTTCTAATTTTTTTTGCAAGCATTTATTCTACCCCCCCCCCCTCCCAGCTCATTTTTCTAATTCCCGCAGCCCTCTCCCCCCACTCATTTTATTTATATTTTTTTTTCTTATGGCATGCCTTGCTCCCCTACCACCATTTTTTCAGGGTTTCATTCATAGGGATAAAATATTGTATTGTATACTGATCTTCAATGTGTCATTCGATATAAAGCAGGATAGACAGGGATAAGACGGAATTTATAGATATTCACCGGGATGAAAGGTAGGACTTTTGAGAAAAGGGGAATAATCAGTGTAAAACGGGGTAGGTAAGAATTAAACAGGATAGATAGTGATAAAACTGGGTAATGTTGATCGATCTTCGATATATCGTTCAATATAAAATACGATGGACATAGATAAAACGGGATGCATTGATATTAATTGAGTTAATGGAGTAAGTTTGAGAAAAGGGTAAAAAAGTTGAAAATAATCAGTGTGTAACCGCAAAGATAAGGATAAAACAGGATAGGGAGGATTATCCCACCCTTCGATACATCGATCTTTGATATATTGTCCGATATGAAACAGGATGGGCAAGTGACATAATCAATTAGAAACGGGATAGATAGAATAAATCAGGATGGATATGGGTACTATAGGATATAGATAGGGATAAAACGGGATGTATTGATATTAACTGGGATAAAAGGGATGTTTGTCGTGTTTGAAGTTTTTGCTGTGTTCGCTGTGTTTGATGTGTTTGTCGTGTCTAATATGTTTGGTGTGTTTGTTGTGTTTGATGTGTTTGTTGTGTTTACTGTGTTTGATGTTTTTGCTGTGTTTGATGTTTCATGTGTTTTTGTCGTGTTTGATGTGTTTGATGAGTTTGCTGTATTTGTTGTGTTTGATGTGTTTATTGTGTTTGATGTGCCTGTTGTGTTTATTGCGTTTGTCGTGTTTGATGTCTTTGTCGTGTTTAATGTGCTTGACGAGTGCAGTATTTGTCGTGTTTGATGTGCCTGTTGTGTTTGATGTGGTTGTTGTGTTTGATAAGTTTGTTGTGTTCGTTTGGTTTCCACTCAACCCACCTATATTCTATCTTCAAGTATACAGGCTGTCCCAAAAGTCCCTTCCACCCCCTCTAAAATTTTACCTGATGAATGTTTTGAAACAAAACTTCGAGAATGTGCAAATATCAATGTAAGATACTTTTAGGGATCCCCAAAGTTTTTGCCTCCCCCCCCCCCCCCCGGAAGGGACTACGGGCCCCAACTTTTTTTTCAAATGGCAACATTTCCTTTGTGACACATCAATTCGAAGAGAATTAAAAAAGAAAATTTTTTGGCGCAAACCGCAAGTCAAACTCTTGATTTTTGACAAACTGGTCGCCGGTCTGATTTTAAAACAACGAAAATTTACATCCCTGTTTTCGTCGGTGGATTGAGATGAAACTTGGTTTTCGGAGGTTTTTTGGAACGAGAAAAACGATTCTGGCATTATTTTCCCGGAAAATTGTTGTCCTTTTCAAAATGGCGGCGGTCAATATGGTGACCTTGAGCGGCAAGAGAAGAAATAAGGCTGCTTATCGGTGAATTTGTATGAAACTTGGTATTAGGGGGCAAATCGTTATAAGAAAGAAGAATCTGTCACTATGGATTTTTTGAAATTCTGAATAACTTCAAAATGGCGAGGAAAATGGTGGAAACTTGGTATTACGGACGTTTACAGGTGGATTCGCATGCTGCCATTTTGAAAGTATTTGACATTTCAGAAATGCAATGTGGGAGAGTGATTTTTTGTCGAACCAAAAACCAACAAGACCCAGAGTTTCATTCGCATCCAACCGTAAACGTCCGTAATACCAAGTTTCCGCCATTTTCCAGACGCAAAAGGATTGATAAGCATAAAACTGCATTTATCCCGTTTAATCTGAGTTCATCCTAATTCAGTAACATTCATCTTTGCCGGCAAAAAAAGGTATTGCCGTCGTGAAATGACAGTTTGCCTTCAATTATTAATGTAGACAACACTAGCTCTCACGTGGTCCAGGAGTGGTATCATCGCCCGTGCAATAGACGTTCTCTGTCTGCTAATTTGTTTTTATGTCATGTCGAGTGCGCGTCTGTCAGTAAAGTAGTTGCTCCTCTTAATTGTTTTCCATTAAGCTGTTTTTATTTTTTTTTTACTTCCCGTTCGAGCACATGAACATTAAAAGAGAGAGATAAGAATGATGATTATGATGCTGATGCTGATGCTAATGATGATCATGAAGAAAAAGAAGAACAACGAATGGTGCAGAACAAGAAGAGTGAAAGGAAATAAGCTAAGATACATTTAGAGAGAAGAAGAAGGAGATAATGAAGGTGGGAGAAGCAAACAGAAAGAAGAAAGGAAAAGTTAAAAGAAAAAAGCAGTGAGAGGAAGATAGAAATAAAATAAGAACGTGGAAATAGTGGAATAGCTGTTTCATCGTGAAATTGCACGGTTACTTGGAACGTTTTTAAAAAAAAAGCATTTCACCAAACTGGAGAAGATTCAAACGATTCACGAGATTTTAACGTCATTTCATTTCACCTTCAATTTCAGTGTAGGCAACAGGAGCTTCCGCCTGGTCGAATAGCGGCATCGTTGTGAAATGGCACGCTCACTCAGGCAAAACAAGCTCCCATGTGGTCGAATAGTGGTATCATCCCGGAACAATATCGGCCTAATGCTTCCCGTTAAATTAGTAATTTTTGGTGAAGCATCTAGACCCGTGACTTGAGTCACGGGCTTTCCGCTAGTATGAATATAATTATTAGTACTTGCTTCCACGCCACCCAAGAGGCCCAGTACATGGCGCGTTTTATTTTTGCGTGGTGTCTCCACAACCTGAGACCAAGTTTTTCACGAAACTTGAATTCTTAAAAATTACTCTTCTCAAAAATGGTAGGTATGTTTTAATTATTAATGCCTTAAAAATAATCACGTGCACGCGTACATTCACAAACATTCAGTCACTCGATCATTAGCGGCCAAGAAAATTTAAACCATAGCGTTGTTAAAAAGAATCCAATCTTCTACACGGAAGATCGATTGCTGATTTGACGATTAAATCGTTAAAAAAATGCTCGACATTTTTCAAATGCACATTCCATAATAGTGGAAAGCAATTTTGTGGAGAGCCACAGTTGGTGTCATCAAAACCAAATAATGAAATTACGCAGAGAGATGTACTGGATAAGATTTCAGCGCAATCTGCAGGAATGATAACACAACAGACGGCTGAAATGTGCCGAGCCAGGTACACAGATTAAAGATGCAAACAAGCAGCGCAAATAGTATCGGGACATGCATGACCGCTGAACCTGGCTTTCTAAAGAGCTTCCATCAGAGCCACGAAAGAGCAATCACTTACGATTTAAAAGAGCCTGCCAGCGCGCTTAATTTTGCCTTTAGGCAAAAAATGTATAGAAACCTTTATATAGGAAATTTAACGAGCTTTATTTCTGAAAAACACTAATTTTGTCGTTAGATCAATTTTTGGCGAGTTACAGGCCATAATCCGCAAACAAATGCCGATTTTAGGCCATTTTTGCCAAATTTGGCAACTTTCCGGTCCGAATTTAATGGCGCAAAGTTGAAATTCGGATTCAACGTCAAAAATTACATAGGAATCTATGCAAACATTGCTACCCGGGATTTTTGCAGGCTATAGCCCCTTTCTTGGCTATTTGCCTGAACTACAGAGCGTGCTCCTAAAGCAGGAGATTGGGAAGGAGTGCTTAGATTAGAACTTCGGGAGCCGTTGTGTGAGGTAATTGATGTTCTTTTAATTATCGATTTCTCTCTTAGTGATTGTTTGCGAGTAAATCATCAGCCTGAGAGACTCGCTCGTGGAGTCGTGGGTGCTTCTACTCCCCAGGACGTTAATTTATCAGCTGGCTCCTTGTGCATCCCACCTTCCATCCTTGAACCTTCACCCTCTTTGCAACCCTTCCAGCCAGCCTCTTCCCTGGTCACACAATTCCCATAAAAAATAGGGTCAATGGCATGGCGTGGTCAAATGAGGTCATAGGTCAATGAGCAAATAATTTCAATTGAATAACAAAACGAATTTTCAAAGAAAAATTTCCGGCCGAACAATATTCTTAATGACTTTCTCCTTACTCTGAATTTTGATCCCTCCTTTGGAATTCGACCTTTGGACCGTCTTACTCTCCTACCTCACCCCGTCCATCGAGCGTCTTAAAAATATTATTGAAATAGAGAGAGGATTTATTTCAACCATTATTTAATCATTTACAATCTGGAATGATTAGGAGAAAAACCGCGTTCATAACATAACGTACTGATGCCAAAGGTCCTCATTGGAATCATTCGGTTCCCTGTCAGCAAACCATTACTCTCCGTAATTCGGCAAAAACCGCGCATGGACGTATGCTTCTATATCGTAGTTGAGCGGTTCTCTTTAGCAAAGCAACGGGGGAAATCCTTGGAAGACGGCAACATGGAATAGATGACCCGGTTTCTCACGAACTTGACCGAAAGAGGCAGAGCGCCTCTTGGGCTCTTCAGTGGCGCAAGCCCGGGATCAGCGCTACTCGTCGGACGAGTTAACGGAGGCTAATTAATAACGAGAACTATTTGTCAGCATCAGAACACCAACATCATCGTCGTTATTCCAGTTTTCTGAATCCGCCACGCGTCCAATTGCTCGTCGTTCGGCTATATGACCGCGCGCCAAAACTCGCGGGATCTTTATGACATCCTTCCCAGGATTTTGACGTGTGCACAGGTCGGTAATGAAATAATATTTCACTATCGGAGTTCGACTTTTCCCGAAATTGATACTCGGTAAATGACATAAGTACCTTTCTCACTTCCTGGAACCTTCAAATATTTCAGAGTTGTAAATAATCAATAAATCAAAACATCTAAAATCTACCCTTTATCTCACTATGATCGGATCATGTCACTCTTGCTTGAACCCTCTTCCCCTTTATTCCTATATGTCACTCACCTCTTGGACCCCCCCCCCCCCTGGGAGGATGACGTAATTTATGAACGGCCCCCAACTTTCGTTGTATATACAAATCGTGTTCTACGTGAAATTTTGATGGAAAAGCATTCATCAGAATCCTTCAAGTCGTTCCTTGTCTGGTGGTCCTTTGAGTTACGTTCTTCCGCCTGGAGAGGGCGATGCACGGAGGAAAACTTGGTAAAGGAGGAGGGTGCACGTAAAAAATCCGGATGCGTTGTATCTTCTGCTAAGATAATCAAACCCCAAAATTAAAAAAAAAAGAGGGAAGAGAAAAACTAATTGAGACCGGTGATTTTCGTCGGATTCGGTGTGTCACGATCAAAAAACAAAGGGAAAAGGAGGAGGGGTGGAACGAAAAGAGGCGGGTGAGCGAACCCGAACTGCGAAGGAAGGAGCAGTTGGACTTGGCCCGCGGCGGGTTCGGGGTTTGTGAGTCTCCAAGTTGGCGGCTTAGCGGGTTGCGGTCCGGCTTTAGTTATATTCTTTCCCAAATCAATTTCCGCCCATCTCCTCCTCCTTTTTGCCGGCAAAAATATTGGCAGCATCAAACGGGGTCCTGAAAGCAAAACCACGTATCTCAAAGCCTTGAACGAGTCTCCTCTCGGCTCGAAATGCATCGTTCCCGAAGCTCACGGACGGAGCCTTTTTGCCTCCGTGCTCCGATAGCGGGAGGAATCACGAACAGGGATAATATTTCGTCGTTATCTGCAATCGATTTTATTTTTTGGACCTTCTGTCTTTGGGCTCCTCCGAAACGCCGCCGCGCTGTGCCTCCGGCTATGTTGACCGAGCAAACACGGGGACCTCCTGTGCTGTGCTACGGAGGAACATCGTATGAGCCCTCAGACATTGACAAAAATCCTTCGAAAAATCACATTTTTTCGGGAAAATTTGTAAATACATTTTTTTACATTTCTCAGAGAATTTTGTCTGTCCTTTTATCTAAGGTGTCTGAAAATTTAAAGGAAAAATACTCTTCGACTTCCATTATCTGACGCACTCTATCATTACGGACCCGATCTCTCCTAGAAATTCCTGCCGACCTTCTCCAGAAATCCATCTCCGTTGCTCTTAGCATATCCTGTGTCCGTTTCTTCAGCTGCCAAACTTCACATCCGTATGTTAATATACTTTTGACTACAGCGTTGTATATCCTCCTCTTGTTATCTTTGGAAATCCGCTGATCCCAGAGGATTCCATTTAACATCGCTATAGCCTTCCTTGCTAAGGTGTTCCTTTCCCTGATAGCTTGATCCGTCCTTCCATCCTGGGTCAACCGCACTCCCAAGTACTTAAAGTGCTCGCAGCCTTTGATCTGCTGCCCATCCTCCAACTCAATGCTTTGCTGATCACCGCCAAAAGTCATCTTCTCAGATTTGGATATGCTGACTTCCAAACCCCACTTCCGATATTCTTCTACTAACTTGCGCATCATGTACTCCGCGTCATCTTGATCTTGAGCAACCACAACCTGGTCATCAGCAAAGCACAGAGTGAATAGAGTTTCAAGATCACCCAAGGGGACACCCATACCAGAACACTTCCTTTTCCATTCCTTTAGCACACACTCGAGGTAAATTTTAAATAATGTTGGCGACAAACAACATCCCTGTTTTAAACCCTTAGTCACATAAAATCCCGCTGACAACCCCCCATGATACTTAATTTTGGTAAAACTCCCTTTATAAAATCGCTTGACAGCATCAATCAACCCCCCGTTAAAATTAGATTTTTCCAAGGCCTCCCAAAGTTTCACCAACGGCACACTGTCATACGCTTTCTGGAGATCCACGAAAATTAAATGCAGCTCCTGAGCTACGGCCATTTTCTTCTCAATGACCTGGACAATAACAAAGAGGTGATCTATCGTAGACCTGCCAGCTCTAAAACCAGCCTGCTCCTCTGCTTCGTGATCCTGCCATTCGTCCTCGATCTTCGCTTTCAGTATCTTCCCGTACACTTTGCTTATTGTCCCGGTCACTGAGAGCTCTTAACTTAATTAAAAAATGCGAATATTTTTTGAAAGGGCATTTGGCAACATTCGGAAGCTCACATATCGTTTTTCCTTACGGCAGTCTCGTATTGTAGGTTTTTCTTCTCGCCTCTCTTGTTTTATCATTTGTGAGCAGTCAACTTGTGTGCTTGAATTCCCTCACATGAACGTATAATATTGAGAGTCAAATCGAGCCATCTCTTGAATAACTTCGCGCTTTGAATCAGCTCTTCTGGTTGATCAATGTACACGATCATGTCCGGCTAATTTCCCCACTTTTTTAGACTCTCTCATTCGGAAATATTCCTTTTTTAAAAACAATTTTCATACTACTATTGCTTCATCATATTGGCGGCGACTCAAATTGAATTTTTGCGGCACGTATTTATAAATATATCACTGAAAAGCGGTTCGCCACAAAGTGCAATTTTAATGCTTACTCACTTTATTAATTGAGTAATTTGCTGGAATATACCGGGACAGTTGCGATTTTGCAAGTTAGCAACACTGTTTTTCTTCCATTTATATCCTTTGGAATTATCGCTTTCAGGCGAGGCAAGCTGTCTCGCTAAGATTAGATTGATTTAAATGCATGTAAACGGAAGAAAAAAAGACCAGTCAATTTTCAAGAATCAAAACTGGACCGGTATTGATCCGAGCGACTAAGTTCGACTGTAAGGGAGAAACGAACCTGTTTTCTATTATTCCTCGATCGAATCGATGCCGATCGGTTCACGTACATCTGATTTCATCGACTCTTGTCAATTTGATACTATCCCTATCTATCTTTTTGGTAGAGATCTGATTTGCTTGAGTCTCGAGTGAACGCGCGGGCCATTCCACGATGGTACCACCACTCGACCACGTGAGAGCTCGTGTTGTCTACACCGAAATTGAAGGAAAACTGAAATGGCATAGGAGATAATATCCTGCAGATAATTATTGTAAGTGTGACTAGAAACAAAAAAGTTAACACCTCCGATAAACTTAAAAATCCAGCGCAAACAACTTTAAAGTATAACGCAACGGAAGGAAAAAGTGAGATTACGTGCACATGCATTCTATATCTTCATCAATTGTTCGAGTACTCCCCAAAATTCGTCTTCGATTACTTGCGCAGGCAGACGCTCATCGCTTGTTGGACATCATTATGATCGACACTCAAGTAAATGTAAGTTTATGTAACTCGACAATTATAAAAGATGGGGAAAGACACAAACTCTAGGAGGACGGAGTGAAGCACCTAGGCGTTGGAGGTAATTACTCGATGGGGAGCACACTGGTATTATACTACGTGCGTCTACGATACGCTGATACAGCAAAGAAGAAAAAGAAGAAAAAAGAACGTGTCATAGCATTGTTGAACGAATGTCCGATTCATTGTTCTTCTCTGCTTCATACTTTAAAGTCTCCGTTTGAAGAAGGAAAAATTTATTCTCATAATCTTCAAAACCAAAGCGGGATTTTACCTTTATTGGAGGAATCTGACAGCACCAAGATGCCCAAAATATGTTATTAAAATCTCTTTAAATTTATTATTAACCGTATTGTCGTGCATTAATTTTCATTACATTTTTTTTTTGCATGAATTTCCTTACTTTTTTGGAAAGACGCTCATTTTTAAACATTATCGGGCATCTAGTTTAGAAATGTGAGTAAAAAGGTTGGCAGAGACATTTATCTGGTGTTTTTCTTGTGACTGTCTTTTTGGATCCTAAAAGCTTCATGTTTCGACATATCCATACTTTTCTTCTTTTTTGGGATGATCATTGAAATTGATAGTCAAAGCTATAGACAAGGGAGGGAGTATGGAGCGATCCGGGCGGTTCTTGTAGACCAAGGGAAAGTAATGATTGACTAACCATAGAGTTTCTCATGGGCTGTCGTTAATTAGTCCATCAGCTACCTCCTCTGTCTATCGCAACCACCCACTTTCACCAATAGAATCTCCCCATATTCCTTTTTTTCTTCTTTGTCTATGGCTTTGTCTATTCACCTCAATAATCAGCTTGTAGGTACACCACTGTCGCATTCTAAGGAAGAACTCCATATAAGCATTCGAAAATCGCCAAATTTTATCGGATAAAACGAAAACTTTTGAGGAAAGTTATGCATATTTTTCCTTGAAATTTTCAGATATTTTTTATTGAATTGCAGACAAAAATGTCTGAAAATTTGCAACAAAAATATTCTAATTTCTTTCATGAAATTCGTTTTTATTGAAGGGTATACAGCAACTTCTGAGGGTTCATACGGCGTTCTTCCATAGCATGGCAGACTAGTCCAGGAGTTTATTTTTTAACCTCCCGTTGTGTGAATGCGTTTATAACGTTAAATTTTGCAGAAACATTCGGTGTTTCTCTTTCTCGTTATTCAGGCCTTGTTTAGAAACCCATTATCCTTATTGCGTTCCAGTCGTTTGAGCTTTTCTCAGAGTTGCTCGTCGCCTGAAAAACTCCGGTGACCGTCACCGGTTTTTCCGGTGGCCGATACCGGGAGCAGCATGCGTAGCGCGCGGCAGCGGCGCAGCGGTGGGAACGGGGGACGACATGCTCGGAGGACAAATCGTAGAAGGACTCCATGCTCGATGTCCAGCCGCTCCTATCTAATGATCGCCATTTCCCATTTAATGAGACTCAGAAACGTCCTAATATCGCGGCAGCTCCGAAGGTGATCTATGATTACAGAATCAAAACGGCTCAAAACTCCGAAGCGCCATTGCCATTTCCCCCAAAACCGCGTAACTCCGATTGAAAGCCTACGCAGGTATGTGGTTCTTCCCGATGAGCAGAGTGAATCGATATTTCTACCATTTGAAGCTCTCGTAGAGAATCGATACACCGATAATCGATGCTTTTGCGTAGGTTTAAAGGGCAGGTGAATCGAGACGAGACACCGGTGACTGCGTGTGTAACACTACAATCCACGGCGAAACAATGCAAGAATCTACGATAATGGTCGAGCTGGGGCCGCACTCTGCCCAGGGACTCGTGTCGGTGCGAGGGTGTGTGTGTGTGTGCGAGGGTATGGGCGCGGGGGAGGCTTCGCTTTAGTGATTGCAATGTGCGTGTCACTCACAATGTTTTATGCATACACAAACACTCATACAGCGGCATGTGAATGTTGAATGTGCATGTGAGCTGTGCTTTCGGCCGCAGTTCCGGTGACAAAGCATTCGCTTCTTATGGCCGCGGCCGGCACATGACACAGTCTGCTTCGCGAGATCCGTCCCATCCTGAGCCTCACTTTTCCCTTAATTTTGCATCCTTTTATTTATTTTCATCATGCCTCCTAGCTCCCTCTCGCGGAGTCAAAATTGGCTCTTATTATGACGCAATATATACTTAAATGACACCACGGAGGATCCCCGAAAATCCACCATCGGGCTGATTATTGAAGTTGATAGACACAGCGATAGAAAAATAAGACATAGGGAGTATGGAGCGATCCTATTGATTGGGTAGTTGTTATAAGACGGATAATGATGGATTAATTCTGGGGTCTTTTGGTGGTTGTCGTTGGTTAGTACTATTACTTAGCTCCTTTGTTCATTGCAACCATCTGCTTCCACCAATATGATGGCCTCATTTTGTCGCTCCTCTGGCGTAAGGACGTATCTCAATTTCCACATGAGCCCCAAGAAGCATAGAGTTATACGAAGAGTAGGGCTCTCGACGCTCTCGTGTAAATCGAGATACGCTCTTACGTCAGAGGGGCGACGATTTTTCTCTTTGTTTGTAAAATTCAGTAATCAGACCGAACAAAAGAGCTTTTGGTCAAAATCTCATAATCGAATGGATCACCAAGGAGGGAGCTGATAGGTCTTTTGGACGCTAAGAGCTCAATGACCGAACCTCCGAAATCACCGAAATGTCTGTACTCTCCCCACATTGGCACTCTAATGGAGACCAACACTCGATGGCAAAGACAGTCTAAATCCAACTGTATTATCAGGATTTGCTGACAGCCGTATCCAGCACAAAGAGGCGGAAGAAGATAAGATACAAAGAAAAAGAAGAAGAAAACGACGGAGAGGACGTTGAGAGGGGGAGGGCACGAAGAAGAAGGAAAACACGTCTGAGGGGGAGTGGTCGGGGAAGGGTTGGGGAAGGTGGGGAGCTATCAGCTGGAGCCGGGGCTGGCTAGAAAGAAGCGTCAAGAAACCGAGCTTGCTGTCAATACGATCCAGGTTCAAAAGTAAAACTTAAAGGCAAGACTCGAAGCCCCCGAGCGGGCGTAGATTACCGAGCGCAACTCGGTTTCACCGAAGGAGGCGTTCCTCGGAGGTGTAGCTCGCTATCCGCGGCTGGCGCCAGTCTCCTAAAAAGAAGAAAAAAAAGAACAAGAAAAATATCAGGTCTCGGACAAATCGTAGCGTTTCTCGGGGATATCTATAAACGCTTTACATCCGTAAGAATGCACCGTCTCGGTGCTTTTTCAAAGAATTCGCTTTTTCGCCGCGCGCACACCGCGCACTGCGGTAACGACTGCCCTGCCTCCGGATAATTCGAGGATGAGTCGCCAGTCACGCTGCAGCTCGTGAGCCCTCACATCCGGACCTTCTCACCCACTCCAGAGCTCATCCGGGATTGGACTTGCTACGTTTCAACACCGCGGACTCGCTTTAGAGGCCTCTAAAACTAGGCCCTCCAAGCTAGCGTCGCGGTGGGGTTCAACACGCCGCCACGTTCGTTGTTGTCGGGTACCAAGTTGCATTGAGTAATAAATATGCGGGAATGCACGTATTATTTTCGGAGTGCGGACCCTCCGGGCTCGTGCAAGTAGCGAATCGATGGTTCTTTTTATGAGGCTCAACACCATCCTCGAGCTGGGAGTAGAGTTTACAGTGTTGTTTTTCACTATGTTTCCACCTGGTCCCGACTAGGCTACCGAGAAAACGCATCAGTATTTAGGCCACACCCATCACCATCCTGCTCTTTAGGAAAAGGCCTTGTTCTTCGGATTTTTTTTTGTTTTTGTTAAAATGAATCGGATGGAAAAAGAGAATTAATATGAGAACCTCTGAAAAGTTAAATGTGAATGGATTCGCAAGAAGGAACCTTCTCTTCCAAAAATTCAAAATATTAAAATTAAATAATGAAATTAAGTTATTTGTAATACTGATAAAAAGAGAGAAATTTGGACATTTTTATGCAAATTTGACGATGAACGCTCAAAAATTAAGGGGAGTAGGACGTCTTGAAGTTCCGAGACAAAAATTCTCAAGTTTCAGGTTATCGGAACAAAAGCCATTCACATACATATAAATCGTTCCTACAACGCACTCCTGCATTCCACGATACCCAAACGCCGTATGTGCCTATCCTCTCTAAGGTTATCGGACAACTGACAACGCAACATGTCTTCGCTAACGCCGTTAGCCATAAGCCGTCATAAGCTAATAGATTGTCAAAAAAAGAGCTTAAGGTTTTTTAAGGTTAAAGTCATCAGCTAGAGTCAGGTTTGGAATTCTGTAGTCACAAAGAAAAAGAGCAGCTAGCGATCGCTGTGATGATAAAATTTAACTAAAACCGCGCGTAGCTTGTTCCCAAGGTTTTCTCCCAAACTCGGCTCTCCTGAAGATAAGTTCCTTTTTCACAGATCTTGTCACAAATGAGGGGCTTGGAGGACAAGGCGCATAAGCGCTCGATTTTTTCAAAAACTGCGCTTATGCGCCTTGTCCTCCAGGCCCCTTAAATATAGAATGCGCGGGGTTTTTTAGGCGCCCCACGCAAGTGCACATTTTGTGTGCCCCTCGGTTCTCGCGACGAGAGACGGGCCTGGGAATGAATAACGTAGAGCGGTTCTGTGAAAGAACTTCTCCACTCAATGAATCTACCGGTACAAGAGTGGAGTCAATAAAAGTCGGATGACACAGGTTATTTTTACCGCTCTTTAGTCAGTGCCAAACAACTAGATCCAGACACACTCTGGAGCCGGCGCCTCGAGAGGTGAAAATATTCTCTGGCGGCACTGGACCCAAACGTCAAGCGATCCCGCCCTACTGGCCGCCGCAGGTTAGTGTCCGACTCTATGCATCGGAAAAAAGGGAGGAGAACGAGAGGGATAAGAATAAAACGAGGAATAAGAAGGAAACGAGGAAGGGTACGGGTGTATATTTTCGGAGGTTATTTCAACAGATTATGAGGTTCGTTTCCAAGTGTCAGCTATTGCATTCGTGTTGCTTGTAGGATTATATATGAATGGGTGCATTAATGACCCTGCCATGTCCCAAAATGTTGAAGAAGAAGGAAGTGTGAGCGCCAGACGTGGAAATTCGATCCCATTAAATTTTGCAGACCGCACGATGATGATACCCTACCCACACGTAACGTCTAGTCAAAAACGGATCCTGCTCTAGTGCAGTGACGTGGCGTGGCGTGCTTTGCGATATATCGATTGATCTGCCATCGAAACCTATGATAAAGGATCGATTGACACGGTGTTCGAAGCGGACACGTTAATAATCGATTCTTTACCACGGATTCAAACGGGGAAATATCGATAATCGATCTTCTTGCCACGCCACTGCGCTCTAGGATAAGACTTCTCGCATTTTGAAAATTTATTGCTCATCAAAATAGACACGAATCGCCGTTTCCAGGACAAAGGAACGTAACACCATTCTTAGGTTGCAAAATTCATCAAAACAATTCAATTTTTTCCAAAAATATACCCGTGCAATTTTTGTCTAAATTTTTTGCATGAGATCAAAGGAGAAATCTGTGAAATTTCCAGCTAGAAATGCCCAAGATTCGCCTGGTAAAAATACAATTTGCGAGTTGAACTTCGGCGAGATTGAAATTCAGTTTCGTTTCTTCGTACTTAAAACTACGAAATGCGCTTATTTTACAGCGGTGCCCCAGAACATTTACCTATACGCAACTCAAGTATATTTTGATTTCCATTTTTCATTCGGTGTCGGTGTTATTAATTAGAAATCAAATATTTGTGCCAGGTGTGCTTGCAAATTGTTTATGTCATCCAAAATGCATTTCAAGGTTCAGGACCTCATTCTCAGCGGTATCGTTTCGTGTATGTTCCCGATCTCGCGGAATACAAACACATACATAATATTACACCACTGACTGAGGATGAGGTCCTGAACCCTAAAATGCATTTGGGATAACGAAAGAAACTGGTAAGCACTCCAGGCACAGATATTTAATCTCAAGTATAAATACTCAAAAGCTTATGAAGGACGAAAGGAAATGACTCATATTAAGATTAAAAAAAGAATTAGCTGAAGAACTGGGAGGGCAGAAGTACTGAGTAGTCAAACTCAAAGAGAGGAAATCTGTTTGAGTTTGGTTGGAAAAATTATGGTTTTGCCTTGGTAAGAAATTTAAAAAAAGCCATTAGAAAATCCATTTTTCGAGATTTTTTCCGTTCTCTTTAACAACCATACAGATTTTCAATGTCAAGAGGCGTCAAAAAGACAATGATTTTTTTTTCTTTTTTGTTCATACAACCAATTTTATTCATTTTTTGTAGTGTTATTTTATCCTAAAATTCCTTTTTTCTTCTCGCGTATATTCCTTTCCCATCCCCATTGAGCTTTGGGTATTATTTATAGTATGGAGTTTGGCCGTGCGTGTAAAATTGTATCAAGTAATTGCGCTGGCGAAATAACATTACTGACTGCGTTCAACGCATTTGCATAAATCGAGGACTGCATTATGCATTAGTCGACTTTTTTGGCTTGTTATGGAAACAAAGCATACGACATTAGTTTCACTATTTAGATAGGTATTTTCATAGTTCAGCTAGGATTGATCCTTCCTTTTTTCGTTGTGCAGTTCATAATATACGACACTTAATCTAGGGAGCCGCGGAAGTATTGCACTTCCTGTTTAAGGCTCATGCTGTATCTCACCTCTGGAAGGTGGAGATCGTGATGAAGATAGGCCATGAGAGGAGCCTCCAGTGCCTTCCTAAACCCCGCTAGGCCTCCCTCTTTTCTCATTTTCCCACGCATTTCTAATCTTGGCTTCTTCTTAACTTCCCCGATATGATTCTCGTATTAATCAGGACCTACGCTTTTTTAATCTTTTTCCTGAAAATAATGTTAAATTCATTATTTTTTTTTTTGTTTACTTTTAAAGGAAATGTGTACAGAGTCTCGAAATGAATACGGGCTTAGAAGACGAGGCGGATAGGGCAAAGTGCAGTTTTTGATATTTTGAGAAATACGTGTTTCAAGTTTCGAAATTACAATAAGGATCCTCATGGCGGAAAGAAAGTTCAAACTGACGTTCCTTATGCTTGAAAATTGGAATTCGGGAACGAATTTTTCCTAAAATATGCATCAAGATTAGTTTTACTCGAAATCATTAATAATATCTCATCCCCCCCCCCCCCTAACTGCACTTAAACACCTTGTCCTCCAAGCCCCTCAACTATGGTCGAAGAGAAGCTGGTTACCAGGTATTTAAGAGGTTTATAAGTTGATGGGCCTGTTGCAGAGATAAATATATTTTAAGGATCCCTCACTGGTATCTTCGCTGTAGTACGAGTTACTTTCGGAAATATCGCTTAGATTCGCAAAATTATGACTCATTATCAAAGACTTCAGAAATCGCTTCAGCAAACTTAACCTTATTTGCAAAAAATCGCTAAGCAAGATTCGCACCCCAACATTATTAAGCCCCGGTCATCATTAGGTGAGTACTAGCGTTGACCTCCGGACTGAGCTTTCGCCTCATTCCATTATTGCTCAATCTTTAGCGCAGGGTCTCTAAAATATAGTAACGCTGGTCTGATGTAATTTGGTGCAGATTTGAGCAGAATTGACACTTGTGTACGTGTGCATGCGTTAACGTAAAACGGATATATATTTGGAGACTTTAACGAAAGGGTATAAAAGTCAACCGCGCGGCTGACGACTATAGAAAAGCAGTGTGGACGAGCTGTTTTATATTTGCTTTTTGTGCGTAATGCATGTTCAAAAAAAAACCATAGCAAAAGAATTAGCAATAGGCATACTTGAACAATTAAGATTGGTGGCCCACTAATCTATTTATTGGGTAGTTTTATATCGTAGTTCGGTGATTCTAGCGGAAACAGGCACAATGCACATAACCTTGTTATATTCACGCTAAAGTGATAAATTGTGTCCTAGTGTTAGGATCTCGCAATGAGTCTCATAATTGAAATTCTCGTGCTAAATAAGTCAATAATTAATTCACGATTTGTTAGTAAAAAATCCTGAAAACTTAAACCTATAGGCTATACGCAGAATTTGTGCCTACGGACGCGTTATATTGTTTTAGTAGGAACCATCAAAAATTGAAAAAAGATTCGGAAGAATGAGGCAACCACTAAGTTTGTCCGTAGGAGCTCTTCATTTGCGATAGATTGAGAAAGCAGTTCGTAGTAGACTGATTATTGAAATCAATAGACAAAGCAAAGGATAAAGAGAACGTGAGGTGTTCTCCATTGGTTGCAACAGGTTGTTCTTTAATTGTAGATTAACTAGAGGAATAGTCGAAATTTTGCAATTAGGGACTACAATTTCTGGCTCAGTTTAGAAACAAAGTATCACCATTAGTTTAGAGTTAGTTGTAGAAATAGCCATTTATATGGATGAGCCGGAAATTTTAGTTCCCAATTGCAACATGTAATCCAAATGATAGACCCAACTTTAAGGACTCTTATGGGTTGCCGTTAGTTAGTCTATTACATACCCCCGTACCCTTCTGACTACTCGCTTCCTCCAATGGGATCGCTCCATTTTTCCGTTGTCCTATACGACTATTAATTTCAATAACCCAAAGTAGCAATGACTGCAATATGTTGCAACTTGATCGGAGAATGTATCGCGATTTTATCGACGTCCATTTCTTGCAATATTACTTATCGGATAAAAAATTGCGATACATTGCAATTTCATCGCAATTATATCGACGGCGATTTATCTTGATATCATCGAAAAAAAATCGTGATGAATTGAAATAAAGTTCCGATTTTATTGAATGCAATTTTACAAAGATAAAATTGAGACGAGGTCGAGGATAATCGCTCAGTTGTTGATGATCCTAGCGAGTGTAGCGCCGGAGAGCGTAAAAAATTGCAACTTAATTTCAAAATGTCGCGATTTTTCCGTTATAGAATGCTACTTGGGAATCAGCCCGCTGATAAAATTATTAGCCTCAGACATCCTTACTCCAAAGTCGTATAAAGTCGTTCTACCATGGCGCCTTGTGTCCCACGGTGGATGTCTATGTAGATAATATGGCGATACTTATCAGCCACAAGTGCCACAATCATTGTGGCAAAGCTAGACGCGGGGGAGGAGGAGGAGGAGGTCGGGGTGGCACCTCGTAGAATGAGATCGGAATCGGGCAAAGGAAGCCTTGGAGACAAATCCAGGCTGTAGAATGTTGAAGAGACAAGTATTTTCGCAGCCTGCGCGCCTTTGTCGGTGCGGCGGTGGAAGTAGCAGGGACGGGCACAGTAGCGGCTCGGCGGGCAATCGGCGGTCGCGGAATTCGCGGGCCCGGGCAGCGAGGAACGCCGAGCCTCCAGTGCTACGGAAGAGAGCATTAACTCCACTTTAAAGTGCGCCACCAAGTGTATTAGGGTACGTCTTAACCGCGGCTCATATGTTACAGTTGTCTTCTATTGGATGGTAGGAGTGCCGACCAGCGAACCTCGGAGATAGAGACCATCGTTGCCTCTGTCGCCTTGCCAGTGACAAAGCTTGTTACCCGAACAAATTAGTCTCACATAATAATTAAAAAACCTGGTAAAGTAGTTGCTGTCTCCATCGGTGTACCCAACGAAAGAATCGGTGCTTAAAAATTATCAACAAATCCGGAAGACCTCTCCAAATTTTCGGGTAAACATCTGTCGCAGACAAATAGAAAAAGGCATTTTATTTTTAATAAGCCTCGACTATTGTCAATTATTCCTACTCACAATTAGATTGAAATTCTAATTTTCTAATTTTGGACAAAATAATTTATTTCCTCAGTGAGAAAGAGTTCTCTGGAAAAATGTGCATGATGCAACATTTTTATAGTATTTATGACATTATTTATATTATTTGAAATAATTTTTATCTCCTGAGCGAACATTTATCTTAAAATTTCCAGCTCGCGGCAAAACACAGAATCGTTAAATTTTCAATGCGTATTTACTGAGAGGCATAAGAAGAGTAGAATGAGAAACATGAAGAGTTGGTAGACTTGATTGGTAATTTTTCCCAAAAAATTGGAAACTTGTCAGCTCTTAGCCATAAATTTTCAAATTTTTTTTTTTTTTTTTTTTTTTTTTTTTTTTTTTTTTAAGTGTCAAAATTTGACTATCTGCACAGACATTTGATAAAATACTTGACTTGACTTATTGCCTGCCGTAGAGCTACAGATGAGACAATTTTTCCGAGCAAGAATAATTGGATTGCATTTTGCAAAAAGGAACCACTAGCATTGCAATGATGCTAAGATTGTGCAACTTCATCTTTTGCAATAAAATTGCGGAAATCGTGAAAACTATGAAATTTAGATGGTAATTTTTGTCTTTTTACAGTTTTTAGCGAGTAAAATAGAAACTATTAATGGATAATCGGTTTTTTCCTCCAAGACAAAAGAAGTTGCACAATCTTAGCAACATTGCAATGCTAGTGGTTCCTTTTTGCAAAATGCAATCCAATTGATAATACCAAACGGCAAACGGCAACCGGGAAAATCTCGTCCAAAAAAATAATTGATTTAGCCCACGGGAACCACTTTGTACAATTTCCTCGATCTTTGAATTATTGATCACGCAATGTGAAGTCAAGGACTCAGTTCTCGTAAACTGACCAAAACGCAGCAGAGTAGAGTTACCTTTCTCCAAGTCCTGGCATCTATTTTGTTTACAAGATTGGTTACGCCGAATTTTATTAAAAAAAGGTGTAGGATTATTCGGTCGTGAAAATGTCTCCAAAGCCTTAAAGTTTTGAGAAATATTTGTATGTCGCGATTAAGAAGGCTGGCGCGTTCCTGATTGATTGTAAATATTTCTGCTATCTTGATTGGGGATAAAATGTTGGAGATGGAAGATTATCCGCTGTGGCAAAGCGTGAATGATCGATTATCGATGTTTCCCCATTTGAAGCTATGGAAAAGAATGGATTATTGGCGCGTATACGTAGTATACCGCCTTTGCGATCGTTTCGAACCCTGCTCGATACAATAACCGAGTCCCTTAGTTCCTTACCGAAAAGTGACTACCGCGAACTTCTGAGATTTTCCAAAGCGTGTAAAAAGTTTATTTATACGTCAATAATTATGATTTAAAGTTGTTTCTCATTCTGGGGCTCATTAGTTTATATACAGTGAATACCAAGAGTCTACGTTACTTGGTTTTTTTAAAAAAAGCCTAAGAATGGGGCGCGCTGATTTAAAATATGCATATATAAGCGGAAGCAAGCGAACTGATTCGAGGATGGCTGACCAGTTCGGCACTCCTTGAATGAGAATTTCACTCACTCCGTTTTGTTCTAAACGTTGCTTTGACAGATCTCCATAACCCTGCTATGCTTTTCAAAAGTTGGTACCCCTTGCTCTGATAGCCACGGCCAGCAGGATAGTGGTAAGTGCAATCTGTGATGAGCCTCGAGACTCATTAGACCATGTGCTAATCGTGGCCCATACAGAAATTCACTCCCCTATCAGGCCAAAACAGTGCACAGGCAGGCAGAAACCCAGGTAGTGTCCCAATCGTGGCTCGGTTCGCCGCGTGGCCTCCCAGCTGAAGAACAATAAGGCGACCCTCGTGGCCCTCGCCGCAGTCAGACCTAATTACTTTCACTCGATTACCCATTTCACCGTCACGCTGGAATCCAGCAAATTTTCGAAAAAATTGTTTCGCGAGTACCTAGCAATTTTTTCCTAACTCTCCGTTCAAAGACGAATTGAAAGAGGTCTCATTCATAAAAATCGGCCGAATAGAAGAGAAGTTACAGTAATCGAAATCCGAAGAAATCAACAAAACCTCGACTTCTCGATACAAAAAATAAAATGAAGGGGAAAAAAAGAAATGTATAAATTACAATTAAATATAATTAACCTCAGAATTTGACAAGCAATTCAATTATATACCTAACGGTGAAAAAACTGGGAGAAATTACAAAGAATTCGCATCTTGCAAGGGGCTTCTTTGTAAGAATTTTGACCTGAAGAGAAGGGTCGAATAACAACAGTACTCCATACAATACACGGTGTGCCTGAACGAGTTAAACATTTTTTAAACGTCCAAATCGAAAAATCTTTATATTTTTGACTACAGTGTCTCTTGAATCGTTTAAGCCAAAAAAAAATAAATTCGTCGAGATTCTGGAACGTAAAGGCGCTTTAAAAGTATTCTGGGGCTATAATAGCTAAATCACCGGTAGTAAATCCCGTTATATTATTAAAAAGAAATTGACTCCATAGTTCAATTCCTTAGTTTCTTGAATACGATTATTTTAAGCACTTAAACATTTATACCACCAATTTTATCCATGGGGTGATTTCCTGAGAGCCGATAATATCACGAATTTCTCATAGAACCCTTCAACAGTGGCTTGCTTTTTTGGCAGCCGATTCGGCCATCGAGCCGGAGTTTAAATGGAAGCTGATAATAACCCAAAGCTCTGAGAAAAATTTTGAGATGAGCATAAGAACGGTTTGTTGTAAGTAACGAGGAGAGGCGGGCAAAGCGGCTAAAATCCGATCTTATTTTTAGTTTTTCTGTTGAATTAATGTTGCCGCGGGCTTCTGACTGTGTCCGCACATAGTTTCTGTTCAGCATATATTCTGTTCAAGTATTTACACACACGTAGAATCTAATTTTCACGTCGAGGAGTCGACATATTTTGATTTTTTCAATTTTATATGGAAAATTGATGGTTTTTTAGGATTGAAATTAATATTGTTTCATGAAAAATAAATGCACCCAAAATGACTTTAGCATATTGCTTTTCACACATTTGCACTCACGAAATTGGTTGGTAAATTCAACGAGTGGGTGCATCGACCTGGTATATCAAGTTTCTGCAATTTTTTACGGCAAATCAGTAGATTTTCGGGATGTAGACGGCTTACTTTCAATTCATGAATGAATAAAGTAACGACATGGTTGAACTTCTTTGCATGGAAAGACGTTTAAAATAACAAAATCAAGACGTACTTAATGCAATTGCATTTATATCGAGTCAATTTCTTTTCAATAATATAAAGGGATTTATACTACCGGTGATTTGGGTATTTCAGCCCCAAAATACCTTTAAATCGCCTTTATCTTTTAGGAGTTCGACAGAATTTTTCCTTTCTTCGCTTAAATTATTCCGTAGCACTTTTCTTCAAGAATCTGATAAGATTTTGCTTGAGGCAGATCAAAAAACTTAAAGTAGATCGAATAGCTTTCTACATTCACAATACACGGTCTCGTCAAAGTGCGTCGTTGAAGTGTTGGATCGTATGAATTCTCTTGCTGTGCTACTTGCCTATTTTGAAATCTTTGTAAATGAGAACTAGAGGGGTTGATATGTGCGAGTTAATGACGCGCCTTATCAACACATTGTGTTGGAGTTCACTGCTTGTTAAGGTGTTCGTTTCGAATACTCTATTTATCGATCGTTTTCTATAACTTTATATAGCAAATCAATTGATATATCGTAAAGCATGCCACGCCACTGATTACCTATCCGGTACAGTACTTTGTATATTTTTATATCCGCCATTGTAAATATTTACAAATAAGAAACAGCAATGTTTGTAAAACAATGTTTCCTCTTCCTTTCAGAGGATTTCGCGGCGAACTTTCAATCCGACCAAATTATGCCCAAATACGGTACCTACAGTAAGAAAGTTGCGTTGTAGAACCAAAAAATACGGAAATAAATTAACACATTTCAAACAATCCAAAGACTTTTTTATGAATAAGATTTTAGTTTGCACATTTGAAAAATGGAAGCTTCGTGCCTCAGGTTACATCATACTCGCAATATTCGACATTCCTCGCGTACATCATGGTGATTAAGAGAACATTACGGTCCTTTTTATTTTTGTCTGTCGGAATTTGAGTTATAACCTTTTCTTTTTGCCTCCTTTTCATCCAAAAAACTCAAATTTGCAAAGAGGCTGCTGTGAGTGGATCGATATCCAACGGCTACCTTTTTGAAGGTACCTTTTTTTATTCATAAGGTTAATTTTAGCCGCGAAAGTTCCTTTGCTGTGATGCAGTCACGATAAATCGTTTTGCTGGCAGTGGCGTAGGAAGGGGGGGGGGGCCAGGGGGGGCCTGGCCCCCCCCAAAATTGGAAATAGTATCATCTGGCCCCCCCCCAGAAATTCTGGATGGTGCAAAAACACCATCTTTAATCGTTAAAAGTGAGAAAATAAATGGAATAACCTGTTGAATGCAACAATTTCAAAGTATTTTAACCTTAAAATGCATAAAACTGGGTGAATTTTATGCAGAAATTGAAGGAAGATTAACGCCACAAGTGCCTCGAGATGCGCTCAAATAGAGTTAAAATTTCAAAAATTTTCCGGGGGAGGCCCCCCGGACCCCCCGCTGACCTGGGGGGTATTCCATACCCCCCAGACCCCCCGGTGGTGGGGGGCCAAGCCCCCCCCCCAGCAAAATGGCCTAGCTACGCCTATGTTTGCTGGGCAAATATGACATTAAGTGATGATCCGTTTTGGGCACGTTTCTTAAAAAGTTTGATCCCGAATCTCAAATTTTAGATAGAAAAATCATGTTAAAAATGTAAAAATTAAGCAGTCGGGCAATTTAACCATTCTGGTACATGTATTCATATTTCGAACCGTGCGAAAAAAAATTTCTAGCATTTTATAACATTCTCTCTGTCCCTTTTCCCATCTAGTTTTACTCTGTCGTGCTAAGGAAAAACGTCATGTGATCATTCGAATGTTGCCAAGTTTTCTCTCGGAAAATATTAATTTTTGAAGAGAGTGATGAATATTTTCCCTTCAAATTTACAGATTTATTAGATTGAAGTACGAACAAAATTCTCTGACAAATTGAAGGAAAGATACTTGCAAATTTTCCCGAATATTTTTGCATTGCCAAGGAAAATTTGGCAGCAGGTGAAGGTTCTAACGGTGTTTTTTCTTAGCATGGCAGTACTATGGTTAGAAAAATGAAACTTGGCATTTCAGTCAGCCTCGGAGCATTTCAACTGAATGAGGAATTTTTGCTTTTGAGGCTTGAGTGGGACTCTAGTGTCACTAAAAGTATTAGCAACGTTTTTCCTCGCGTGGATGGAAGCTAAGCCTTTTTTCTTGTGTCTGAGCCCATTTTTACGCTGGTTACATAGTCCTCGCTTTGAACTCGTCCCGCGAAATTCCGGCCGACATTTTTCGCATTTACTCTCCAGCTTCTTGCTAACTTTCTCAAGACGGCTCAAATGAGTCCAATTTCATTCGTAGCTCTTAGATTTTTATTTCACGTCGTCAGTCTTTGTTAGTCTTCAAAACGAATCAAGTATTATCATAATCCATAATGTATGTTTTCTTCTTCATGGTTAGGTACGTCAAGTGGTCGATTCACATAAGTTTTTGGGGTGAAAATTTTAAATCGATATTTTCTATGAGAGAAAACTCAACAGAGGAATTAGCCGTGCTAAACAGAACTATTTTGATTTTTACAATTTTATAAATATAGAAATTGGTAAATTCTTTGATTAACGAGCGCCATATTATTAACCCCATAAGCCTGCAAAAATTGTTGATCTAATCGCCATACTGTAAAATCTTGACATAGAAAAATATAATAGGCCAAAGTTAATGGAATTACTTTAATCAATGTAGATAAGGCGTAAAGTGGCCCAATTATGGTTAGGTAGGTTGAATGGGACAAGAGTCAATTTTGTGTTTATTTCGCCCAAGCTGGGCATGCAAATTAGGAGATTTGTATTTTCTTTTAAATTTCTAGTTTATTTGTTTCCTGGCATTCGACACGTCAAGGATTTAAAGATTTTTATTATTTCGCGTAATGGTTGCATAATGAGGCCGGGGCATGATAAGCGGTTGTATAACCAGTTGCGTAACTGCCAGGCCAGTTATCACCGATTATGTAATCACATCACGCCACCTTTCACGATTATGTAACCACCCTTATAAATACCGCGGCAGGAGCCACTTTTAGTTCAGTTGCTATTTCTCACTCAAAGCACTCACAACGAGCACGCCCGTCTAAGGTTGCTCTAGCACGCCCGTTTAAGGCTGCTTCTCTATGCTTCAAAGGGCACGCCTGTCTAAGGCTGCCTTACTCATGCTCTAAGGGACACGCCCGTCTAAGGCTGTTTCCTTCCACTGGCACGCCCGTCTAAGGCTGCTCCAGCACGCCCGTCTAAGGCTGCGATTCTACTCACTTCAGAACTCTTTTTATTTCATTATATTATTTTCTCCATTCGTTCTCTATGATGAATTTAGAGTTTCATTTCTATACGGGCTCTGTTACTATCCCGTCCTTATTCTGAGAGAACTTTAACAACCTAGCAAATTGATCCGGCAATTTCATTTTCAAAGGAGCCTTGAAAAAAGGCCCATTCTGATTCATGGTCCCTCGGGCCGGATCTTACATTTAACCCTCTTAACTTTAAGATAAGGTTAAAGAACAGAACAAGCGCTAGGGAAAATAGTCCAGACTATAGGACTTAGGATTTTCAGCACTTTAGATTTCTGATTTCAGCATCATGCCGGGTGATGAGTTCCCCGAAAAATCGAACCCCGGTTCAGACAAGGGGCCAGGGCAAAACCCCAAAGAAGAGGCACAACAGGCATACTCTTCTTTACTAGTACTAGTTGATCACAGGGCCGACATTTTCGCGGCAGTTCAAAAAATCTTTGACAAGATAAATCGAGAAATATCTCCAAATAACGTCGGCCAATTTTTGTTTTCGATGGACAGGATTGTCAAATTACAAGAAAAAATGGACGGTGTCCGCCAAGAAATGATCAGGCTAAATCAAAAGCTCTCGGAAAAATACAGGGTTTCGTTAGACAAGCAACAAGAGCAGTTTGATGCACTGATTGAAAACTGTCAAGCCTTATACCTAATAAACAAAGAAAAGGCAGAGGCTACAAAGTCCTCCACCGCCAGAACAGGGGTCCCATCCAATCATGGCGAGAATAAAGTTGAGCATCAGGTGAAGCTACCCAGACTTGAGTTACCAAAATTTTCTGGTAAACTGCGAGATTGGTCTGCTTTCCACAGCTTATTTGAAACGAGCATTCATAAATCAAAATCACTTTCCAACATGGAAAAATTCCAATATCTCATTTCTAGATTAGAAGGTGAGGCTAAGCAGCTCGTGGGTACGCTGGAACTGACCGCCGAAAACTATATCGTAGCATGGGACGCCTTGTGTTTACGTTACAACAATGAACGGCGACATATCCACTATCATCTGAGCAGCTTACTCGAGCTACCG
Source organism: Bemisia tabaci (assembly GCF_918797505.1). NCBI lineage: Eukaryota > Metazoa > Arthropoda > Insecta > Hemiptera > Aleyrodidae > Bemisia > Bemisia tabaci. The sequence continues at coordinate 41,818,513 of NC_092794.1, read as the reverse complement.
GATGCCCCACAAAATACAGCGTTGCCAGGTCTTCTCTCTAAGGTTCGTGAACATATGAATGCTCTCACCGCACTTAAAAGGAATGAGAATGAATATGCATTGCTGCTTACTACAGTCATAATCCAAAAGCTCTCTTTCGGAATTCGCAGGCGTTTTGAGGACTCCAGAGAAGATTCTACGAAATATCCGGAGTTTAAGGAGCTTGAATCTTTCTTGCAGGGAGAATGCGCACAAATGGATAATTACAAATCAAAGTTTAACAACGATCCTGCTCCGAAAAATACCTACAATAAAGGAGGAAATTCGAGAAATTTTGTAAGCATAGGACCAAAGGAGCACAATGGCAAGAAAACTAACAAAAATCGAAATCAGAAATGCGCCCTGTGCTCCGAAAATCATCCTCTATATTGGTGCGAGGATTTTAAAAATCTTCCTGTGGATTCTCGTATTGCAAAGGTCAAAAGCTGGAATCGATGCAAAAATTGCCTCTCAGACACCCATTCCGACGCGCGCAACTGCAAATGCAAGTACACCTGCAAAATCTGCAGAGAGCCGCATCACACTCTCCTGCATATACCGGAAAAATCCTTTGTTGCCACATCGTCCGGCTGCGAAAGAGATTCTCAAAATCCCAGTATAAGTTGCGTAAATGTTAATTTGCCAGCACAAGTGAAAGGGAGTAAAGATCATTCCATACTTCTTGGAACTGCGTTAGTTGGCTTAAAGTTATCAAACGGTCATTTTGAAACCGTTAGAGCAGTCATTGACTCCGCTGCAATGTCAACTTTCATCACTAAAACCTGCGCCCAACGCCTAGGGCTTAAAATTAACGAATACCACGCCGAAGTTTCAGGACTTGGTAACCAAAACCTAAAATTCTGGGGAGATGTAGATATAAGCATCAAACCCTTGCATCAGCAAAGACCAGTACTTACTACCAAAGCTGAAGTTTTGACCATCATCACAGATCAGTTACCTACGACCCCACTAAACCCAGAAATCGTGCAACAATGGCAGCATCTCACGCTAGCGGACCCGGGCTATGGCAAGCCCTCTGAAATTGATCTCTTAATCGGAGCAGAACTTTTTTCCTACATCTATACCGGAAACAAAATTTTGACAGAAGATAAATGCTGCGCTCTTGAGAGTATTTATGGTTGGGTCATTACTGGCAAATTGAAGGATTCGTCAAAGGAATCAACAAAAAAAAGAACGTTCCTAACAACCGCTCGCGACGCAGAAATTAACAGAATTTTGAGGAGCATTCCGGAACCTGAACCTACTCCGGAACCTGAAGAGTCTCAACCAGATCAAAACTTCGAAATCATCACCCCGCACGAAGTTAGGCTTATGCGAAACTACTTGCGGAGAAATGAAGGGAAAAGGCGCGTAAAACAGTTTAGGCTACATTTCCAATCAGGGCAATTTAAACGCATGTACCCCAGCGAGGTAGAGCAGCTCCTTCGCAGCATAGGCCATTTTTGAATTCGCTTCCAATAAAGCTATTATTTGAAGGACAATTTGAAATTTTTAAAAAAAAGAGGTAGTTTCATTTCCATACCCATGCATAAAACTAAAGATTACAATTTTATTTCATTTTAGTGCAATTTTATTGATCACTGTGTTGAAAATTTATCATGTATGTGTTTGTATAAATTTTTTGGCGTACCAAAAAATTGGTGGGGGGTATGAATGGGACAAGAGTCAATTTTGTGTTTATTTCGCCCAAGCTGGGCATGCAAATTAGGAGATTTGTATTTTCTTTTAAATTTCTAGTTTATTTGTTTCCTGGCATTCGACACGTCAAGGATTTAAAGATTTTTATTATTTCGCGTAATGGTTGCATAATGAGGCCGGGGCATGATAAGCGGTTGTATAACCAGTTGCGTAACTGCCAGGCCAGTTATCACCGATTATGTAATCACATCACGCCACCTTTCACGATTATGTAACCACCCTTATAAATACCGCGGCAGGAGCCACTTTTAGTTCAGTTGCTATTTCTCACTCAAAGCACTCACAACGAGCACGCCCGTCTAAGGTTGCTCTAGCACGCCCGTTTAAGGCTGCTTCTCTATGCTTCAAAGGGCACGCCTGTCTAAGGCTGCCTTACTCATGCTCTAAGGGACACGCCCGTCTAAGGCTGTTTCCTTCCACTGGCACGCCCGTCTAAGGCTGCTCCAGCACGCCCGTCTAAGGCTGCGATTCTACTCCCTTCAGAACTCTTTTTATTTCATTATATTATTTTCTCCATTCGTTCTCTATGATGAATTTAGAGTTTCATTTCTATACGGGCTCTGTTACTATCCCGTCCTTATTCTGAGAGAACTTTAACAACCTAGCAAATTGATCCGGCAATTTCATTTTCAAAGGAGCCTTGAAAAAAGGCCCATTCTGATTCATAGGTACTGAGATTTGGAACCAAACAAAAATTGAAAGGAAAAAGACCTATTTTAATTATTAGTCCGCAGTAATTAATATCAATCCGCAAGGTCCTGAAAAACGCCCCTTGAACTTTCCCACATTGCCAAATTTTCCGCAACTAGAGGTTTCTTTTTGGGAGAAGTAGTGAGTTTTGATAAAATATAGATTGTTTCATAAAAAAAAGAAGTGCACTGTAAGAATTTGTAACATTCTTATTGGTTCTACAACAATGAGGAATTTGCACGAAAATGTTTTATTTTTGCATCTAAGAGTGCTTAATGAGCTGCGTTCGCAGTATTTTTCATAATCGGTTTTTGCTTTGGGAAATAGTGTACAAATAGATTTGAAAGTAGGAAAGTCTGCCGCTTTTATTGTGTTGACATATCAGGTGACATTACTCATTTAAACACATGTATTTTAGCAGATCAAGAACTTGGGTCATATCTCCGCTGATAATTGTTCATTTTAGAAAAAACTAATAATATTCTCGTGCTCAGTTCACTTAGTAGTTTCTTCTTAATCATGGTCATCACACAAGTTATTTCAGAAACCTGCAATTTCTAATTTTTGTCTCGGGGCATACCTTAGGCTTTATCGATCAAGGGAATCAGTTGCATTAAGACAAAATTCAGGATAAGATAAACTTCCTTTAAAAATTGATCGATGGAGTATATGGAATCTCGAGGCAAATCGGAATGAAAAAGTAAAAGTTAAGTACATGTTTGTTTGTGGGAAGGACGTGCAACGTGCATGCAGGTCTTGCAGGCGTGAAAATCTAGCGGCTCCGAACAGCCCTTGAGTACCAGCCGGCAAGGATACGCACAAACCTTAAGTATACGTCGCGCACGCAATAGTTTACTCTTGTGTGCAGGCTTGCAACCATCTATTATTTAGAGATTGCTTTGCTCCTGCTACGGGATATCCCCGCCTAGATATCTTGAGCACCCGAAACTCTCATTGCCAGATCTCGAAGCTATTTCTGATGGTAAATCTAAGTAACTTATAGAGACAAAAACCACCGCTATGTTACACTACTGCACGACCGTTAGGTACCTTTGAGGATTGCTAATTATGTAAATCCATCAAAGTATGTGGAAATGTGCTTTTACAAGCAGCGACATGACTGCTGACTAATATGAAATTAAATTTGTGAAGATTCATCGCAAATTTATATAGTAAGTTAGAGAAATTGACAATGAATTCAGTTAATGTGGCAAAAAAAAGATATCCCCGATTTCCCTTATACATCATGTCGATAACTAGCATTTAACTTTCGATCAAATCGTTCGGATCCCGAACTGTTCCTCCAAACATTGGATTTTTAAATTGCAAGTATCAAAATGTAACTGTACTCAATTTTACAGTATTTAGGTAATCGGACCCCCTAAATTTCAACCTTGAGGTTTCCAAAAATAGAGGCGATTGCCCTAAAAAGAACCATATACACAAATAAATTAAATCAAAATTATAATAATGTACATATAAATTGTGTGCTCCATAATTCCTGTTAAAGTGAGTCATTCGTGATCAGTTCAATCTATTAGCATAATGTGTACAAATAATCTTATCTCACCTGAAAAGTATCATAGACTATCGAGTTGATCTTAATTTTTCAGCTTCATTGCTTGGTGCAAAATGAATTCGAAGTTCAGCAATTACATGCAAGGTCCAGAAATGAACTTCAAACCAGAACAAAGCGGGCAAAGGAACTTAAGTGCCCAAATAATTCACACAAAGGAAATCATGAAGCGAGTTAACTGAAATTAATTCATTTACCCTTTTTTCAAGTATGTCATTGACTGCTTTATCGGTCGGTAATGTCTCTTGCAATTCAAAGAGAAAAAAATTGTCCATATCTGCTGGCAAAAGCATTGCGCGCACTCGCAGTTTAAGGGAGATACTGCTGGCAGGTCTATCGTCCTTGTCATGCGCAAAGTACCTATTGACATCGCGAATTTACGTGCGCGATAATTTTCAACACCATCGTTTCATGGGTCAAAGACGATTCTCCGCTGGCCAAAACTCTTCGGCGGCGGAGCACATGGATAATTATAAAGTAGTGCCTGAGCTACGTGCTACGTGAGTATCTTGGTTGCCTCTCGGAAACATGTACACGCCAAGGTTTTCAAAGTCGAGAGAAGTCCTGAGCCATGGAAATAATTGTAAATTGGACGGTACCGAGCAAAGGTGATCCAACCGCATTGCGATGTCTTCTCAACTGGTATCTTAAGAAGTATCTTAGTGTCTTAAGAAGATGAAATACAGTAACTCCTTACATCTGCGTGATATTGTTGCGATTATTTTAAATTTTGGAATGCTTAACAATTCAATGATTATACGTGTAGTAAAAAAATATTGGTTGTGTTCTGTTTCAGGTTAAAATATGGTTTCAAAATAGGAGAAGTAAATACAAGAAAATGATGAAAGCTGCTCAGCAAGGGTCGACGCCAAACAGTGTTCCTTCGAGTATATCGGATCGTGGTTTTGGAGGTGGAGGTGGCACGCCTCATACCCCGGGCATGCCCGGTAGCCCGCAGCCCCCCGGCGGAATGTTGGGAGGTAAGAATTCTAAAGTCAATAATATATAAGCTATAACGTGTAATTAATGAAATTAGCCCTGTAGCTGTGTATGCGAAAGTATAGCGCATGGTCCAGCTATGAAATTGTATAATTTAATTCCCCTCCCTCCTCAGAAAATTTGGACCTCGAAATTATAATCCTGACTTTTTTGCCGTACCCATTGCGAAGAAGAGAAGAGAAGAGAAAAATCTATTGAAATCACAAACATAAAAAGAAATGATGTATCGAGGGGGACAATCAGATCTATCGAGGAGGGCCTTTTTTGAGCCCATCCTGAGTATCCTCAACTCTACGACTTTTTGCTCATTGAGGGTATATATTTTGCGAAATGCGTCGTGATTTGATTTTTTCGGATTTTCGGTATTATTTCTGGTCTAGTTTTGGTCTCAGCATGAGCCTGACGGTCGATTTTCGCAAGAAATGCGGGTTTTGCGAGTTAGCGGTCGAATGCCGAAAAATTCTCATTCTTCGTCAAAATCGACCCTCAGACGTATGTCTAGGCCAGCATCGAACCCGAAAAAAGATCGAGACATGATGCGTTCCGTAAAACGTGGACCTCCCATGAGAAAAAAAATCATTGAGTTAAGCAAGGGTGAGCCGAAAAACGACCCGGATCGATACCTCTCCTTCGCGTCGTGGTTGTCTGAAAATGCATCTAAAATGAATGAGAGGCTTGGAGGAAAAGGCGCATAGTGCAATTTTTGCTATTTCCAGAAATCCACGTTTGAAATTTCGAAATTGCATGGACTTTTATGGCGGGTAGAAAGTTTAAACTGACTTTTGATGCTTAAAACTTGGAATTTTGGAGCAAGTTTTTCACAGAATATGCATTAAGACTAGTTTCACTTGAGATAATTAATATTTCAATTTTTTTCAAAAATTGCACTTATGCGCCTTGTCCTCCAAGCCCGTCAAATATAGTCAATTTTTCAAAATTTCCCGGGGGCAGTCACCTTCATATACGGGGGGTGTTTTCTATATTCCCTCGATGAGCTAGGATTGGGAATCATTTTTTTTCGAAGGGGCAAGCTCCCTAAAAAACGATCTTGCTACTCCTTTGTGTCTGTGGCACCTTTAAGGCTCTAGATTTTGAATGAAGTTCGTACTGGTTTCAAAGGAGTCTCAAAGAAGTTCTAGTCGCAACCAATACTCCCTTTTCGTTGCTCATTTTTTTCTCGCATGAGAACCAAAACGCTATAATTCGCATGCGATGATCATGCAAGTTCATGAACGATAACTCAACATATGCCCCAGATAATACGGGGTAGCCAATCGATTACTGTTTAATGGTTACTGTTGGTATTCTCGCCACACCTTTTGAGGCAAGGTTTTTCGCGTTCCTTGAGAAAAATTACCATGTTTGCTTGGGAATTGATAACGAGGATGCGGTGATGAAGGTTTCCTTTACAGATTCAGATGATTCAGTATTGAAATATTTCCTTACCACTCGATACATCAGTAATATCACTGAGGTTACATCACGAATACTGCTGTGTCCATGAATTGTCGTCTGAGGTGTCCGTTTCCTCTTTTTGCCTCTCTTTTTGTCATTTCCCTGACGAAAGAGCGTAACTTAATTTACACCCCTATAAATCTGTTGCCTCAAATTTCAATTTTTTTCGGCAAAATAATAGCTCTAGTTAGGCTCTACCAATGCAAAAAAATCGGTCAAAATATTTTGCAACGTAAGAAAGATTCAACTACTCAAAAATCTACAAATCTTTAAAAGGCGGAAATATATACGTACACACATACATACATATGTATATAAATTCACTAGTTAACTGTATACATATATATACACATGAACTTGAATGGCATATATTTTCGTGATCTACGCCCGTGATCGGTGCTCCTCACAAGGTCTCAGGGCTGGGTCCGACATAATGGGAGAATGCAATAGCGTATTTTCTTCGAAAAATACATTCAAAATATTTAAGGCTTATTTTAGAGACTCCTCTTTTAATATTTCCATGCTGGCAAGTGCCTCGCATTCTTCTCCATTTTTTCTTCATCTCCTTACTTTTCCTCTTCTTCTTGTCTTTTCTCGTTTCCCCCTCTCTCTTCACTTCCTCTCTGTTACCCTTTTTCTCTGTATTTCTCTTTTACAGGGTTTCTCCTCTTCTTCCACTCCTTTTTTTCTTTCTTTCCATTTTTCATCCTCTTTTCTCCTTTCTTTTTCATTTTTGTAATATTTTTCCTATTCCTCTTATTTTTTGAAATTTTCTCTTAATGTTTTGTAAAATTCTTCTTCTTCCTCCTCTTCTTCAGCATTTTTTTACTTTCGCTTCTTTTATCTCTCCTCCTTCTACTCCTAGTTCTCCCTCCTTCTCCTCCACCTCAATTTGTTGCCCCTTCGACATCATGGCGTACCTGAATCTCCTAGTAAGCTCTGTTCTCCGTATAACTTCATTCTTTGCGGGGCTCATGTGGAAATAGGGATCCGTGGCTCGGACTGCTTTGCGATATATCGATTGATCTGCCATTTAGGCCTATTAAAGAGGATCGATAAACAGGGTGTTCGCAACAAACACTTTAACTATCGATTCTTTGCCATAGCTTTAAAAAGGGAAACATCGATAATTCATTATTCACACCTCGTCTTTGATAGGTATACGCCCTTACCGCAGAAGCTTGACGAAATTTCCCGAACAGATATGGGTAGGTGCTTTTACAGATGAGCCAAAAGTGAAAAAGTTCCTCAATGCGGAATGTAGTCTAACTCCCTTTTCTTGAGGTATCACGTTCGTTTTCTCCTTAAATTTTTGAGGTGTGATGAAATGACGTAACGGATTCGATTTGATTTGTTTCAGGGAACGGATCTTCCTCAGGTAGCCAACCTAGTCCTTCAGGAGGCTATATGCAGTCTCACGGGGGGCATCAGAGTCCCACAACCCCTAGTTCAACTCCGGTCGGAGATATGTCACCTCAACCTCATGGAATGTCCGGGTCGCCGCCCGTAGCCTCGTGGGATATCAAACCTAATATAGGTCAATCCACGCACCATCATCCTAATAGTTATATGCCTCAATACGGGTGGTATCAGCCGGACGCTAATCAACCTTTATTAACGTAAGTATACACATGTGATATCTTCATGTTCATCTCTGAATTGACAGGTGTGGATCGTTTGAATATACGCTGCACTTACCTCCAAGTTGAAAAAGCCATCATTTCGCTCACTTTTCAGGGTCTTTTGGCAAGATCAGCGGTTCCAGAACCACAGCCTGCGGATTCTTAAGGAACAAAAATGGAGACAGTAGTGGGAAAACGAATAAATGATCAACATTGAGAGGCAGATTAAAAAAGGGAATATTGCAAAAGAAAAATAACACAATTTTAAAATCGAATGACGATTGAGTAGGAATTTTCATTCCTAACGAATTTGCTCGCATCGATTTTGTTCATTTTAATCAACAGCGGACGCTCATAATTGGACTACATTTTGCAATAGGAACTAAAATTTTAGGCTCATACGTGAAACCATACGTTTCTCGAGGGTGAACCCAACTCAAGGAACATTAATAATACATGCGTTGTCTTTAAACTGAGCCAGAAATTGTAATTCCTAATTCCAAAATGAGGTCCATTCAAGGGACTTGGAGTACAAGGCGCATAAAAGCAGTTTTTGAAAAAATTGAGGTATTCATGAACACAACTAAAACTAGTTTAAAAGTATATATATTCTGTGAAACATTTACGACTACAATCAAACTTCAAAGCATCAAAAAGTGAGTTTAAACTGCCTTTCTGACTCAAGGCTCCTTGTAATTTTGAAAATTTAGACACATATTTCTTGAAATAGCAAAAACTGCACTCATGCGCTTTGTCCTCCAAGCCCTTCATTTTTCGTTTCCGGTCAAAACTGCGAATTCGTCGAAAATCAAACCTCGCGCAATAGTTTCCAGGGCGGGAGGAAAGAGCTGTTTTTCGGCCGCAAAAAGTCGGCAAGAGCATACAGATCTACGTTTCACTTACCTTGATCGATGTCAACTTTTTCCTCGCCTTGAACGCTTACCGCAAGATTCGGAGGGCCTTGCGGTCGAAGAATTTCGGGACATCTGAGACTTCTCATCGCCGCTGCTCACAGGGCGTTCCAAAGATGAAGGAGCTTTCAAAGGGGCGCCGGGGGAAGGGGGGGATGTTGTGCAAGGGTCTGAGGTACTCGACGCCGGCCGCGCGCCGCGACGACTTGGGGTCGGTCTCTGCGACCGCTCGCTCGCTCGGTTGCGCCGCACGTCGCTGCCGCAGCCGCTACTGGTCTACGTTGCGCTGATCCGTGCGTTTACCTTGAACTAATTTCATTCAAAATAACGCTCCTAAGCACCCGACTCTGATGCAATCCTCAATTCCTCGAGTGAAAGGTAAACGATTCGCTCTTACTCCAGAGGATATCGGCCCCGAGAAACACAGAAAACTCCCAACGACTGTGCTTTCGAGTCCAAAACGCACCTGAGGGATTTTTCAAACGCTTGAATCAAATTTGTTTTCTCTTTTAGCGTCTATTGCCTGTTAAAAATTGAGGGGTGAAATTCGCTGCCGGCGCCCAATAACCGCGAGTAATACGATAATGTGCATAGTGACATTAGCGTATGACGCGCCGAAAAAAGAGTAGATTCCGGTAGTTATAGAGTAAGTCATTCCTTAAGGAGAATATAATTCGAATTTTCGGAAGTAGAAGGCTCTCCTGCTTTTCTCACTCCTTCTAAGATGCACGGGAGTTGTCAGTTGCAGCACCCAAATTACAGATACCTCAGCCTACGAAGACTTTATGGACTTGGCTGTGGCGCCTTGATGCAACTATCCGTGATCCACGGATGTGCGTGTTGTATGTTTAAAATTTGAAGGCGTTTCCTTTTGTCTCTTCTTCTTGGCCGACTGCCCACTCAGTCCACGAACTATAGGCATAAATGCCAACAACATCCATCAGTCTGCGGACGGGGGCAACAGGGTTTGCCCATAGAGTACATGCAGTCAACAGACAAAAAGTTTGTAAAAACGTGGCGAAGCGTTATAAAATTTGACGAAGAAAATATTTTGAAATAACCCTGAAAGTCTGCCCTGAGTGAGTATGGAAAATTGTTTTGCCTTTTACTTTGCAATGTTCACTCAAGATATAATTTCAAAGCTATTTCAAAATGTTTCTTGGTTGAATGTTGTGTGCAAAGGGAAAAAACCCCTAAAAACGTGACCCGAACTGTGTTAAAAGGTGGCAAAATAGTGCTGGGTCCATATTATTTTGGAAAAAAAACCAAATAGTTCCAAAATTTTGAGTTCTAATGAGATCTAGTACTAAACTTTCCGTCTTGCAGGCGCGGCCGAGGCGTCGGATAAGCGAACGGAGCGATTGCCCCGCTGATGAGAGGGGAACGCCGAAAAGTCGAAAGGGAAAAAGGACGGGGGAAACGAGAAGGATAAAAAATTCTCTCTTAAATTTCAAAATTTTCTGGAGAGGCCCCCTGCTACCTTCTCGCGGGGGGGGGGGGGGGGGTTAGGGGCGCCGACAATATCTTTGCCCTTGCCTAAAAGTTTACGCCACGGTCCTGCAGGTGCAGTACGAAACTTTTTCTTCGATACCATCTTGGATTTAGCGGGATATAAAGTTGGGCTTACAGACGAGTGTGATCTACTAACGAGGTCTATAAAAAGACCCAAAATTATAGATCCCTCGCCGTGACCTCAGCTTAATACAGGGTGATCCAAAAGTCCCTTCCGCCCCCTCTAACTTTTTACCTAATCGAGGTAAAGATTTGAAACTTGAGGGATATTCCTAGGTCAAAGGGAGCTACTTTTTGGCGCCCCTAAAATTTTCAGGGGGGCCCCCCTTGGGGGGGCAACGGCCCCCAACTTTTAATTTTCAAATGGGAAGACCCCCTTTGTGATAGCTCGTTCGAAAGAGCATAAAAAAAAGACTTTTCCGGCAAACCCAAAGTCAATATCTCAAACCGTTTCAAAATGACGGCCGGTTATAAAGTTCAAAATGGCCGAAAATTCACACCGGTTATTTGTCGATGGATTTGCGCGAAAATCGGAATGTCGGGGTATTTTGACACGAGAAAAGGAATTTGATGTTAGATTTTCAAAAAAACCGAAATTTCCAAAATGGCCGCCGGTTAAAGTTTAAAATGGCCGAAAATTTTCACCTTGGTTTTTTCCTGATGGATTTGCCTAAAACTTGGAATTTGAGAGTATTTTGGCATAAGATAAACAAATTTGAACTTAGATTTATAAAACAATCAATTTTTGGTCATTTTGAACTTTAACCGGCGGCCATTTTGGAAATTTCGGTTTTTTGAAAATCTAACGTCAAATTCGTTTTTCTCGTGTCAAAATACCCCTGCATACCGATTTTCGCGCAAATTCATTGACAAATAACCGGTGTGAATTTCCGGTCATTTTGAACTGTAACCGGCCGTCATTTTGAAACGGTTTGAGATATTGACTTTGGGTTTGCGCGAAAAGTTTTCTTTGTTTATGCTCTTTCGAACGAGCTATCACAAAGGGGGTCTTCTCGTTTGAAAATTTAAAGTTGAGGGCCGTTGAACCCCCCCCCCCCAAAGGGGGCCCCCCTGAAAATTTTAGGGGGGCCAAAAAGTAGCTCCCTTTGACCTAGGAATATCCCCCAAGTTTCAAATCTTTATCTCAATCAGTGAAAAAGTTAGAGGGGGTGGAAGGGACTTTTGGAGCACCCTGTATGCTAATGCTGATTGTTTGATCTGAACGCTGTTCCCCTTCAATTATGTACTGCCGCACTGGTTCCCCATTAGAGCTCAGCAGTTTTGACTCCAATTGAAAATTTTAGAACCTTTTTGGTTTTGTTTTCAAAATAATGTGGACCCAGCACTATTTTGCCATCTTTCAGCACAGTTCGGGTCTCGTTTTTCAGGGTTTTTTCTCTTTTTTTCTTGATTCTGAGGAAAATGGTCTAACAAATCACATTTCAAGGGCGGAGCTAATAAACTGCTGTTTCACAAGATTTAGTCACGCTTTGAAACTTTTGACATATGTTTTCTAGGCGTAAATTTTACGCTCTTTTCAATGAGTTTAACAGTTTTTTTCTCAGACAATCGTGGCTGCAGATATGAATCAAAGTTTCTCCAAAAATCAGCAAAAATGCGCCTTTTTAAAGCTAATTTAAGCTAATTTTTGACGAAAACGTTAATTTAACGACCAAAAAATTAAGCTAGGAAAGGAAAAAGATAGTGATTTCGGTAGGAAACTTTATGTACTTTTTGCTGTTTTTTGTTTGTTTCGTAAGATTAACCGTTGAGGAGATATATCCAAAAAACTGATCGTGGGTTTTCTCAATTTTGAAAAATTCACAATGGCAGCGCCTTGAGTACCAGCCAATTCTCCAGAAATTATTATCGGCATTTTCGGACTTCTGTATCCAAAAGGAATCGAAAAAAATTGGTTTGGTTCGAAGAACAAACCAAAATCCGAAAGAGGTTGTTCCAAAAACGCCGATATTCCCCCCCCCCCCTGGATTTGGCCCAAACTTTGCTCAGATGTTGTACTAAGTGTCCCTGATGCTTGGGCCAAATTTCAGCCCCCTCGGATAATTACGGAAGAGGGGGCAGGGGGGCAAAGTTTCAATTTTTTCAAAACTTTAAAAATCGATATCTCGCGAACGGTTTGAGTGTAAGTGTTGCGGTCTCCGCTAAAAAAGTAAAAAAATATTGTCTACAAGAGTATTGATGCTGTTTGCGTGGTTGCGTGATTTTTCGTAGTCATAAATCGATTTTTTCGATTTTGGAGGTTCGACTTTTTCTCGTTTTTCGTCTCTCCTCTCCAGGCAATCGTTGCTACGTGAATAAAAACCAGTTTAGGTGATTTTCCATGAAATTCTGCATCTACCACACTTTGTTAGACCTTGGGAAAAACGATTCATTACTGAGTTAAAGCGATTTTTCTGCGCGTTCCCGGTTACGCGCGGGCGGCATATCGGCGGCGCTCCATCCCCCCCGGGCGAGGCAGAGGTTGTTTCACTGCTAGGGCCTTATATTCATGCTGTAGGCTGTAATTATCGATATTTTCTCCTTCCCCCACCCTTCCCCTCCAATAAATATTTTTTTATACTTCGTAATACGGGGTGGCTCGGACCACCCGTACCAGGTCTTTTTCTCGGTCGGTGTAGGTGATACGAAGTGGGGGACCGCGGGGTTGAACAGGGAATAGACCCCAAAGTATCCGATTTTCATGGTCCCGAAGCACCCCTAACCTCCCTTGGGGGGGTAAAAGAGGGAGGTACAATGACTCCCGACTTTTGGGATCGTGACCCCCTCTTCACCCCCAAAGGGGGGCATGGGGAGTTTTGGGACCATGAAATTCGGATACCTTGGGGTCAATTCCCTGTTCGACCCCGCGGTCCCCCCCCCCCCTTCGCACTACCTAAACCGACCGAGAAAAAGACCTGGTACGGGTGGTCCGGGACACCCTGTATAACGAAGTATAAAAAAATATTTATTGGAGGGGAAGGGTGGGGGAAGGAGAAAATATCGATAATTACAGCCTGCAGCATGAATAAGGCCCTAGCAGTGAAACATCCTCTGCCTCGCCCGGGGGGGATGGAGCGCCGCCGATATGCCGCCCGCGCGTAACCGGGAACACGCAGAAAAATCGCTTTAACTCAGTAATGAATCGTTTTCCCAAAGTCTAACAAAGTGTGGTAGATGCAGAATTTCATGGAAAATCACCTCAACTGGTTTTTATTCACGTAGCAACGATTGCCTGGAGAGGAGAGACGAAAAACGAAAAAAAGTCGAACCTCCAAAATCGAAAAAATCGATTTATGACTACGATAAATTACGCAACCATGCAAACAGCATCAATACTCTTGTAGACAATATTTTTTTACTTTTTTAGCGGAGACCGCAACACTTACACTCAAACCGTTTGCGAGATATCGATTTTTAAAGTTTTGAAAAAATTGAAACTTTGCCCCCCTGCCCCCTCTTCCGTAATTATCCGAGGGGGCTGAAATTTTGCCCAAGCATCGGGGACACTTAGTACAACATCTGAGCAAAGTTTGGGCCAAAGCCAGGGGGGGGGGGGGGGCAAAATCGGCGTTTTTGGAACAATCTCTTTGTTGTGCGGTGTTATCCGAAGTAAAATTGTTTAAAACATCTTTTTACCCTTGTAAGAGGGGTCCCCTACTTTCTCTCAAAGTTTTATCAAAAAAAGTAAACGTCAGAAAGAGCTACACTGAAAGATATACCGTCGTGGAGACTGCAAAAACAGAACCCATATTTGTAATGTCCGTGACTCTCTTTTTCTTACTACAGCTCTCTCTCAGATCTAATCATTTGAATGAAAATTTTAAGAAAAGGAGGGAATCCTTCTTACTAGGGTTCAAAGATTTTTTTCCAACATTTTTTACCGTGAATAATGAGCTTTTTACAACACATTGAGAGGACACTATGGTGTGATGTCTGTGACCAAGAAAAAGAAAACTTCTTTGCCTCATTTTCATCAAAAATGCCCCTTTGTCTCCTGTTGCTAATATGCTTTGTTCTTTTCTGGTCTCAATATTCCAAAAGACGAATTACTTTTTCCTGTTCTTTGCGTTTGGCTTCGCAATATCGCAGTGCGAAACCGTAACTAAAGCTATGTCGACAACGGGCCAAATTTCAATTGGTTCTAGCCACTGGTTCAGCTCTAGAGGGACTCCAATTGCTTCTCAACTTCCGCCCGGCGGAGCAGCGCCTGGGTTCGACTATTGAATCGTTAATAATCGTTATCGAATGAACTTGATCGATGAAAAGCGTTGCCAAGCTAGGAATTTTTCAATCAGGATTATTCGATAACGATTCAGCATTCAACCCGAGGGGGTTCGGTCCGGAGCCTTGGGGCACGGGACCCCCGACCCTGGCCGAGCGAGGCTGCCAGATTGTGTGAAATCATAGATACCTTAACGGGGAATCCGATCGTTAATTGGGGAAATGTGTTGAATTTTCAGCACAATCTGGTAAAAAAGCGCCCAAGATCTGCTCCACTAACGTTAAGCAGTGAGGCTTTACGCTCCCGCGAGCCAACGGATATATTAATCGAAACCTTTCAAAATACCTTACATGTTTTCTTTTCTTTTGACACCCCACCCCCCCCCCCCCGCCTCCGTCCTTTTCGTCACCTGTCCGATCAAGACTCGGCACACAGTAGGAAAAACGGATACCTGGGTATAATGCCTCTGTCGCAGGCAAATGATCAAATACTCTAAAGAGAGGACTAGAGCTGCAATATTACTTTGCGGGCCAAGTGGCACCCCCTACTTTTACGAGTCGTCTCTGATTGGCTGTTTCGCCAGGTGCCCATTTTCTGGGACCCTTATGGAAAATAACACGAATATAAATTAGTTCGCTGGGCTAATTTTTTAGCTGAAACCAACTTGCTGGTCGGTCTCTTCCATTTAAATCAACATCAATTCATGTTTTTAGAGAATTGACAATTTTTTTTTTTTTTGGGGGGGGGGGGGGGAATCAATGGGAGGGGCCGGCGGTGGAGACTATTATTGACTGCCTTCACAAAAAAGTGTTTGTCCTAGAATGATCTTTTCGCAGGCAAAAAGTGAAATCAGGCATTTCATGAAATGCCCAGGCAAATAGTCAAATAACAGTTTACAAAATCCTGTAAATTTATGGCGAGGAGCTCAGAAGTTTTCCAATATTTTGAGAAAAATTACCCATCAAATCTGCGAACTTTCCTTGTCCTTTTTTCAAATTATTCCATGCGTATACTCAAATGTTAAAATTTCAAAAATTCTGTTTAATGAAATCCTGAAAATTTCAAAATAAATGTTCGTTCAGGAGCCAAAATTCGTTCCTGATACTATTTTTTTATGTAATTTATTGCAGAGAATTCTTTCTAACAGTGAATTATTATATGCTCCATGAATAATTTTGTCTAAAATTCTGAAAGGAATCAGAACTTCAATCTAAGTAAGAATATTTGACTAGGCATTTGACAAAATGCCTGACTTTACTATTTTCCCGCGACACTTCCACAAAAAAGCGTGGGAGCGCACTTCGACGCTCCAGCGATTTCTGGAACCCTGTGGTGAGACCATGGTAAGACTCGAGGTGCTTAAGTCCAATATTGAGTGACTGGAGTATCACGGTGCGGTGGTGTCCGATCTGCACGCATGAATTTCGTATTAGCGCTCGGCGCAGCAGCACGTCAACGCTCAACGCGTCATCGCTCCTAGCCGTGACGGCAGCATCCATGGCTCGACGCAACACTAACCAATGATCTTTCTCTATCGCCTTCAGGCCCGATGACCCTCCCCGCGTCCCCCACCCACGTTAACCTTCGATATTTTCCGGTGAAAATCTCCGCCGTCGCGCCCGCGCCGGGAAACCCGCGCTCCAGCGTTGAGAATTGCAACTCGGAATCGTCCATTACACCGCGCCGGAAAAATCGGAGGAGGCAGGAGAAAAAAACTTGGAGAAAAAAGAGAAAAAGACTTGAGTTCGGCGGAGGAAGGAGACTATGGTAATTACCTGGGAAATTATTCGTGCCGTTATACGCAGTTTTACTTTCGCGTCGATTTTCCTCGTCTCACCTCTCTTTCCACCCCCCTCTTTTGTCTCCCTGGTTCCACGTCGTTATATTCATGTTTTTCCCCAGTTCTGTTGTATAGAAGACCTACACACTATTCTTCCACATTTCATAATTTTGTTGTTACGGATTTTAATTTTTTCAAATAAATAAATTCCAACGCAGGAAATATACATCAGGCATTTCTGGTATTTCAAGAGGGGTGCCTGTTAGATTTACAATCTGACACTTGATCAGACTCGCTTTAAAGAGTGCAAGAACTCTGGGGGTTATGGAACCCTCCATAAATCACGTCAGCCATTTTTTCCAAGTTTGCAACCCCGCCTTTCCCCTTTGTCACCCACTTGTTATATTCACCTCCGGATCTCCCTGAGAGTTACATCATTTCAAGCGTACCCCATACTTTGATTTGCGTATAGATGTGAGGTTGTGGCAAACTCTTGTTACAGGTTGATTAATATGTTTAACCCTCTATTGCATGAATTCATTTTGGATCACAGATTTTGAAAAAAAAAATTCTGAAAGATCTTTGAAAAAATAGAGTCCCAAATTTTTTTGGGGGGCGGGAGGGGGCTCTCCCCCCCCCCCCGTAATGCCCCCCCCCCCAAAGTGGTAGTTACAGTTGTAACCGCAATTTCTAATTTCCTCTCTCTATTTAAACCTTAAGATGTATAATTTCAAGTAATAAACCCTTACTTACGTGCATCGATGGGGCACGGATCCAAACGGAAATGAAAACCGGCCGGAAATGCTAAAATATGACGGGAAAAGGCGATTTATTGCATAATCAGGGGAGCATGTGTTCGAAAATTACGTCCCGTTTGCACGTTCGTGATGCAAGTTTACTCTCTTAATTTTGGTCCCTAGAATGAGAAAATCTTTGGTGGACTCTCCGATTTTGATGCCAAGGCCCCAAAAACAAAATAGCGGCCAAAATGGAGGCTGAAATTGAAATTTTGGTAAAACGGCACAAAACATCAAGAGAGGTGTCGATTCTCATGTTTTTTGGATCGTAGATTCCAGAAAAATTGTCATACAGACCCCTTGACCCACGGAAATGCCCAAAATCCAAGATGGCGGCCAATTTTGGCTCTTTAGTGGCTAAAACGTCAAATGCGGAGCAAAAGGAGGATTAAAAACTCTAAATATCTGTTTCCGAAGTCACAGATTCCAAAAAAATAGGAGAAAAAAACATTTCATGCAAAATGATGCTGATTTGGACCATGCAAAGGCCGAACTCGGTAGTCATTTTGATTAGAGTGTTCAGGAACACTCTAATCGAAATAATTTTCCTGGTCAGCTTCTATGATTAGCATTATTGGTTTTTTTTAGGACCGGCACCCCTGCAGAATATGGGTAAATTTGTTCTCAAATACGCAATAAAACTATTCCGATGTGTTTTGAGCCACTAAATCTGAAAATTGCGTTTATTCTTCCCGATCACCCCTCAGTTTTCCGGAAGCTAACCAGGATAATGACCATTTATTCGGGCGGGATCGGCTTTTCCAGAGAATTGTAGGGTGATGGAAAAGAACGGAGGTTCCCAGATTCAGCCCCTCAAAATACGTAGGAATCACCTCATCTCATCTTGGAGACATGGTTGTAATTATTTTGCTTATTAATCAGTGCTATTGCCGGAGAGTACCTGATACTCCCAATTTCGATAGTAATTAATATATTACACGTACATACAAAGCCGCTTTTATAGCGCTCTCTGGCGCTCTGCGACACCTAGCCGCCAAAGTTCCCGATCCTCCTAAGGCCTTTCAGGGAGCTATAAAAGCGGCTTTGTATGTAGGTATGTGCAATATATTAATTATTATCGAAATTGGGAGTATCAGGTACTCCACGGCAATAGCATTGTTTTTTGCGTCACGTCTTTTTGCGTCAATTTTGAGGATTTTCGGTCGGTTTCCGGTTTCCATCAGGCCGTCAATCGATCGGTGCATTTATGGAAAGCGTTGATAGTCTGATTCTATACATGTTAGAGGGTAAAGTGGGGAAAAATATCGATAATTGAAGAGTTCATTATCGAAATATTTGGATTAAAATGTAAAAAATCGTCTTTTTTTACCAATTTTTGGCCTTTTTTGGCCTCTTTGAATTTTTTTAGGCTCTTAATCGTCCGATGGCAATTGAAAAAAGTATATCAACCAAAAGTATACATCCTAAGCTTGGAGTATAAAAAAAAAAATCGAAAATCGGAGAGACTGTTCTTTAGATAATACAGTTTGAACATTGAATGGCAAAAAAAACGTAAATTTTAAAAAACTCTAAATTACGGCCGTTTAAATAATTTTTAGCTCAATTTTGATGGCATATTCAGAATCTACATGAAAAATTGGTCTTGTAACACTCTTTTAAAGTATGATGGATTGATACAGAGTCTCGCTATGGAGAGTCAAAGAGAGGGAAGACGAGAAAATGAGAATCGCTAAAACGGGCGTTTTTGAAAATTGCTAAAATTCACCCCATCTTTGGGGGTCGATATCTCGCAAACGGGGCGTCGGATGGGAAAACCCTTCCAATTAGTTTCTTAGAATGATGTAAAGACCCCGTATACCAATTTTCAGCCAAATCGGAGGGGGTCGGGTTCCGAGCTTGGTTGCGTTGACGTGGAATGACCCAGATGCATTTAGAAACATTGTTGCTCTTGTACAGAATTTTTAAAAAAAGAAAATACGTTAAATTACATGTATAATTATGTATGCAATAGAGGGTTAATTGATCCGGAAATAACGTTGCGTACATAGAAGTTTAAAATCCACTCATTTTCTTACCACGATACGGCGACGTCGTCTTTGCTGTTGACCCCCCCCCCCCCTTCCTGCTTTGTCACCTAAATGCCACTCACCTCCAAAACCCTCCCCCCTGTATGCGTTTCCATAGTGACGTCTCTTCATTGTATTTTCATCTACTTGTCCTGTCACGGTCGCTCCTACATATATCTGTCATTCATCCCCGTATTTCCCTGTTTTACTTTCCCTTTTCCCTATATGATTATACGTCCCCCCCCCCCTCCCAGGTGGGTGACGTAATTTATGGACGGCCGCGGCTTCCATAGGGGTGGTGCGGGACTTTTGGATTACCCTGTATATCACAATAAAGGCAAATGTCAAAGGCCGGCCAGTGTGTGAGGCAAAATGTCGTCGGGGAAGTAGGAGGAACTATACACAAGCATGTATAGGGGGAAAACAGACACGAAACAAAATGTATGTCAGATGCTTCGGAAGGAGGAAGGAAAGGGTCCAATATGTGGCTGTGAGCCGGGTATGGGAAGAGCGAATCGCGGAGAGAAAGGTGAGAGACAGGGGGGGGGGGGGGGGAGAGAATCTGTAATAAATTGTTTATCGGAGTCGGGACTCAGTGGCACGTCAGCCTTGCAAAGCTGTTTGAAACAATAATTGATCAATAGAATTCTAATTTATCACGATGCCGCTGAAAAGTTGTCGTATTGAGACGTGGCTGTCCAAACGCGAGCGAGCTCAGTCCCCGATCTCCGCGCGGACCCGTCCGTCGCTGTCGCCCCTCCCCTTGCAACCGCATTCACGCTTCGCGTTGCACTTGCACATGCACCGCTCCACCAAATCCTCAGACTCCACGGGAGTCATAAATGAAAGAGGACGTTGGAAGTTCCGTTATTTTGGAAAAATGATGATGACGTCAAAAGGTATTTGGATTTGTTCTTAAGTGGTCCTTCTGAAAAAGTAGAAAGACTTCCGGAATGTAAAAAAAGAAATGGAAGAGGATGGGGAAAAGAAGGAAAGAGATAGGAGAAGAGGAAGAAGAAGGGAATGAAGAAGATGAGGAGGAGGAGGAAAAAAATACCAACATGAAGAAGGAGGGAAAATGAAGAAAAGAGGAAGGAAAATTGAATGAATGAGAAGATTGAGACGGCGAGGAAAAATAAGAAAAAGACGCAGAGAAAAGAGGAGGATGAAGAACAGGACAATAAAGGAGAGGGAAACCGGGGGAGGGAAGAAAAAAAGAAAAGCAAGGGGGAAAAGAAAGAAGGAGAAGGAGAACAGGAAGGTGGAAAAGAAGAGCAAGCAGAAGAAGTAGTGGTAGAAGAAGAAACATTTGTATGCATACGAATTTTAAAAGCACAAAAGTGGTTTTTAGAATGAACCTGAAAAAGTAGTCCCTTATTCCGGGTTTTTGGTGGTTTGAAAAACCTGAATAGTCAGGGAGAGTCAGAGAATTTACAACAACCTGGAAAAGTCAGGGAATGTCAAGAAAATGAGGGAATTCCGTGAGTAGCGTTTAGTAGAAGTCAGCATAATTAAAAGGGGGAAAAATCTAAGTGGATGTTTTGTTGACAGGTCAGGAAATTTGAGAATTTTGGAGTGAGGTAGATGCAAAAGAGTCAGGGAATTAGAGAACAGAGAAATGATGGATATTGAAACACGTAGTTGAGTGTCGAGCTGTGCGTTTCATGTCATGGAGGTGGAGCACAAGAATATCCAGATTTTGCCGTGATTCTTATGCTGCCAGGTTTTCATGTGAGCGATCAAGAGTTTCGTCACCAATGCCATGCGTTCCGCCCTCGAATTCGGTGGGTTCTGACCTCAGATCGGTCGTGCAGGAGACCCTGAGCCTTGGCCCGAGAGGGCGTCCATACGCTGACCGGACACTGGCTCGGCTTCGCCGCGATATCGTAATTCAAAACTGATTAATTTTCGATCCAAGTTTTTTCAATAATTTCGTGAGACCAGTGGCGAGGCGTGAATGATCGATTATTGATATATTCCCATTTAAATCTATGGTAAAGAATCGATTGTGAAGGTGTTCGTTGCGAAAATCCTGTTTATCGATCCTCTTCCATAGGTTTAAAGGGCAGATCAATTGATACATCGCAAAGCAAGCCAGGCCGCTACGTGAGATGCCAGAATAACGCCGAATCAAGTGTCAAAAGTTACCTAACGATGATGAAACCAGAAAAACTCTCAAATCTACTTCGGTCTTTCGATATAGCTACTTATAGTTTCTTTTCCGTGAATCAACGCTGCTGTGTTGAGGAAAAAACCTCGTATGAGCATGCAAGCGTTGCAGAATTTCCTTTGATAAAATATGAATTTGCAGGGAGCTTTGTGAATATTTTTCTTCACATTTTCAGATAATTTTATTGGTATACTTGCCGTCCTGGACGCGCTTTGCGCGTCCGTCACGGCCAGCCAAGGGGCTGCGCCCCCTGGACCCCCGATCACTCGCTACGCGAGTGACATTCGGCTCGCTCCGCGAGCCATTTTTCTCAGTGATTGGACGTTTGATCACTAAGATGTATTTATTTTGGAGACTCTGGAGGCAAAAATGATTTCATCATAGAACCTTGTTGCCGGAGCTTGTCATCATTTGCACATGAATAGATGTGTGGAGATGAAGCGATGATGGGGATCGATCATTTCTTCAAAAACGCATTTGATTGGGACGTCATCCCATTGGGTGGCGGAAAAAGACAATCCATGGATCTCCTTCCGCGATTTGACTCGCTGAAGTAGCAAAAGTTCATCTTTACCTCTTAAGAAGATTATCGGTGGCGTAGGGGTCTAAAAACTGCTCAACGATAGTATACAGGGTGAGCGAAAAGTCCTCGACCCCCCCTCTAACTTTTGAACGAATTGAGCTAAGGAAATGAAACTTTGGGAATGTTCCTATCTCAAAGGGGACCATCTTTTGAGGGGGTCAAAATTTTGGCCCCCCCCCCTCAGGGGGGGGGGACAGGGGCCCCCCAACTTTTTTTTTCAAATAGCAACCCCTATCTTGTGATACCTCATTCGAAAGAGCATAAAAAACTAAGAATTTTGGCGCAAACCGCAGATCAATATCTCAATTTTTGACCGAGTTATGATAGGTCAAAGGTCAAATTTGACCTATTTTCAAAAAATCATAACTCCGGTTCAAATTATCGTAAAGAGAAAAATAAAACGGGAAAATTTACCAAATTGTGTTCGCTTTTACGTAAAAATTGCAGAAATCACTTCGATTTAATTTTAAGGGGGGGCTCGGACCCCCAAATACGTCAATTCAAAGGTCATTCAATTTTCCTGCGAAATGAGCCAATTTCCTCTGGATTTGCCTCCACATTATCTCAGTAAGGTCAAAATCAGTTCAACATTACGTTGGCAAGTCCCCAAATTTCGGGAAAAGTTAAAAAAACGAAATTTAAGGTGATTAAATTTGACCGTTTAAATTTCGTTTTTTTAACTTTTCCCGAAATTTGGGGACTTGCCAACGTAATGTTGAACTGATTTTGACCTTACTGAGATAATGTGGAGGCAAATCCAGAGGAAATTGGCTTATTTCGCAGGAAAATTGAATGACCTTTGAATTGACGTATTTGGGGGTCCGAGCCCCCCCTTAAAATTAAATCGAAGTGATTTCTGCAATTTTTACTTAAAAGCGGACACAATTTGGTAAATTTTCCCGTTTTATTTTTCTCTTTACGATAATTTGAACCGGAGTTATGATTTTTTGAAAATAGGTCAAATTTGACCTTTGACCTATCATAACTCGGTCAAAAATTGAGATATTGATCTGCGGTTTGCGCCAAAATTCTTAGTTTTTTATGCTCTTTCGAATGAGGTATCACAAGATAGGGGTTGCTATTTGAAAAAAAAAAGTTGGGGGGGGGGCCAAAATTTTGACCCCCTCAAAAGATGGTCCCCTTTGAGATAGGAACATTCCCAAAGTTTCATTTCCTTAGCTCAATTCGTTCAAAAGTTAGAGGGGGGGTCGGGGACTTTTCGCTCACCCTGTATTTCGAGTTCCGAATCGCAATGAGCCCACTGGTGTTTTTTCTTATATTTTCATCGCATATAAATTTCTCTGATGTTTTTGTTTTACTCTCTCCGATTGCATATTAGTAATCATATCCTCATTTAATTTCCTTTCCCTTTCCTTTTTCCTTTTCTGTAGCATCTTTGTCCATTTACAATTATTATATTTTGAAATAGATTTCCCCTAGTATACAACTGATGCTTCAAACGGAATCAATTGTTTTAATGACATTTCCGGCTAAATCATGGGGTTTCCCAGGAAGGCAGCCTCTCGTCCCTCCCGGACTCTATTGTTGCCAGATAAGTTGCTTTTTCAGCACTTTTCCCAATTCAAATCCATGTAAAAATATTCACATTTATCGCACAATCTGGCAACCTCTCGAGTGAAATAGAAAAAGGTAGAATCGCTGAAAGTCTGAATCCTTCGAAGTTTGTATTAATGATATTTAACATTACTGAAAATCCAAAGGAAAAATATCCATAACTTTCCTCAAAAATTACCTTTGGATTGCAGGAGATTTGACAACATCCGAATGTTCTTATTCCGTTTTCCCTTAGCACGGCAGAAGAATTTTAAGCGGCACGATGACGCTCAAAAGATCTCTATAGAAACAATTATGACAACATTATTAACAATTTATAATCTATTGATCTTTTTGTGAAATAGAGAAAAACTGAAGTATCTTAGAAACGACCTAATGGAGATGTTATGGCAACGTACATCTATGGCCGATGTCAGAAACCACGTATCTCCATTGCAATGTTTCCAAATTTCCGCTGTTCTTTTAATTTTTCGAAGAGAAACAAGTGAACTTAGTCAATGGCAAGGCGTGAATGTTCGATTATCGATATTTTCCTATTCAAAGCTATGGTAAAGCATTGATAATGAATGTGTTAGGTTGTCAGACTAATCGATTTTTGCAAAACACACCACGCCATAGAACTTCATAACTTGAAATGTAAACGGAACAAAATATTCTGCCAAGGGAAACGGAAATTCAACTAATTTTTCAAGAAATTTAGTTGACCAGTTTTCTCAGAAAGAATGAAGTACAACAGAGAGTCTACAACGTCAAAAACGGAGATACGTGGTTTCGCACTTTGGCCCTAGATATGCATTTTGGTTTTAAAGGCATGTTTTAACATTTTCATAAATATATTGAAGATGTTGGAATCAGAGGCGAGGTGTGGATGATCAATTATCGGTATTTCCCCATTTGAAGCTGGGGAAAAGAATCGATTAAAAAAGTGTTCGTTGAGAATCAACGAATAATCCTGTTAATCGATCTTGTTCCACAGGTTCAATAATGACAGATCAATCGATATATCGCAAAACATGCACGTCACTGGCTGGAATTAGAGCGTTAAAGACCGGAGAGTAAGGTTTACCGGAAGAGAAGTCTCTTGGATCCAGCGTCCAGACTCATAAAACAAGTTTACAAGGAAAATGCCTACTCTTGATTCCATCGGATTTTTGCTGGAATCAAAAGAAAATCCGCTTTAATTTAGAGTTTTGGCTCTTGTTTGAAGAAAATATCTACATATCGGAATCAAGATAATTTCCTCTTGCCAAATTTTTAAGAGATTGGACTCTAGATCCAAAAGACTAATTCCCTAGTGTTGCGTCTCCATTTCGGGCAGGTTGAACCTTTTGTAAGAATGCCGCCGATGAGTATGTATTTAAAATGAGCGCAGGATCTGCAAAGGCTGCCCACTGATTCGAAGAGGCCTGGTCTACTGTTAAAAATTACGAGTAGATCCCCGTTCATTGCTCATCCTACTCAAAGACGCACGTTATAATTGCAGGTACGGATCAATTAACGAATCTCCATAATTGAAAAGGTAAATACCCTAAACGGTGGAGCCATTATCCAATTAGAACGCACGGGCTCGACTAGTGACCTTCTTAAAAGATGTTCGGCTCCCACCCTCCCACCTCGAAACAGAAGCATTTCTACTCTTCGGCCAGACACTCAATTTCAGCCATTGATTTACGTTCAAATTCGAGTCCTATTATAATTATCACCAGTAGTCAGAAACAGCTTGCTTCTTCGTGTTAGTTCATTTGCTCTCGGAGTCTATTAATTATAATGACAACCCGCGCGTGCTCATCTCGCATTGTTGTCGGATTTAGCGTTTCTTGCTCTCGCGTAGGTAACTATTTTGTTTTATTTCTGTTTTCTAAGCTTTACTTGTTTATTTTTTTCCATCCTAGTAAATTGAGGATATTTTGAAAATAAATTTCTACAAAACATTTGTGTGATCGAATTACGCATAATCAATTTTTAACGGAAATATTGTGTCAAGTATTTAAATGAAAATATTCCAAAATATCGCTCATAATCTACCTTGAGAATATTTCAAGAATAATTTGAACATTTGTTTTGCTGGTATTTTTAAAATAAATAAAAAGAATAATCTTAACAGTATAGCACGCCCTAGGAAGTATTTTTCAAAACAAATTTGGAAAATATATTTCAAACAAATATTCACTCTTTGTTCTTATAAAAATATTGAAAACTCATCTTCGAAAAAACAAAGTGGCAATAATATGGGACCACACGAAACTTAAAAATTCACTTTCCTTATATGATAACATTTTTTTAAATACCTCAAATGTAAAAAACAAAAATTAAGAAAGAATTTTAACAGAAACATCAAAATGCTATATAATTTTACACATATAAGTAATTTATTTCTTTTTTAATACATTTTTTGTTTTTTTCTTTATTGGTTTCAGGGTTTGGCCTACTGTATAACAAAGAAGTAAAACAATTCCTCTAAGCGTAAGTTCATAAAAAATACAAAAGTATCCATAGCTAAATCTGGTGAGCGACGATTGATACCACTTTAATGGTTGATACCAATTCATAAAATTATGATCAACTCTGTCATGAATGTGATTTCAATATTATAATTGTTATTTTTCTTGTTTCTTGTTTTCGTTTCCTTTTTTTATTTAATTTATTAATTTAATTTTAATTGTGAGCATGCCCGAGATTGCGAATGTGTTTAAGATGAAATAAAAAACAAACAAACAAGCAAAAAAGAAAGCATAAACCCAAAGGTTCTCTTCCACAAAATCTCGCTCAATAATTAATGGCTATGTGCGCATCTTACGAAGACTACAAATACACGAAACTGCTGGGCAAAAAACAGGGAAAAGAGACCCACTAGATGAAATGAATATGTCTACGTATGCTGTTAATAATTTTCCCCCCAATTTCCTATCATTTATAAGATCGTGAACACCTGAAGTTCATGAAACCGGTGAAAAAGGAATAGAAAAACGTAGAAATAAAAATCATCATAAGAAAAGTTTCATAATTTCCTCTCCGAGTAAGAATCAATGTAAAGTCGAATTCGACTTTCAATTTTACTCTTGTGGACAAGGAATCTGAAAATGTTTGTTAGAAAGAAAACCTAGCAAATTTGGACCAAAATTTGGGCTTTCTCAAATTTCTTCGTTCATTGCAAGTTGCAAGTCATACGATTACAGAAAACTTGAACATCAGATGTAACCTATTTAAGTGAGAGTTGGGTACCTAACTGTTTACAGTTTTGCCTTACCGTAAGGTTTTCACCCATACTGTAATATTTTAATTCCTTCTCGTCCTTAATATTGAATGATATTCATGATATGTACCATTTGTGATAAGTTTTGTGAAATCTTGAAACTTTTGACATACCGATGACCTATTGTAACGTCGTTACGTTTCCATGCGATTGCCGCCAAAGCATGTCGAATTTCTGTATTTCTCCTAGTTTCTCTTTTTCCTACCATTATGTAATTAAAGTGCAGAGTTGTTAGAGTCACAGTTCCTATTTATCGATCGCTAGACGTGAGAATAAGTATGCTTTATGTTAGAGTAATTACTTGTAAGTTCCCAACGCGTTTTCTGTCTGTGAAAATAAGTAGGGACAAGGTTTTTAGTAGGTTTAAGATAAATCATATAATTGGATAGTAAAATTTACCTACACGTGTACGATGTGTGGTTTTCACCGTTTTGAGAAAAGCTGCTCAAATAATAATACTTATGTGCTTTACATAATTCTCTCGATGAACCATCTGTGAGGAATATTTTCCTCATCCATACTTTGCGTTTGTTAATGTAGTCTTTACGCGCAACATTGGTTTTGGATGAATCACAAAAAGAGGATACAAAATTACAAACATTAAAGTAAATAAATCGTCAAAAATAAAAATATAACTGACACAGAGTGGGCATCAGATTTTTGAAAATGAAAAAATAACTATAGTGGAAGAGCTAATTTAAACAAGAGGGTGAAATGGTGCTGGATCCAAACCATTTCGAGGGGAAAACAAAGCCAAACAGTTCCGAGAAGTTCTGTTAAAGTGGAAAAATACTCATCAGAGCTCAAAATTTTTTTAACTCTAATTGAAATTTTTGGAATTTTTTAGCTCATTATTACACTTCCGGCCATATCTTAGTTGACTTTTTTTCATGAATATTTTAAATGAGTCCCAATACCCACTACCGATTGTGATTTAAAAAATTACGCTTGATCCAAACGTTGAATAGTTAAGCTGGGGCATTTTTGAATGATGGAAATACTTACATCAGTTCTCAATATTGCTGGAATAAGCGGCATTAAGGAGATTCCCACAATGTAAGCTATGGTGTCATCGTTCATACTACAGATAAGTTGTTGACCTTTCTTTGTCACGTAGACGTATCTCAATTCAATTAGCCCATTCATGCCGTTGGCCTCCTGTAAACAAACATGAAACGACTGAAGTTTTTCAGTTGGACATTTACAATCTGATCCTTGACAAACCGGAACTACGCACACATTTTCCAAAGGCACGATTCAGGGAGAGGGGTGCGGGTGGTACAAGTTTACACAAAAGTGCAGAAACAGAAGTTCCCATCACGCAAATATTCCTACGCAAAGTTTCATTGTCGCCTCTTTGTAAAAGCTGCGGCCTAGCTGGAATATTTTACTGCATTTTAGTGCCAAATTTGTCTGGCAAAGCTATATAGACATTATTACTGATTAAAAACATTGCAGAAGATCGATGTTTTCAACTAATAATTATATATTCTACTGTCTTGTTTAGGAGTCTCCGTACCTATTAGCATTTGAATTTTGCCAAATTCTCTTTGGATACAATGATGGTCTTGGTGAATAATTGTGAATATTCTTTCACGGAATTTTCAGAGATTTTAGAGGAAAATGCGAAGCAAATCCTTCGCAAACTTCAATGAGAAATATTTAGAGGTTTTTTAGCAGATATATATTTTCTACAGAAAATCTGCCGACGTTCAAATGCTCACACGACCTTTTTCCTCAGCACGTTAGTATCTGCAGCGCGGCGGGCTTAGCGATGTATCGATTGCTCTACCATTTCAACTTACAGAAAAGGATCAGTAAACAGGGTGTTCGCAACGGACACCTCAAAAATCATTCTTTACCATATTCAAATGGGGAAATGTCGATAATCGATTATTCACGCTTCGCCACTGGTTAGTATGGGTAACCCATTAGAGCATTGCAATCGCGTGAGAAGCTTTGAAAGTACTTGCATTTTCTTCGGTGACAGCATGCCAGTCCTATTGAACTTGGAAACACGGTTACATTTCACTGAGGGGCATACACTATGAACACTGTCTGAGGCATACTCTCTGTTCCAAGTTCTCTTCTGATACCTGAACTTAATCTGCTTAATATACAGTTTCGTGAGAAAAATATCTTTTCTGCAATATCTCCACTTTTTGAGGGATGCAAATTGTGTAATTTTAGTCTCGTGCATTCAGTTTCTTTCAGAGTATATTTTCGTTCGCAAATGAGATCTGGCAGAAGAAGAAAAAACATAATTTTGAAAAGGGAAAAAATGTGGAATTATTTTCATTTTCATTTTTATATCTATCGAAATTATGTCCTTCGATGAAAACTATTTTCTCGTTGTTCATACCAAGTAATACTGTCCCTAGCTACTGTCGTGAGAAGTAGCATAAGTTTTTATCTACTAATACCTGAAAATTCTCAGGAATCATAAGACCACCTAGCGCAGGTTGTTGACATCTGAAAATCAACACTCCATCTGGTAGATTAGGACTTCGATAGCAATAAGTTGACAGAATTCAGTAAAGAATTATTAATTCGACAGAGCAGTTTAGGTCAAGTTTAGTGAGTTCGTGGGTTAGCTCAATTACATAGACTTTCTCTATAGGTATCTTTATATTTTTTTAGAGTAATTTTTCTCAATAATTATAATTATTTGATTTTCTTGATTGATTCGACCAGATGACGGTCGGCGTGACCCCAAAGTCCAAAGTTGGTTCAGACAATAAATTTGGTCAGTTTTGAAATTAAAACTTTTTTTTTCATTGTTTTTTATTATCAGGGTAAAAATTGGCTGTCGTCAAACTGATACTTTTCCGCAGAGTTCACTCTCACCAACCCGCTGGGCACTCAAGTTCAGAAAAATCATTTTTCAACTGTCCGTGCATCAGCACTAGCGTTTATGATCAGAACCGTTCATATTTAATTGAATGAGGCATGATGACTGGTAAATCTTCGTAACCGCACAGAGACGATATCTTTCTTGCCCTGTTAAGACATAGTATCTTCAACGACGCGTCTGCAAATTATACACCGTTCGAAGAGCCATTCTCACGTGAGCTCTGGAAATCATACAGTCCTGCAGACTAGAGTGCCCATCTCAGAGTGTACGTTCTTTTGGTAGCGAAGCGAATGATATTAAGAGATGAGTGCCCGATGTTGTTCGTCTACCATCACTTATCCACAAACTTATTGCATCCCTACTTCTGTTCGCACATGAGAGATGAAGGCGCACAAGAAAGGTTTTATTTAAGTGGTCATTGTTGCAGCGAAGTTGTTCCCAAGAACACAAATGCATGCACTTTGTGCTCGGAAAATGATTGCCGATTGAGAAACAACCGTTCAAACCAGTGTTTTGATGTGGTTTTTATGTCGTTTGGAAACGTAGTTCATTCGCATTTTGGTATGAGCTCTCGATCGTACAAAATGAATCCGCTCCAGAGACACGAGTTGAACTGTATAGATAGGCTCTTTCTGCGAGGTATTAAAAAGTGATTTCAATGACCAATCGGTCTTCGAAATCTAGTGATCATGGCTGTAGATTTAGTGTTTTTCACTTAAAGGCAAATGCATTTCGTAGGTACTTTCAGATGAGCCTTTCGTGACAATGCGTCGCAAAAACAAGCAGAGAAAAATATGTAAAAATAGTCTGAAATCTCTAATTACGTGCGTGGAGACCTATAAACTTAGATGCTCCTCTTCAATATCATCGTCCGTTTGGCCAATAGGTATGACCTGATACAAACTAGTTTGTTATAATTATTATTCCGTTTCGATCGTAACTAAAAATAGAGGCATAATGCATGTTTAGATGTTTCTGAATATGAAAGTAATACATGTTGACAAAAATTGTAATTATACTTCCGAAAAAATTACAAATCTGTTAAATAAGAAGGAAATACCACCCCCCCCTCACTTAAAAATGCCAGCCTTCATTATGCAACCACCCAACAGAACAGATTGCAATTACTTAAATTACATGGTACAATAATAATTATTCTACTGCATCAGATTGTTGTGTATATTGCCTGATTACTGATTGAAGGTGCGCTTCTCATTGAAGTTTCTTGCAATACAGTTAAAAAAAAATTCAATTCTTCGTTGCATTACAAACTGCTTATCTTTCTGACGCATGGAACTGCTCTTATTGGTAATTTAAAATCAACTTTTATTCACCAAATTGTATAAAAATGTTGCAATTTCACAGTAAAGAAATGATAATTCAGTTGCATGATATACCTACTATTTTTATTTCAATATTTTCATTGTTCTATGCTGATTGAACAGTTTTGAAAATGCCGTTAAAATTGAAATTATAGTGATGGCATTGAAAAGTGATTACACCATGCAGATAACATTCCATTATGTTTAGTGATGTAGAAAAGTGTACATCATTTCGGAATAATTCCAATCTCGCAAAACTTATTTATTTGAGTCTCGGGTTCGTGGGGCTTCATATTTACCTCTTTTAACATTTACTTCAACCATTGTCCGCAGAGGTTGGATCATTCATAAATGAAATTATGAAACGCAAAATGTCACTGGAAACAGGAACCATTTTTATGCGTCATTATATGTCCATTCGTGCTTTTTATGCAACGCCCCAGGGATCATTTCTCAAATCTTGATCTCATTTATATGTTCTCTTAATCAAAACAAGGATTTTAAAAATTATGTATTGAGGCTACGCCTGTAAACACTCAAAAACTCTGTCTCCCGCAGCCCAAAAGATGATTTTGTGATGTTGATCCGAGTTTATTTTTCAGAGGAATCCGTAAAAGTCGGACATTTCTCTAAAATCATCTCACATTTTTTTTTGTAATCAAGTGTTTATAGAATTGATTTTTATGTTCTTTACTTTCAGTTGAAGTGTTGGGTGTTAAAAACACATTTAATAAAATGTAATTCAATTGGAAAAGAGTGCCCTTTTCGCACTAAACACCTCAATTTTTGTCTTAGTCAATCCAATAATGCTTGAGAGAAAATGTGACTCCTGAGGGAGGAGATCGAAATTTTTTTGGTTGTATCCGAACTTCATACCCGTCTATTGATTTTCGCCTTAAGTTCCGATATTTCTACCTTTTTTAAGCTTTAATGTTAAGCAGTGTGTGAAAACGGCTGTGCCTCTACCACATTTTTGGTATCTTAGAATGTCTTTAGTAGTGTAACTATTTTGTGCGAACACCGTAAGAATCCACTATACAATGCTCAAATTATTAGAATATTATAAATGGATAAAGGGAAGATCCCGCATGTGAACGCAAGAAAAAAAAAAAAAAATTAAAGCCACCTGAATGTAATGCAACGAAAAGTGTATGAGAAGCAATCTACATAATTTTTGAGCAAAATTGAAAGATATGAGGAAAAAAAGAGAACCCAGGGATAATCAACCATTTCTGCTTGACTGATCCCAACCCCCCCCCCCCATATTTTTTTTAAACCTAAATATGACATAATTGAAACCATTTTTCTTGTCCCTCTCCATTTCGCTGTAAGGTTTGCAATACATTCGTGTATCTTCTAATTGAGTATGATGTGAGCAAGAGAACACGCTGATTCACTTGTTGCATGTTGCCAATAAGTCGGGTTTTTGTAGTCTCCTTCAATGCCCAAACGATTACCTACCTGACCCATAAAATGACGCACAATAATGTTGAGTGATAAATTTTTGAACCTATTGATCAAGATCCGATCTTGATCTCGAGGAATACTTCATTGCGTTCATCCATTCAGTTCCCTTTTCAATTGCGTGTTTTTAGAGTGTTGTTCAGGAAAAAAGATAGATAACAATTGCCAAGGTACCTGAACTTCTCCCGGTGAGAAATTTGAGGATCATACTCGGTTGCGGAACATTTCAGAATCTGGTCAAAAATTTTTCACTGGGCTATGGTATGTACTGTTACCGTATTTTTTGTATTTAAATGAGATGTTGTTAATACTTGTATCATAATTTTTTTTTGTTTAAGTAAAGTAAGTAATACCTGTGTACAGATTGTTGTATTATTATACGAGATAAATGACAGTAAATATATAAATAAAATGGAAAATGTGTAAATTTGATAAAACCTGGTTTTCACATTATTTCAATACTCATCAAGTACAAATATTGAAATCGTATACATTCATCCTAAGGGATGAACTATATTATCTATTTATTTTTTGGCAAAGCGATTCTTACTAGGTTGGGTAGGAGGCTACAAAATGAGGCATACAATCATGTCATAAGTGGAATGAGAGATTTTAATGCTTTTGACAGTTTTTGTTCTCAAAAACTGTACTCCCGTGCCAAAAAAGAATGCCGTAAAGCCCTCAGACGTTGCCAAATTTCCTTCGATAAAATATGGATTTTTCAAGAAATTTGTGAATATTTCTCCTCCAGATTTTTAAATAATTTTATTCGCTATCAGATCTAAATAATTCGAAAATTTCAAGGAAAAATCTGCATAACTTTCTCCTGAAGTAAATATTTCCTAAGATGAAATTTGGCAACATTCTAATAGTTGGACGGCGTTTCTTCTTAGCACGGCAGTGTACCACATTGGTCCACTCCATTTTTCTCCCAATTAATAAAATTGAACTATGAATGTATCAGAAACATTTGCTCTTTAGAAATTTGTCAAAAATTAATAGAAATTTCCGACTGATTCATTCGCTGGGAGAGTGAGCAGGACCGCAGTGAAAAAATAAAGTCCAACCAAATTAGAGGTTTTCAAAGGATATTGGAAAACAGCTGTTTTCTAACACTAAAAAATGACCTGCACTTTCATTTCCCAAAGTCGGGTAATATTTGTATGTGTGTGTGTTTTGTTTCTTGACTCGACGCAATATTTTCTTTTAAAGTAGAAAAAAAAACAGTTGGATTTCAAAAGACACTTTGTTTGATGCCCCCTTCCAAAAAATTATATCTATGTTTTCAATTGTGGGATTTAGAAGGCAGAAAAACCTCCGGTAGACAGAAAATTTAGGCGCGAGTCTCCCAGGGATTTTGCTATTTAAGTGCTTCTGCACACGTAAAGATATAAGAAAAATACGATGTTCCCACTGGTTTTTCTGTGGAAAGAAATCTTAGGCTCAAGAAAAGTTATCTAAGTCCGGTCATAATGAGGGGGATTCCCCTTGTCATGAGACAGTCCACCTAATTGGAAAGTCTTTATTCAAAACTACGGGGCAAATACTCTAGAAGGATTGCTAGCAGGCGAAGAATGGGGTTGACCTCTAAATAAAACGTTTGCCTCGCCCCAATATCAGCGGCGATTCTTGAAAGTTAGCAATACTGGTTTCCCTCCATTTGAAAGTATGTAAAACAATCAATTCTTGGTGAGGCTGCTTGCCTCATCTAAAATCTATATTTTTAATTGATTTAATTAGAGAACAAACAGTGTTGTTAGTTTGCAAGATCACCACTGCCCAATACAATACGGCTGAGATTGTTAGTGTGGGGTCTTCAAAACATAATGCCTGTGCGTTTTCCAGAGGTAAGGAAAGGTACCCAGTTGGTATCTTGATTGTGGTGAAGCTTTTACTTTTGAGGCCTCAAAATTTAACTTTTAATCTACCAATTAGATTAATTTTTTACATCAACATGTTAAGCATACCGCTCAGCAATCAAGCCGAGGTTTGGTAAACTTAATTCGCTCATTACAGTATGCGAAGCTTATAGCCTACTAGTATGTAGGTCAACAGTCAACTCAAGGGTGATAACCGTCGCTCGTCGGACTTCGAACTTAAAAGAAAAAAAAAGTGGAAAAAAACTTTCAAAGCCGAGATCATAATGAAGGAGATCTCCCACAACACGATAGAGCCTCCCTCTATTTTAAGTCAAACTCTTTGCACCATCTTTGCATGGAAGCAGGTTTGACTAAATATAAAAATGAGTTCTCAACATAACGCGGGAGATCTTCACCATTAAAGGAGGTCCAATTACGTCCTTACAATCTCGGCTTTGTTGCTCGCTCACGTAGTCTTCAAAGCTGCACTATAATAAGACAGACGGGACAAACACGACTTGGAAATAGACCAAGGGATAATACGAGCGTTGATGACGGTGAAGAGATACAACTATTTGTGCTTGATGGGTGTCCGTGTTGCATCTGCAAAATTGAAGGCGCGATGGCGTACGGCGTGCACTCGTGATGCTCTGCTATATGCGGCTAATGCGGTGTCGTTCAGATTCGGAAGGAACTTTAAGAGCTCTCTTAAGGTTTGTAGTGGGTTTTGAAGAAACCCAGCAGTACTATCGTGTTTCTCGTGAAATGTTACACATAGAGATATACTAAAATGAGCTTTTAACGGATGTTAACTTCCTGCATGCATTTCTGAAAACTAGAGAGTGCTAAGAGCTCACAGGACTTTACCCCGATTTTTTTGAACGATATTGACCCACGAAAAACGAGCTCAAAGTTGCGTATTTTGAGCTTCCATTCAAACGCGCGTCGGCGGGTCACTTAAAATGGCCGCCGCGGCCGCCTCTCGGAGAGTAGACACACTCGTTGAGTACCCACTGCAGTGTTCTTTAGTCCGGAAGCGGACGACGGGCCTATAGTCCATGTGCCGACTATAGGTCGCTGCGGTGTTAACTCAACATGTGTGGCCATTTTCCATTGGGCCGGCGGCCACTTTTAGTGACCCGCTTACGCGCGTTCAGATGGGAGCTCAAAATACGCAACTTTCAGCTTGTTTTTTAGGGGTTAATATTGTTCCAAAAAAAGCTGGAAATTCCCCTTCACTCTGTGCATTCTCTCGTTTTTAGAAATGCAGGAATCGAACATTACTAAACAAGCTCATTGCAAATCCCTTACACATTCAAGGAATCCATATTATGCTTCTTAAGCCACTCACCTATCTATATGTCGTAAACTTGGCCCCCCGACTTCCCCAAAAATGAATAATTGCATCGTCAGGAAATTGCTCACCTTTTGCTCAGGTGGAAAAACCACTTTTTAGCAATTGCTCACCCTCCCTCCCCCCTTAATTTTAATGCCAAATTCCCCATAGACCCCCAACAATGCCAGCCCCCCGACATTGTCCAATCGACCTCAAACCGGTGTCAAACAATAGCTCTTGAATTGCTCAGATTTTCTCATCAAAAATTAGGAATTGCTCACCCACCCGTCCCCCCAAAAATGAGGGTGCCCCCTGGTACCCCAAAATATGCCAGCCCCCCGTCATTGTCCGATCGACCTCAAACCGGTGTCAAACAATTGCTCTTGAATTGCTCAGAATTGCTCACTAAAAATTGGGAATTGCTCACCCACCCGTCCCCCCAAAAATGAGGGTGCCACCTGGTACCCCAAAATATGCCAGCCCCCCGACATCGTCCGATCGACCTCAAACCGGTATCAAACCAGTGCTCTTGAATTGCTTACCAAAAAGTAGGAATCGCTCACCCACCCGTTCCCCCCAAAATGAGGGTGCCACCTGGTACCCCAAAATATGCCAGCCCCACGACATCGTCCGATCGACCTCAAACCGGTATCAAACCAGTGCTCTTGAATTGCTCAGAATTGCTCACTAAAAATTAGGAATTGCTCACCCTCCCTTCCCCCCCCCCCAAAATCCAATTCGAAATTCACCATATGGGCCCCCAAAAATGACAGCCCCCCGACATCGTCCGATCGATTAGGAATCGCTTACAAGCCCTGTGAATTTTTTTAACTTGTGCCCTGCTTCGGTAGGAAGGACCTCTTGGCGCACGCCTAGTGTGCCTACGAGATATATCCGGCCCTGCAAATCATTCCGGGTGTATCGGAGAAATCTGAGCTCTGGAGGCGAAGTTAAATGCAGTATGAATTATCCTCTAATTTTTTAATAAAGTTTGTTTTTACTTATAAGAAAACCAGAGTTATATGTAATATCTCGAAACATGAGTTTCAATATTTTTTGGGAAATAGCTCAGATCTGAAGAATTTAAAGTTAACGGACTAGCGCGCCTCTAGAACTCAAATCTTTCGTTCCGCAGTCGCAGGTAGCCGGAACCCCTCGACGTGCAGTGTGGCCATATCTCTCTCCGCTTTGTCTACCGGTCATAATTTAAACGAATGGTACGGGTCAGGGGCTGCGGCAACGCAAGATAAATCCGGAAGGGAGATCCGGCCCTCTTTGCGCGGGATCTTTAAATGTCGCAGGTAGCCGGAACCCTTCGAAGCGCAGCGTCGCCACATCTCTCTGTGCTTCGTCTACTGCCCATTGAAACTGACGGCAAGGGTCACGCGCTGTGGCAACGTAAGGAAAATCCGGATTGGAGATCCGGCGCTCCTTGCATGGGATCTTTAAACATTGATGTTGATCCAGATCGTTCATCAGGAGCCTTTTTAAGTAGCGCTGTTGAGTTCAACGAGCTCCAATTCTATATCAAAGTGTTATCTTATTTGGAAAGTTAAATATGTAGATACTTGGCTTCTATCTCAAAAACAATTTAATTTTCCCATGTGTCTGGGTCGAAACATATCAAAAATTTGACAGGACTATTTTTTAAGAAATGTTCATAAATGTGTAAATTGCATATGATTTTAAAATCCCCGAAATCCAGCTGAGATTTTCCTCACTCGAATGCGCCTTGTACAGCTCTTCCACATTTTAAGACGTACAAATTTTGACAAAGAAATTCAACGTTATAAAGACGTGATTTTTTTTTAGAGGAAAAATATCGCATTCGAGAACAGTTTCGATATCAGTGTCGAATGCCATATTTTTCCTCTAAAAAAAAACCACGCCTTTATAACATTGAATTTCTTTGTCAAATTAGGTACATGAATTCCTTAGACTCATGACAACTGAAGTGCGATCTCAAAATTCGAAAAAAATGACAAGTAGCTGAAATTATAGAACGAATCTATGCGATACATCGCACGTTGCTGTGACAAAAAAAAGTGGCGTCCGTCGAATCACCTTTTAACGCTACGCGGTCTTTCAGTGCTGAGCCCTGCAGCGCTAGACGTCAACCTCAACCTTCAACTGCTCCCTACTGAAGGCAAGTAGTGCTCAGCACTAATGTTGTTTTTTCCGTGCAGAATTCCTACCCAATCAGTTAAAGAAAATTATTATGCTAATGCCTTCCGATACTGACGTTTTTCCCACCACAGCAGTAACATAAAACTTTAGCAACTTAGTATTATCGAATGTACGATAGATCTTCACAATAAAAAATCTTACGAAGATGCGGTAGTAAAAATGAAACATTAAAGAAGCTAAAATCAGTGATTTTATTATTTATCTAGGTAACTTTATATTTTGAGTTTCTTTTTCTTTCTTTTTTTAAGAACAACTTAATCATAAGGAACAAGTATAAGTCACGAGAAAGAAAACATAGGACAAGATAATATCTCATTTCCCGAGCCTGAGCAATTACAGTTACTTACATGTTACATTTCCTAGTCTGAAAATGAAATGTCTTGAAATCTACAATTTTTAAGCAAAAAACGAAACGTTCGAAAACGAAACGAAACGTTTACGTTCATGGGAAAAGTATACAAAGCTAATGGTAGGGACAATTTACAACAGAATAAAGGCAAAGTACTTTAATATCCCCATTAAATTGGGTTCCCGCTGTTCTAATGATGAGTTTAAAAATTTCACTTAGTTTCCTGAGCTTAAATTAATTTCCCTCATTTTCGCATGCAGGTTTGGTAATCATTAATCACCTTGAAAGACTCGCAGAGACAGGTGGTGGGGGGGTGGTATAATTTTACAATTGTATTGAAACAAAGCTGATACATGCTTACATTGTAGAGTTGCACTTGGATAATTGAATAAATCTGGACAAGAGAATATAATTTTTCCTGAGCATGAGCACTCACGCTTAGTTACACTTTCATTTTGCACAATGTATCATCAAAATCAAGTAGGTGAAAGTTTCAATTTTTTTTTTCCAGCACACATGAAATAATACAATGAACTGGAAAAAGTTTATAGAGTAAATGTCATCACAACTTCATAGCAGAATTTACGCATAGTAATCGAAAAATATGGGAAAAGTATACAAAGTAAAAGTATAAGTAGACGTTCTACATTCATAAGTAAAAAGTGTAAAACGAAAAATGGTCGAATAAACAGAACAATTTCGAATAGTTGAGTAACTTCATATAGACGCCTCACATGACTACACGAGAATATAAAATACAGTGTGTGCCAGCACTGGAAAAGAAAAACACATTGGATTTAGAGTCCGGACTCTTGAAAACATTCACAAGAAAAAGGACTCTTGATTCAATCAGATTTAAGCCTGTATCTAAAGGAATTCCGCTCAAATTAAGAGGCTTGGTTCTTGATTTAAGCTTAAATCTATTTGATCCAAGAGTATTTTTTTCTTGTCGATGTTTTTAAGAGTCAGGACTCTAGATGCAATGTGTTTTTTTCCCAGTGAGAGGTAAGTGAAAAGAAATTTTGAACAAAAATAAATAAAAGGTTCCGGTTTGGATCATAGCTCGTTGTGCCAATCGGCTGATTTTTATTATATTTTGGGGTACCCGGTTGCACCCTCATTTTGGGGGGAACGGGTGGGTGAGCAATTCCTAATTGTTGGTGAGCAATTCTGAGCAATTCAAGAGCAATTGTTTGACACCGGTTTGAGGTCGATCGGACGATGTCGGGGGGCTGGCATATTTTGGGGTACCAGGTGGTACCCTCATTTTGGGGGGGACAAGTGAGTGAGCAATTCCCAATTTTTAGTGAGCTATTCTGAGCAATTCAAGAGCAATTGTTTGACACCGGTTTGAGATCGATCGGAGGATGTCGCGGGGCTGGCATTTTTTTTTTTGGGGGGGGGGGGGGGTCCATATGGTGAATTTCGAATTGGATTTCCGGGGAAGGGAGGGAGGGAGGGAGGGTGAGTAATACCTATCTTTTGGTGAGCAATTCTGAGCCATTCAAGAGCAATTGTTTGACACCGGTTTGAGGTCGATCGAACGATGTCAGGGGGCTGGTATTTTTGGGGGTCCACGGGGAATTTTGAATTGAAATTTGGGGGGAGGGAGGGTGATCAATTGTTAAAAAGTGGTTTTTCCACCTGAGCAAAAGGTGAGCAATTTCCTGACGATGCAATTTTTTATTTTTGGGGGGGTTGGGGGGGGGGGGGGCAAGTTCACGGACACCGCATCTATTACCATACCGCGAAAAGTAGCGTCGGACCACAAATTTTTCTTTTGCTTCACCCGATCATACGGATGATCAAAAATGTCCGCACTACTACCACTCATTGTCACTCCAGTAATTTTTTAAAAAATCGAGAAAGACGTAATTTTTGTAAGTGCGCTTGGGTCACTGGAAAAGACTCTTGGGGCCCCTCTCCAAAATTTTTAAGGGAATCACTCCAATAACGAGCAAAAACCTGAAGGGTTATGGATCGCTGTTCGATTTGGTTCGATGCATCGTTTCGTTTAAAACAATGAGCATTACCTCAAACAAAAATTAAAGGATCTACGTGGGAAAAGCCGAAAAAAAGGAAATTCCTAACAATTGCTTCTTTTACTAGCCGTTCTGGACGCGCTTTCCGCGTCCGTCACGGCCAGCCAAGGGGCTGCGCCCCCTGGACCCCCGCTCATTCTCTACGCGAGTGGCATTCGGCTCGCTCCGCGAGCCATTTTTTTCAGTGATTAGACATTTGATCACTAAGATGTAAACATTTTGGAGACTCTGGAGGCAAAAATGATTTCGTTACAGGCCATTTTGTTGCCTGAGCGTGCCATCATTTGTACATGAATAGATGTGTGGAAATGAAGCGATGATTGGGATCGATTATTTCTTCAAAAACGCATTTGACTGCATGGGACGTCAGTCCCATCGGGTGGAAAAAAGTGACAACCGCGGATCTCCTTCCGCGATTTGACTCCCTAAAGTAGCAAAAGTTCATCTTTACTTCTCGAGAAGATTATCGATGGCGCAGGGATCCAAAAAACTGCTCAACGATAGTATAGTTCGTGTTCCGAATCGCTATGAGCCCACTCACATTTT
Source organism: Bemisia tabaci (assembly GCF_918797505.1). Lineage (NCBI taxonomy): Eukaryota > Metazoa > Arthropoda > Insecta > Hemiptera > Aleyrodidae > Bemisia > Bemisia tabaci. Next base: position 41,777,645 of record NC_092794.1, on the reverse strand, counting down.
TTTCTTATACTTTCATTACATATAAATTTTTCTGATGTTTCTGATTTATTTTCTCTGATTTCATAAGTAATTATGTCCTCATTTCATTTCCTTTCCCTTTCATTTTTTTTTTGGTAGCATCTGTGTCCATTTAGAATTATTATTTTAAAATAGTTTTCCCTAGTATATACCTTAACCTTCATACGGAACCCATTTGTTTTAATGACATTTCTCGCTAAATCATGGGTTTTCCCAGGAAGACAGCCTCTCGTCCCTCCCAGACTTTGCCGTTGCCAGATAAGTTTCTTTTTCACGACTTTTTCCAGTTTAAACCCATATAAAATATTCACATTAATCGCACAATGTGGCAACTCATCGAGTGAAATATATAGAAAAAGGTGGAATCGCTTACGGTGATTCGATGGACGCCATATTTTGTGTCAGAACGACATGCGATATATCGCATCAGTTGGTTCCATTTTTTCAGCTACTCTTCATTTTTCTCCAAGTTTGAGATCGCAATTCTGTTGTCAGGAGACTAAAGCACTCACTTACCAATTTTAACAAAGAAATTCAACGTAATAAAGGCGTGGTTTTTTCAGAGAGAAAACATCGCATCCGATACTGTTATCGAAACTGCACTCGAATTCGATATTTTCTCTCTGAAAAAACCACGCCTTTATTATGTTGAATTTGTTTGTTAAAATTGGTGACTGAGTGCTTTAGAATCCTGACAACAGAATTGCGATTTCAAAATTGGAGAAAAATGACGAGTAATTGAAAAAATGGAACCAATTGATGCGATATATTGCATGCAGTTCTGACACACAATATGGCGTCCATCGAATCACCTTAAAAGTGAAATCCTTCGAAGTTTATATTAATGATTTGTGCCATATAGTACTCATAGAAATCAAAAATCAATTACGAAAACCCGTTCCTTCAGATTACTTATCTATGTCTCCATGTGGGACCAATCGATATCGATATTATCCCAGCGGTAGATAACGCCTATTTGGTGTAGGGAATACGACTCATAGGGGTGGTGCGGGACTTTTTGATTATCCTGTATTTGGCAACACTGATCTACTAACCCCCCAAAGAGTGTATTACATGTGACTTAGCTGGTTCGAGGACTTGGAGAGACGTTCATGCCTGACCATTCCTAATCTCGGGGCCGGCCGCTTTTGACGTCTAGAGATCCTGTCAAAAGTACTCCTCCGACTCTACACATGGACTCATGGAGCATGTTCCTCTTTGCCGGGGCCACGTTTGTAGGGCGGGCACTCCATTGACAGCGTTCCGATTCATGATTTCGGGCCGAGCATTCGATGCAACGGCTAAGAGCACCTCGTGAATTATCGACAATCGATATTTCTTCATTTGGAGCTAAGGGACAGAATCGATTATCGTGTTGTACCTCGGTAAATCGAGCTTTCCTCTTACGTTTAAATGGCAGATTAATCGATTTATCGCAAAACAGCGGTGGCGTACCTCGTCAATGGAGCCGGAGTCTACGTACTTACGCCGAGCTAGCTTTCCACATCGAATTCCCGCTCTAAGACTCAGCCGCCGCACACTCCGCTATTCGACCAGAGAACCTCCCAGTCTTTAATTCAGAATAATATTTTTTGGTGAAACTGATCTGTGATCTTAATCCAAAGATTTTATAATTTAGGTAAAGTAGGACGGGAGGAAAATTCGTCAATTTTAATGATTGAGCGAAACTAGTATAGTTCTTGGAAGAACAGAAGGGCATCTCATCAAGGAGATTCTGGGGAGGAGGGGGGGGGGGCACAAAAAGACATTCAATTCGGGGGACTCCCAAAGGAGGTTCGAGGGATTTCTCTATCATCAAATTGGGGTCCTAGGAGCCTCTCCGCGAAAATTTTGAAAAATCGAGTTGTCCTTGAAGCAATAATTTTAAGCTGTGTTCCTACCAAAGTTGACCCAATCACAATCTCAAAGATAACAGATAGGCCAATTATTTACCAAAATCCCGAATATCTCTTCAGAGGGATAGAATAGATTTCAGACAGACTCCCCACTCCCTATCTCTACTAATAAATTTTACCGTATTGACTGTAAAAAAAAATGCAAAACCAAAACGACGGATGACGCTTAAGCATAGGCTTTCTTGTTGAAACACTGAAAAAAAAAAACCTCCGGCTCCAGGAGCCATAATTACGGGATATATAGCACTACCGTGCGTTGCGGTTGAGGAGACCGTAACGTACGCATTCAGGAGCCGGAGCAACGGCTTCGAAACCCGTAGCAAAAAGCGCTCCGGGCTCAGAGGCCGATGCTTTGGTTCCTGAATGCGGGACTTACGGTCTCCTCACCCGTAACGCACGGTAGTGCTACACAGCCCGTAATTACGGCTCCTGGAGCCGGAGTTTTTTTTTTATTGAAGGAATCATGGGCATTTGAAATAAATGATTTCTGTTTGGTCATAACGCCGAATACGATGAAGTTTTCGACTCCCATGATTTGACGCACTCTTTCATCATGGACCCGATCTCTACTAAAAATTTCTACCGACCTCCTCCTCCTCCAGAAATCCATCTCCGTTGCTTTTAGCATATTCTATGTCCGTCTCTTTAGCTGCCAAACTTTACATCCATAAGTTTGAATATACTTCAGTACATAGGTCCTTTCGATTTCGGAAATATTCACATATAGATCTTCTTAGCATTAATACGTCCAATTTTATCATTTATCGCACTAGAGCTTCTCCGAGTAGAAAGTCACCTTCAGAGGTAAAAGTTACACCCATTCATCAAAACAGATTAAATGAAATTTTAAAGAAATAATAATAAAAATAGTAACTGATTGATAGCCTCGTTCAAATTCATCATTGAAAAAGGTTTGGTGACATGAACTGAATGTTCGATATTCTACCCATATCATCTCAATCATTCGGTTTGTCAGACCTACCTCCAGATCGTGTGCCTAAAAGTTTGGATTGTGTAAATAAACTTATGCTTATAAGGTGGAATGATGATTAAAGCCGTTCGATTACACAAACCGAATAATTGGGGTGATATGGAATACGGAACGTTCAGTTCATGTAACCAAACTTTTTTTTTCTTGTCGGTGTAGAAATGAAACGGTCAAGTGTGCGGCGCATCCGCCGCCGTCCATCTTGTCCGGGAAAAGAGGGAGTTGGGTAGAATAGAGGACGACGGGAGCCTGGAAAAAAAGAAAAAAAACTCCTCGGAGATCGGCTCGGAAAAACAGGAGAAGTTAGGGGTTCGTGGGGGGATTAGAGGGTTGGGCGGGGGTTCGACTATTTCGCGGAACGAATGGCTGACCGAAGCGAATGCGTGTTGATTCCCCCGGTTATTGTCGAGATCCTGGGCCTCCGCTGCTGTCATGCACCGGTGGCTATATGGAGCTGTGCTCCTGTCAATCCGTAACGCGTTTTTTAAACGCCTTATCAAATCGATAATTTGGAATGCCGAATAAAAAGAAAGTAATGGTGGCAAGTAATGCATCGATTAGTAGCACTGAAATTCATTCGCCGCCCGAAAACCGTGTGCCGCTTCTCGCTTCCCTTTGCGCCTTCGCCGGCTCTCCCCTCTCTCCCGTCGCCCCCTCTCGCCCGGGGTCGCTTTTCTAGGGACGTGAGAGGAATCTGCAGTAAAATCGTGTTCCGGAAGAGAGTAAGTGAATTATGGCGTGAGCCTTGGTTGACACTTGTTCCTACGCGCTTCGAAACTCACCTGGCTTGCATTTTGCAATCAAGAACTACAATTTCTGATACATACATAAAATCACTTATTTGCGTTGGAAAACTAATGACACTTACGTTGTTTTTCAAATGAGCCAAAAATTGCATTGTTCCGGGATTCATGAGGCGGGAGGCCTTTGGCTGGCCGTGACGGCTCGCCTGGAACAACTTGTATTTAGTAAATCTGGTGCTTCTGGTGCTCATGTGGTAATCTAGATACGTCCTAAGCCAAAGGAGCGACGAAATGAGGGTCCCAACCCTAAAGACGTATACCTACATTCAGGATCGGAAGATCTCTCAACAACCTCGTCTTGGCACGTTGATTTATTGGCTGCCTATGTTGCCATTTATGCTCTATGTTTGGTACTTATTTCTTTTTAATTTTTATTTCGGATAGAATCATTACCTTTTTTACTTCTGCACATATCAAAAACTGAGAGGAGTCATTAAAAAAGGTGTGGTTAGGTTGCAAAACTTAACCAGAATTTTGTTAGGTATCAAGCATTCCAAAAAAGCTTGTACTTAGTGATGAAATCTCAAGTGCTCCTTCTTAGCACTTTATTAATCATTCTTTTTTAAATTCTATGAAAAAGCTTGACTATGACGCGTGCTATCTTTTTTTTTTTTTTTTTTTTTTTACAAAAGAAATGCAGAGGAATTTACGTAATCTTTGCAAAAGTGGAAGATACCTACTTGGTTTTCTTTTGATAAACGTAGTTTCATTCAAAAAATCTCGATATTAAAAATGTTTATATATACTTATAATTAAAATATTGGTAGGTGTTTTTAGTAAAGCGATCGATAGAAATGTAGCATAGTTGTAGATCGATGGCTAAAGTGCGAACCCACATATCTTTTTTGCTGAGTCTCACAATTGCCACCCCTGTTTTATTTTGTCGGCGAGAAAAAAATCAACCTTGTGTTTTGAAATGTATGCATGGTACCTATTCTACCCCATGACACTGAAAAACAATTCTCGGCGTTTTAACCAAGGTCCGTTGATACCTTTACCATCTCACTTTTCTACCAATTATTGGTAATTTTACCAAAACAGAATGGTAAGCTTACCTAAAAACCGGTATTTTTACTGTTTTTTTCAGGTTAGAATACCACTTTTATTGGTTATAAATTCCCGGTAACTTTGCCATTTTATCTCGGTACCCGCCCGGCAAGGATGGTTGCGGGTTCGTTGCCGCAACGTTTTTTTACAATGTTTCTGAAAACGTTTAGTGGCAACGTTTTTAAAATTGTTGTCAAAACGTTGTGAAGAAGTTTCAAGTCGACATCTTTTAAAAACGTTTTTGCAACGTTTATAATAACGGTGTAAAAACGCTTTTAAAAAACGTTAGTTAAAACGTTGTTAAACAATGTTGTTTCGATGTGTTAGGCAAACGTTTTAAAAGCGTTTTATTGCTATGTTGTCAAATCGTTTCCATTTACATTGCTGCAACGTTTGATAAAAAATGTCATAGTTTGGCAAAGAGCGCGTCATGTGCTGCACATCGGAGGGGACACTTTTACACTGAAATTTCAGGTGTTCTCCCCTCTGTTGTTTCTCAACAGATGATTTTCTCCGATCAATGTGAGGGAAATGTACCCTCATTCAATGTCGCAAAAATATTCAAGGGAAGACGGTTAGAGGAATATTAAATAATCAAGTGCACGGTAACTCAAAGTTTCACATCTTCAATTTTCAATAGCATGTCATCCAATCTCTCTTTTTGGCAAAAAAATGAGATGAATATATACATACCCCTCTCTTATAAGCCCCTCTCCCCCCCCCCCCAACAAAAAAAGGGGGGAGCTGTTAATAGATGTAAGACATAATATGAATAAACTATAAATTATTATATCATCATCAGTAAAAAAGTATAAAAGAAAAGAAAAACAAATTTATGGATGGATGCCAAAAATAGAGCAACCTAATCGTATAGAAATTGAGGGCCGTTATCGTAAAATACGTAACGCTAAATTTCGGATTTTTCGACCCCCCCCCCCCTTCCACCCCACATAACGCTGTTATGACAGATCCTTATCATTTACCATTACATTTACCTTATCATTTACAACCAAGTGAGATAATGCTCTCTTTGCACCCCTCCCTCCACTATAGAGCGCTCTGTCTGTACATTATTCTATGAGCGGGCCTGCAGAAAGGTCCAATGAGGAGGGGTATCGGGTCATATCCTCCTCAGAATGCATTCATGTAAAAAATATTTCAGCAACACCCATGCAGGATAAATGAATAGACCGATTATTTTCTTTTCTATGAATGATTAATCGATGATTGATTCACCAATTGATGAAATAGAATTTGGTTGGAATTTGATTTTCCTGGAGTACCTGTATAAGCCCAAGTAGCCACGGTTGCAACTTGTTGCAACAACATCATAGAAAAGTTGCAACTTTCTGACGTAACTTTTGTTGCAACTTTGTTGGAAGAAGATGGCAGGAAAGTTGAAACAAAGTCTCAATATTTTTGCAACTTTTTCCTCGAACTTTTTGGGAGGAATTTTAAACAAGTAAAGTGAACAACCAACAATGAGTAACAAGAAAAATGTTAATAGTAATTGTACCCAATATGCCATTTGATTTATTTAAGTAAGACAAACTCCTGGAGGTACTTGTTTTTTCTGCATTCATGAAGCAATTTGTGATTTCTCTGGTTAAAGAGCGATGAGGTTGACAATGCTGCGGAAATTGTGCATCTTGGCTTTTTATATTCAGTTAATCCACTAAAAAGTTCTGCTACACAGTTTTCTGAAAAGAAATCCTACATTTTTTCTATGAACAGATTTGGCAGTAAATCAATATATATATAATAATCTCAGATTGTATGCCAAATCGCACAATTTAGCTGCCCTGCCTAGCTTCATACTCTCAGACCCAGATGTGGAAAGAGCATATCCCTGGTAAAAAAGACGACTATGCTGCGAATGTATAGCATAGTCGTGTGCATATGTGAGAAGTCGCAGTGTAGTCATCAGTATGCGCAGTGTATTCGCAAGGTAGTTGCAAGGTGGTCACCGGCTATAGTGGTCTCTATGAATGTGTAGTTGCAGATCAATGGTGGGTATCCGCAAGCATAGGTGCATATGTTTATGTACCTACCTTTACCCGCTACACATGTGACTACACAACTCTGGGACACTTAGTTGTGCAACTACATATTAACATCACCTTTACATTATGCCTCTGACTATGATTTAATTATAGCATACCGACGGTGAAACTGCCACACCAGCCAGATAGCACCCAATGTTCTGAGAATATTCCGACAATGTTCCTACATTTTGAGCAGCTTTTAATAATCAGAGAATATTCTGAGAATATTCTGTATCAGCAGCTAAACTCAGAATATTCTCAGAATGTTCATCATCTTCCACTACGCATGTGTAGGAGAATCTTCCAGCTACATTTGCATCATGCAAGGTAACAACGGATGACATATGCTCAACGCACGACATGCGAACATGCTCAATAAAATAGAAAATGAACAAAAACCACTCACCAACTTGCTCGAATCAGTAATCCACTGGGTCAGGAAAATCCAATTGACAACAATTAATCCAAATTTCCAATTAGAACTGGTATAAGTACAGAGAAACACTTGAAAACACTATGGGTGCATTGTAAAAAAATCTTGAGCACTCTTTAGCGTAAGTGAAAAATTAGCACCATGATTTAATAGCTGATCAATACAGAACAGCACTCTCAGAAAAGCACTGACACAACACCATTTTTCAGTTTATTTTTACTTCTAGGAGAAAAATGCATTTTTCAAAAGATCCGACATCATCGGCCATCGCTCGACAGCAATGAATGAGATAAAAATAAAGCTTAAATAATTTCACAATTTACTCCGATCATTGATGATATTAAGGTAGCCATTGATTCTCTACCCAACGTCCTTATCACACATAACAAGGAAGGTCAAGAGCACAGAGCAAATGGCACTAAGCAGCGCAATGTACATGTGATATCGCAAGTTCCGGAAGTGTCGATCTGCAAAAATACAAAGCGAGAAACAGATCATCATATTGATCCACCTACAATTAATGACCGTCAATAGAGACAGACATTCAAATACGTTATAATAAATAAGCCACCATTTGTTAACAGAACAGAGTTTTCTTGAGAGTAAGACCCTTCTCTGGAGGGACGAGGACCTTCCTTGGACCTTTCCTTCCAAGAAACACTTAAAAATGGACCACTTTACTACTTACAGGTCTGAGCTGCTGAATGAATTACATTACACCAGTCAATAAAATTTTAAACTCACACCCTCACCGTCGAATGTTGACGGATGACCTGATCTATCGCTGAATATACATAGGATGAGAAGTTGGCACATCTGAAAAGCAGAGCGGTTTATTCTTGTTTCAGCTTTGGTAGTACTTTAAAATTTAACAACTATCTGTTGCCTTAAAAGGGATGAAATAAGTGCAACACCAGCGCACCACTGCAAATGTGCGATTTGTCAAATTTCTAGGGATGAGGTGTTTCAAGTTTTTGCTAATAAATTAGCCAGCCAATTCAAGAGAATGACAGAGGATACGCAGAGAGGATGCCTTTCTATATGTCAGTATATTGAACGGACGGGTGAAAGAGCTGTTGTCTCTCAGTAGGTAACAGTCGGCAAACTATTTGGGCAAGAAGAGAGTTCTCAATTTTTAATTTGAATACTTGGAGTCGATAGATGCCATTAGACTGAATTAAAGTACACAAGGGTGTGATGATGAAAAATTACTTACTGATTGTGCCAATTTTTGAGTAAAAGGACTTAAAGGAAAAAGGTAGAACCAGTAGAACTCTTTTGAACAGATGTGGGAGATAAACATTAATATAAACATAACATAACCTAACACTTGTCAAGGTGTTCCTGGAATAGGAATAATCGTTCCTTGCCGATACTTCAAGGGACGTATATATTTATCAAAAGAATTATCAAAGAGAATTATCAGCAGAATAATTCCAAGCAGGGATTAAAGTACAAAAACTGGCGTTCTTAAATGCTTTTAGAGGCTGATTTTCATTTTCATACGAAACCCAGATGAAAAGTCAACAGGTGGAACGGTCCACCGCCCAACTATCCGGTATCCAACTTGGAACAACAATTCATTCATTTCAAATCACCAAGCCGTAAGCAACGGCAACGGCCGACCATGCCGTTACTTTGAAAATGAAATAATTAATCCAATATTTGATCTTCTTAGTTCTTTTCATGATTTGTATCATCGGCATCCACCTCACTGTACCTAACTTCATCAAACACAGGTAAATACTCTCCCTTCTCCTTCCACCTTTAAACTCGGGACGACGGACACACAAACGAGCCTGTCACTGATTGTCAAGCAACTGATAAAGTAACTTGAGTTTAATTGGCTTTGCCGATTTACGATTCAGTTGATTTAGGTATTCTAACTAGCAAAGTAATTGTGATTTCTATTTTCTTTGTTTGTGTATGCATTTACTACCATGTGCTATTCCTAACAGCAGTTGCGGGCTCTATCTCAAGTCGAAAAGTTCTGTTGCACCCAAGACCAATCCACACAGGTCAGTCATTGCGCATCTTTTTGAAAGCCACTTCCCCGCCCGGCCCTAACTCAGCTGCACTCAATAGTACGTCACAATGGGTGCTCCCATAAGAAATACATAGCAAGCACTCAATAGTACGTCACTGCGCAGTAGAGTACCAAAACTCGTCCACGGGAATGACTGACTTGTGTGGATTGGTCTTGGTTGCACCCACTTCATCTCCTGTAGGACATCTGGCAGTTATCTAATTTTAATAATATCTAGTACCACTAGAGTTGAAACAAGTATGAACCCCTCAACATTTCAGATGTGTCAACTTCTCATCCTATGTATATTCAGCGATAGATCAGGTCATCCGTCAACATTCGACGGTGAGGGCGTGAGTTTAAAATTTTATTGACTGGTGTAATGTAATTCATTCAGCAGCTCCGACCTTTAAGTAGTAAAGTGGTCCATTTTTAAGTGTTTCTCGGAAAGAAAGGTCCAAGGAAGGTCCTCGTCCCTCCAGAGAAAGGTCTTACTCTCACGAAAACTCTCTTCTGTTAACAAATGGTGGCTTATTTATTATAACGTATTTGAATGTCTGTCTCTATTGACGGTCATTAATTGTAGGTGGATCAATATGATGATCTGTTTCTCGCTTTGTATTTTTGCAGATCGACACTTCCGGAACTTGCGATATCACATGTACATTGCGCTGCTTAGTGCCATTTGCTCTGTGCTCTTGACCTTCCTTGTTATGTGTGATAAGGACGTTGGGTAGAGAATCAATGGCTACCTTAATATCATCAATGATCGGAGTAAATTGTGAAATTATTTAAGCTTTATTTTTATCTCATTCATTGCTGTCGAGCGATGGCCGATGATGTCGGATCTTTTGAAAAATGCATTTTTCTCCTAGAAGTAAAAATAAACTGAAAAATGGTGTTGTGTCAGTGCTTTTCTGAGAGTGCTGTTCTGTATTGATCAGCTATTAAATCATGGTGCTAATTTTTCACTTACGCTAAAGAGTGCTCAAGATTTTTTTACAATGCACCCATAGTGTTTTCAAGTGTTTCTCTGTACTTATACCAGTTCTAATTGGAAATTTGGATTAATTGTTGTCAATTGGATTTTCCTGACCCAGTGGATTACTGATTCGAGCAAGTTGGTGAGTGGTTTTTGTTCATTTTCTATTTTATTGAGCATGTTTCCATGACATATGCACTCCACAAGTTGGGTAGTCGCCAAGACGACCCCTGTGATTAGGAGGGTACGTAGTTGGAACACCCACAGGTAGTTGCACGACTACATCTAGGTAGTCAAGCGACTACCCTAGTCGTAGTCGTGCGACTACATAGGTGTAGTCTTGCAACTACCTGAGGGCGTTCCATTTATGTACCCTCCTAGTCACAGGGGTAGTTGTCTTTTTTACCGGGACAAATATTCTCAATTCAAAATGTTCATCTTTGCCCGTAAAGTTTTGTCTTCTGTGAGTTTTTCTCTTACGTAAAAATACACAATGTTAAATAGTGATTGGAAAAAATTAAATTTTCAAAGTAGCTTTTTTTTTAACGTTATCACATTGTGCAAGGATGAGTGTAAACTGCCATATATTTCCATTTCTGCGCCTCCCCCGCTCCTCCCCACCCCCCGCTCCACCCACCCCCCGCTCCACCCACCCCCCGCTCCCCCCACCCCCGCTCCACCCCCTCCCACCGCGCAGAGCGTGACGTTGTTACGCGGCGTAGGTACAACGTTAGTGAGGTACGTTAGGACTACTTTTTCAGCAACGTTGTGGCAACGTTACTTCGAAACGTTGCGCTCCGCGGACAAAAGTAACGTTTTACCAACGTTGTGACAACGTAGGCCAGGAACGTTACTTGATTTTTTGCGACGTTACTACAACGTTGCTGCAACGGCCCATTGCCGGGCGGGTAATTCTACCACAGTCGATAAAAATATTGACGTTTTTACCAAGGTCCAGTAAAATTACCGAGAAAGTTCAATAATTTTACCGAGATTTCTCGGTAAAATTACCAATTTCATAAATGGTAATTTTACCAAGAAAAAACTGGGATCAAATAGAACCCTGAATTCTTGGTAATTTTACCCTTTTCTTAGTAAATACACCGAGATTTTTTTTTCAGTGGAGGAAAAAAATCAAGGAAGGTTTCAAGAAATCACGTTGGCTACCTTTCTTACAGGAATAATAAAGTATGAAAGGAAGTCTGCACTGCCACAAATGGAGATTCATCGCACTTTGCCGATCCAGATGTAAGAACCTTTTTCGAGCTGATTTGGCAGTGCGCAACGGACTGGGGCATAAGGGGCGGGATTTTGGACGCTGCCTCGTGATGAAATTAGTTCGTTTTTTATTGAAAAATAAATAAGGTCCATTTTACCGTTAAGAGGTGGGAGGCGGGGATCTTAAACAGCGAAAAATATACTGAATATTAAAGCGAAAGATTGCTCCCTGAATTTCATTGATAGTTACTTACATGTAAGGTTCGGGTACCTACCTAGTTCCTATGAAATAGGTTTAATCGCGTGAATCAAAGCCAAATAAGATTATAACACTTTATTCTAGGCGCCTGGTAAGTCTACCTGGAATTTTGGGTATACAGCGATTTTTTTGGCTTACTGTAAGTTTTGTGGGTCGCTGAATCCGAATCTGAAGTTTTCTACTGCGTATCTGGTGAGCATTTTCCGCCATTTCGAAAAAATGGCCTAAAAAGGCCTTTTTTGCGGTTTTTTATATAGCGGCTACGCACGAGAAAAAGTTTAGTTAATGTTTTAAATAGCGGACATAATTTAGAAGGAAATGGTGTATACATATGCTAGGTTTGCTTAAAAATTGAGGAAGATACAATTCATATACCATTTTCTTCCAAATTATGTCAGCTATTCAAAACATTAACTAAATCCGGGACTTTTTCTCATGCGTAGCCGCAATATAAAAAAAAAACCCGCAAAAAAGGCCTTTTTAGTCCATTTTTTCAAATTAGCGGATAATGCTCACCAGATACGCTGTAGGAAACTTCAGATTCGGATTCAGCGACCTAAAAAACATGTAGTACGCCGAAAAAATCGCTGTGTACCCAAAATTCCAGGTAGCCTCATTTTTAGCTACCAGGCGCCTGGACTACTTGGTATCATCTACATATGATCAAAGAAGTCGTGCAGCCATACCAACTTCGGTACATGCTCTGATCAAGAGTATGGGGTTGTGGTTTTAGTCCGACGGTGGACAAATAAATTACTGGGAATTCTTTAACTATCAGGTAACTGAGAGGTATACTCTTCGTTACATTTTATCAATCAAATGACTCCAATACCTACAATTTAAATGCTTCCTTCATGACAGTTGTGCGATTGGACACATTTTATGGTGAAACGATTCCAAGCGAGATGAATCAAAATTCTTTCCGATGGCGTCCTCATGGTTATAGGTGCCCTTAAGAGGGATGGTGCAGTTGAAACAAGTAAGCATTATTATTCTACCTCTTAGAGTAAGTTTAGAGTGTAGTACCTATAACAATTTTATCTCTTTTTCAATTAACTTTCTGACCGAGGTAACTGTAATTTGAGGTTGAAATTCAGTCGAATATTACCTGAATCGCTCAAGTTTGACGGAGAATATAAGATAGATACAATTTTTTTGTTTTAAGTCGCATTCTTAGCCGTTATGATCTGTTAAAAGAAAAAATACCTACTTCTGTGGATGATAAAGCTTCGCTTGACGCACACTTTAATTGGCAAATAAAATATCTCTTATAGAAAAAACTTCTTGTAATAAGCGAGCAAAAAAAAAAAAAAAAAAATAATTTTAACTCTATGAATGGACTTTCTACTTTATGCACTCAATATTTTTTTTAATTTTAAATTTTAGTCCCAAGATGAAATCGTGTCTAAGAGCTGAGTCAAAAGTAATAAAAATTGCGAAAATAATGCTGCGACACTTTTAGAGTAAGAAATAATTTATGCGGCGAAAGAAGCTCATTCAAAGTAGCCTATAGATACACAATGACAATAAAATGCATAGCCATTAATTTTAGTAAAGTTATGTACCCTATTTTGGTGAGAGAAGTTGAAACCAACCAAAAAATTACCTTTTACTGATCGCAAACCCAATCTCCCACTTTAAATGTTTAGTTGATCAAATCAAGGAGTCTCGGTTCTATTAATTGAAAATGTTATTTTCGGTTTCTCTGTCTGCAGTCAAATGTTTAATTTGCTTCACATCATTCCAAAAATCATCCAATATAAACAGCAAAAACCCCCCAAAATTTGAAAGGGTAAAGAATCCGGCCAAAGTCTCAAGATAAATCTACAGCGGTGCGTATAGTACAGTTGCTAGTATACATTTGTCTGCAGTATTGTGAAAAAAGTGTGTTCGATACATCAATCTCTTCGTCTTGATACGTAGAATCAGATTTTCGATGGTGTCAAGTTCAAAAATCAATCCGGCGCCCCCCATTCAAGATGGCGCCCAAAAGGGGTGCTGGGGGGTTGAAAAATTATAAATTTTCCTACAGAGTCGACTGAGGTGTCGATTCATATGTAATTTTAGTCGTAGAATCCGAATTTTACATTCAAAAAATCCTCCCACCTAAGGGGGGGGAGCCTCAATTCCAAGATGGCGGCCAAAATGGGTCCCTTTGCGGGAGAATGGCCGTAGATGGCTGTATATACTGTATGACATATCCGCAGATAGGTTTTCTGGGTCGAGAATAACGGATATGAAGTCAAAAATTGTGCTAGACCCTTCGGGGAGGCTCAGGGTGCCCCCCAAAATGGCCGCCGGGGGTCCAAAAATTTTGAAATTCCTTAATACCCCGAGTAGGATGTCTATTCATAGGTAATTTTGGTCGTAGAACTCGAATTTCACATTGGAACGGTCATCTAGTCTAAGGGAGGGCCCCAAAATCCAATGCGGCCAAAATTGACTTCATGGTGGGAAAATGACCATGGGTAGCTTCATACGCCAAATGAAATAGATGCCAATAGGTTTTATAGGTAGGGAATTTCAAATATAAGATAAGAAATTGTTCTTTGCTCATCGGGGAGATGCAGGGGGTGAGGAGGGGGCCCCAAGGCCTTCTTCTCTCCCCCTCGAAGCTTAAAATCCTCCATCCAGAGGCTTTAAAATTCTGAGTAAGTAATTAAAATGAATGTCAAAACAGACATGGACAAGGAACACTGAGCCGCTGAGATAAGTTCTAGAAGAGGATAGGGTAAATCGCTAAGGAGCAATCGCGAGTTGGCAGCCCCCTTCCCCTCTGGACTTGAAAATTTCAATGGTTTTGCCTTCTCATTATTTTGATCGGTCATGAATTCATTTTGACATGCCCAACTGCCCATCCACACTCCGTTCTTTGCCATAAACCTTAAATGGCCCAATGAAAACATGAAAAAACTTTTTAAATGTTCCTCATTTCTAGAGAATAGGGTCTTTTCCATTATAAGAACAACAGCCCGATTTCTTTTCAAATGTTTAGGAAATGAATAACCAATTTATTATCAATACAGAAGAAACACAAATTACAAGGAATGAAATAGACCAATTAATTTTTCATACTTAAAGGAGCCCCTACCCTTCCAGCATGCTCCTGTATTGAAAAGGAGTTTTCTTCCCGTAAATCTGAGATAATGATTTTTGGATTGTGGAACGCTGAACTATTTGGAAGTTTTGTAGGAAATTACATAGCCAGTTTCCTGCAATATCTTCATCCTGAATAAGTCGGAATTAGGAGTCAAGAGTTTCGTTTCTGGGTACTGCAAGTCGGCATAACTACCGAATGTTCATCACAAACTTAGTGCCTAACTTTCAGCACTTTTGTCGTACTGCGGAAGCTGGAACCAAAAATTACAGTTCCAGGTCGCGAGTTTTCCGGGGTGCGGGTGCTTTTGAAAAATGTTTTATAGTTTTCAGATTACCATGTAAATGAGCAAAGGGGCACAAAAAACTTCCTTTTTAGGGGCACAAACAACTTCTTTTTCAAACTAAAAATGAATTGAGATATTGATGCAAATTATTTCATAAATTCAAGGATTATTCTAGGAGTAGCCGTAACTTTCCGAAAGTATCAATAAAACAGGCATAGCACGACAGATCATTCAAACCTAAATTCATAGATTGAAAAACACTGGCCAAGCATTTCATGCTTCAAAGCATTGAATCAACAAACAGTAAATTTTCTAAAGTAGGTACTTTAATTAAGGGGGTTTAGAAACCCAAGATATTTCCTCTACAGCCAAAAGTGAGTAAATGAAAAACCATCGCAAAGTACTTAATCAGGCAAAAAATTTCGAAGCACAATACAAGAAGTGTTCGGCAGTATCTAAATCCCGAAAAGCTTGGCAACTGCGGCCAAAATTAGTGGTCCCAGCTGCTAAAATTCGTTAAAATTGCCCAAAGCCCGGATTAGCTATGCGTAGTTTTTGACAGTGTTACCGAATTTCGGCCGCAGGGATCAAAAATCTCGGCCCCAGTGGCCGAGTTTTTCGGAAAAAGGATGTTACCGAAAACGTTTTGCCGCATGGGCAACTTTCCATAAGTGAAATAAAATTAAGACGGAGATGTACGCCCTAAAAAAATCCTAAACATTTAAAATTGAATGGAAAATTTTTTTGTAAGAACAACCATATTATATAAATATAAATTTGAATAGATATAACTCCCTTTAAACACATTAAAAGAAATTAAGTTACATTTCACTGACCAGAATGAAAATTTAATTGACATACATATAAGACAAAAATAACGCCTCCCCGTCGTGTGAAGAGTCACTATGTGTCAGTGTACATTGTTGTACTTTCTCCTTCATCTTCGTATTCTTCTTCAAGGTCGAATTTTTCGCAGAACTCTGGAGTACCCAAAGGTAATCCAGAGTTGTTCGTAGTAAAGGTACCTGAAGGCGAAGTCGCCTTTGCACATCTCGGTACACTTGAGACCGTGCGTCCGACAAAAGTAAGGTGGTGCGCAACTTCTTTGTGCAAATTTGCACGGACATAGCTCCATTGCTCCATAGCTCTGGAACTTATGCACTAAACAATTTTTCTTAGGATATTATATTGACTGACAATGAGTTCATTATGGACAAAATCTTTTTTTTTTAGTTAAACAAACGTTGTTTTACTAGCGTTAAGTTCAAGTTAAAAAAAAAGATAGTGAAACAACGTTTGTTTAACTCCAAAAAACAGGTTTTGAGTACAATCCGCAAGAATTTAACGCAAGAAACCAAGTGTTGTTGACCAGGAACGACGCTTCAAGTCAAAATAATATCTCAAGAAAAAATGTTTTGAGTGTGGCCCAGTGCATACGACTTAACTGACATTTTCTCCAATATTTTTCCTGCCACAATCCATATCTGGATTACAATGCCAGGGGATGCCTAACGTCTTGATGCAAAATATGGACGCCTGGAGGTGAGCTCTAAGAAACACACGGTCCGTCTAGTCAATGGGAGGTTTTCATCCTGGTATTGTTTCTTCGAGAAAATCCACTACCTTGCTTCTTCTAAATCTGTAAGAGCTGTTTTTCGAGCACATCGTTGACGTACCAACTCCTTTAGGTGTTGTCTAATCTCTTCGGCGAGAGAAAATCCGGAGCCCAACTTCGCGAGAGCTTCCAACACGTTTTTGCTTGCATTATTCATTTAGGTATTCCACCTTGTCAGTTAACCTTTATTTATGAAAGATCCGGTGATATCGGCACCTGCAGGAGCGTCTAATTCAAGAAGAGTGGAAGCTTTCAAAAGACGGGGTACGTTTCAAATTGGGATGAGATCGCGGAACTTTTCTTCCCCTAACCAAGACACATTCCCACTTGAGATGTAAGCTTAGGAATCCGCTTGCAAAGAAAAGAGTGTGTATGGGCAGTTCGGCATGTCAAAATGAATTCATGACCGATCAAAATAATGAGAAGGCAAAACCATTGAAATTTTCAAGTCCAGAGGGGAAGGGGGCTGCCAACTCGCGATTGCTCCTTAGCGATTTACCCTATCCTCTTCTAGAACTTATCACAGCGGCTCAGTGTTCCTTGTCCATGTCTGTTTTGACATTCATTTTAATTACTTACTCAGAATTTTAAAGCCTCTGGATGGAGGATTTTAAGCTTCGAGGGGGAGAGAAGAAGGCCTTGGGGCCCCCTCCTCACCCCCTGCATCTCCCCGATGAGCAAAGAACAATTTCTTATCTTATATTTGAAATTCCCTACCTATAAAACCTATTGGCATCTATTTCATTTGGCGTATGAAGCTACCCATGGTCATTTTCCCACCATGAAGTCAATTTTGGCCGCATTGGATTTTGGGGCCCTCCCTTAGACTAGATGACCGTTCCAATGTGAAATTCGAGTTCTACGACCAAAATTACCTATGAATAGACATCCTACTCGGGGTATTAAGGAATTTCAAAATTTTTGGACCCCCGGCGGCCATTTTGGGGGGCACCCTGAGCCTCCCCGAAGGGTCTAGCACAATTTTTGACTTCATATCCGTTATTCTCGACCCAGAAAACCTATCTGCGGATATGTCATACAGTATATACAGCCATCTACGGCCATTCTCCCGCAAAGGGACCCATTTTGGCCGCCATCTTGGAATTGAGGCTCCCCCCCCCTTAGGTGGGAGGATTTTTTGAATGTAAAATTCGGATTTTACGACTAAAATTACATATGAATCGACACCTCAGTCGACTCTCGAGCCAAAAAAACAACAATCACGTTAGAAGGCAGATTGGCTATCAAATTCTATGTATTTATAGTGAAGGAGTCTGACTGAAATTTTAAAAATTAATTTTACACGAAAATGAGACGTGACATGCAAGATGGTGACCATCATAGTCGAGAAATCATAAATGATAGGTAAGGTGTCTCGCTGATTAGTGCGCAATAACTCAGAATTCAAGTTCAGATGCCTTAGACAGAGAGGATGAAAAATCTGAATTACCTGCTGTAAGCATCGGGATGAAGAAGTAAAAGTTTTAAAGTCAAGTTTTAGATGGTGGGTTTTCACTCCACCGAGGGCCATGGAAAAGAGGGCAAACCTATATTATTTGGATTCATAAAGTCAATTTATCGTACAGATTTACACTAAATTCTATTTTCTAAGTAATCTGAAGCCACGGCAGTATTTGACGGGTGCCAAGGAAATGGACCATTTATTAAAGACTCCACTCGCCTTAAAAGAAGCCAACAATTCAAATACGCGCCTACGGTCAATTTCTCACCAAATCCATCTTCTGTTGGTAAAAAAGAGGTAAATTTTGACAAATTCAGTCACTAAAAGTAAACTTATCCAAATCATCGGCACACGCCTCGAATCCTTCGGATGTAAGGTCGTGCATGTGAAATAAGATGCAGCTTGATATCGTCAAATAGGGTGGTGCACCTTGCACATAAGAAAACTGACACAATTATTGTGAACGGAAACGATTCGAACCTATTCGTTTTTTTTTAAAAAAAAAAAAAAAAAAAAAAAAAAAATATCCGAGGACATCAATTTTTCTTTGCACTTAAGATGTGATAATAATTGCGGAAAGTCCAAAATAATCGCTCACAACATCCCTTGAATCCGTCACAGAATCGATCTAAGTTTATGTAAGCAGCTTTTGTTCCAAGCGTTTTGGCTTTTGCCGCGATTTACACTGGAAAAAAAAATACATTGAATCTAGAGTCCAGACTCTTGAAAACATTGACAAGAAAAAATACTCTTGATTCAATCAGATATTTGCTTAAATCAAAAGAAAATCCGCTCAGAGTAAGAGGCTTGGTTCTTGATTTAAGCAAAAATCCGATTGAATCAAGAGTGTTTTTTCTTGTCGATGTTTTTGAGAGTCTGGACTCTAGATCCAATGTGTTTTTTCTATCCAGTGTAACCTCTCACACACACAGAATCGGAAAAGCATAACTATATTTGGTACGCTTATATCGGATCCTTACCTATGCAAAAATGCTAAAAGGTTCTTGAAACCTTAGCAAAGCTTTGAACGAACAGAGAAAGCTGGATAGAACGTGCCGATCTGAATGCTCGTCAATGGGAATGCTTTGATAAAAATGGAAACGAAAATCCTATTACAAGCACCTTGCCTCCAGTCCGAAATCACTGCGTAAAATTATTCGGTATATTTGTAAAATTTCCTTCGGAAAATACACTAAAAAAAAGGTGCGGTACACCGTGCAGTATGAAAGTGAAAATTTCAGAAAATGAACTTATGCTGCACGGACTTCCGCATAAATTAAGAAGACTTCATTTACGTGGAGACAACCCAGGAAGAAGATCCTGACGATCCTGACTCAGACTATGAATCAGCATGTGCTGATTCAGATTTTCTCCCATATTGACCAGAGATCGTAGGTCACGTTTAATATCCTTATTTTAATTGGGAATGTATGTGCTTCAAAATTAACAAAAATAACTCGTAGGTGCTCCTGTTCACATCTTTTTATACCCTGGACAGCCTTGATGGTCACCATCATGCATGTCACGTCTCATTTTCGTGTAAAATTAATTTTTAAAATTTCATTCAGACCCCTTGACTATAAATACATAGAATTTGATAGCCAATCTGCCTTCTAACGTGATTGTTGTTTTTTTGGCTCACCTTCCTGCTTTCACATTTGGCCGCCATCGTGGATTTGGGGCACCCTCTTTGACAGGAGGGCTTTTATGACTTCATAAACGAAATCTACGACCGAAATTACGTAAGAAATGATACCTCACTTGCCATGCGACGCAAACATTTTAAAAATCCACCCTCCTGTCTTTCAAATTTTGCCACCATCTTGAAATTTGGAGCACCCCCTTTGACCGGAGGGCTTTTATGACTCCATAAATGAAATCTACGACCAAAATTACATAGGGAATGATACCTCACATGAACCTATATGCGCATTTTAAAAATTCACCCTCCTGCCTTTCAAAATTGGCCGCCATCTTGGATTTGGGGCACCCCCTTTGACCGGGGGACTTTTTTGACCCCTTATCTAAGTTCTACGACCAAAATTACATAGGGATTGATACCTCTCATGACACTATATGCGCATTTTAAAAAATCGAAATCCCAGAGGCCTTATTATGGCCGCCATTTTGAAATTTAGGCATTTTGGGGGGTGTTCCGGGGTCGGACCGTATGGTAAACTTTTGGTATGTTGTTCAGGAGGACCTACTGATGACGTTTACGTAGGAAAAGTTTGTTAAGCAATTTGTCCCGGGTCAAATCGTATTTCTCCCTGACTATGTATCGAACACACTTTTTTCACAATACTGCAGACAAATCATCTTTTTTGTACATTAGCAACTCCACTAGTAGTAAGAACTGTCTCCGCGTAGGGAGCGCCACCACTGTGTTATGATTTTTTGGTCCACACGATCATTAGAGACCATACAGCCCAACGTGAGTCCTTGAGCTTTTATGGAAGTTAAAGGAATTTCTGTTAAAATCGAAAAGTCATAAGTTCTAGCTACAACATTCTTCTTCCTATTGACACTGAAAAAGACGTGAAAAGTAATTTCTGAAGCTCTGAGACTTGATCCTAGAAAAAAGTAGGGTTAAGCATGATGACCTTAATGCAATCAATCGCGAGTAATCGCTCTCAGCAGTTGCAGACATTTCTCTCCCACCGTGAGCTACCGTACAGCCTGTAGATTCACCTTAAACATAGTGAACCAAATTTTCTTGTTCCTTCTATGAAAATGAAACATTATATTTCTTTGTAAATCGAATATGGGTTCCTTCATAAATGTAAGATGACTCATGACTTGTATGTATGTGAACCTGTTGCAAGAGCGTCCCCCTCTCTTCACCTATGTGTTTGCATTTTTTATCGAAACTAAAAAAAATAGTAGGTATGGATTAAACTGAGCCTTTCATATGCTCCAAAATAATATGAAATGCGCTATCAAGCAATGTCCAATATTTTTCGATTCAGGTCATACAGGTGTTTTTAAAACAGTATATGAATAAAATACTCAATCTGCTGGTTTACCTAAGTCTAGTGTGTTTCTTGAGAATAGTTTCCTGCATAAACGAGAGAGAACATTGTGGCGGACACGTCAGTGATTCTTCAAAATTTAGGTAAGGCAAAGAAAAAGGCACCTACAAGGGTTTCTACTTACAAATATCGCGCTTGTTGCATCACTCATTCATGCAGGAGACTATTCTTAAGAAAAATACTGGACTTCAGCCAGCCGATTAAGCATTTAATTCACACTGTTTTAAAAGCATATGTGCGACTTGAATCGAAAAAGATTGGACTTTTGCAATTCACAAATTTTATATTGTTTTGAAGCACATAAAAGGCTCAGATCAAGCCATACCTACCTAATATTTTTTTCGTTTTGATAAAAAATGCAAACAGGTGAAGAAAGGGAGTCCCCTTTCTTCCGCTCCTGTAAGGGCTTCACATACACACAAGTCATGACTGATGCATCACTCATTTATGAGGGGTCCTATATTTTATTTACAAAGAAGTATAATTTTTCATTTTCTTTACGAATTAACAAGAACATTTGGTTCGGTAAATTCAGGACTTTGGCCGGATTCTTTAGGTATCCTTTGAAATTTTTTGGCGTTTTTGCGGTTTATACTTGTTAGGTACTCTTATGACTTTAGAGTGTGATTAGAGATCAGATATTCATTATATTTTTGGTGAGGTTTAAGTTATTACGAGCGAATCAATGATGTTCTTACAGGGGCCCTTTGAGGCTTTCGAGAAATTCTCAGGAATTTTACGATTCTCCACCGAAAAAAAGCTCCAAGTTTCAAAACTATTTTAAAAAGTAGGTAAGAATAGGAAATCCCCCCCCCCCCATTGCTCCCTTTTAAATGACGATAATCCTATATTTTGATTGTAAACAAACTAAGATAACAAAATCAAAAGTTTTGACAACTTTAGCAAGACAGAAACTTGACAATATTCTGTATGACCCCCCCTCCCCCCCCCAAAAAAAAAAAATCGTTTTACAAGGAGATGAATAATTTTCGAGACTTCTCTTTCGCTCTCAACAAAACTGAGGAGGAGTGAATATGAAGATACAAACTTTACGGGACGAGGGGATCGTAATTCTGGATCTCCTAGTCACCGACGCGAAAAAATCCCGAAAAGGCAGAGCTCAGCCCGAAAATCTCGCAATTCACCACGCGTTTGAATGAGTGAATCATCTTGCATCTTAAGAATGATGCCCACTCTGCCTCATCGTCCAATAAATCCACAAAAAAAAAAAAAAAAAAAAAAAAAAAAAAAAAAAAAAAAAAACGCAAAACCCTAACCGCATTTGAGATCAGCCAAATCTTTTCGATGGAAAACTCGTCGGCGGATCAGCTCTTATTTTTTTAACATTTTCAAACGTTTTTACTGTTAATTTAAGATATCTCTTAAGGAAATTTTCAAGCAAAATATTCAGGGCCTTTTTTTAATACTAATAATTTACGGGGGAAACTTTTGCGACGTTTGGATGTAAATACGGTGCTCTTCCTCGAAGATACGTAAGAACATCGAGGCTTTGGCAATGGGGTGCGAATAAGTGTCGAATATCAGACTCTGCTCGAACGGAAAAATATACAGTTCCTCATTGTGTTTGGTTATTATATTTGGGTCGGGCACGTCTTTGTCATTGTGAACGCTGAGAGCCGAAAACCCACCCTACACAGCATCCCTGGCGCGGCCCGGGCAGACGGCTCTGTTTGCCTCCTACCTGCGCCAATGAATTATATCAAAAAGATTTCATTCACTCGTCAACGTGCAACACTCGGATCGGATGCTAGCAAGTAGACATCCTCCGCCGAGCCGCTGCCGGCTCTCCCTAAAAAATCCTGGTTAAGACGA
The DNA here is from genome assembly GCF_918797505.1 of Bemisia tabaci. Taxonomy (NCBI): domain Eukaryota; kingdom Metazoa; phylum Arthropoda; class Insecta; order Hemiptera; family Aleyrodidae; genus Bemisia; species Bemisia tabaci. The sequence goes on along the minus strand of NC_092794.1, from coordinate 41,754,585 downwards.
AGATATCACTGAAATAAAAAATGAGTTCGCGTCCGATGACTAAAAATGGTTTCTGTACAGTAACTCAAATTTTGTGTTTTGGACACACACCATTTCTCGTTTCTGTACACTAACCACTATAAGCGCAGGAAACTAATTTCCAGATTTCGCGTTAAACAATAATAAACACGGATACAGAACTAATTTATGTTAGTGTAAAAAACTAATTTATTGGATTAGTGCCCCAATCAATCGGAGTGCTCTAATCATAGAGACAAGAGACCCGAGACCCTCCTTTAGTATTCTGGCAATGTTGGAAGCTTTTACTTTCGGGACTTTATCATTCTATTGTTGACCTACTTATATAGTTGATGGTTAAGAACGTGTTGGCAGTTTCGTTTTGCAAACAAGCCGAAGTTTGAGGAACTTGTTTGGCTCATGACGTCACCCAAAGCTCATCATCCACCATGTAGGCAGGTAAACAGCCGAAATAAGAGTGGTGACTGTTGCTCCCTTATAATTGTCCATAAGGAATTGTTGAGTGCCCGAAAGTAAAAACTTTCACCTATCGCCAAGAGGCCAATGGAGGGTCTCTTGTCTCTGGCCCTAAGTGGCCATATGCGGGAGTCACTTGAAAATTATCCACTAGAAGTGATTATTGAATACTTCCTTCGTATATCATACCTGTTAAAATTTTCGAAGATCAAAATACGCAGATGAAGAGTCAAATGTGCGTGAGATTGTTGTTTAATTGTAAATTGAATCCAAATTTGACAGTTTCTGCCCGACCGTGAACTGTGGCGATTGGATTTTCGTGTACATAGTGTCTTTTTTTAGGTATATTTTGCACTATCTAGTTATTATGAAATTAAACATTTTGTGAAACTAAGTTAGTCTGTAAATGATACTTTGACGGGAATAACAAGTATAGTTTTGGTATCATTTACTAAAAACCAGTGAAGCAAATATCTGCTATTTCTCTTTGGAATTGTCTCCAACTACTATTTATTTGTGTGCAATGGAATTTATAATCAAACTGCGCGTAAAATAACCACTACGTTCTTAAAATGTCTTCCTGATAATCTGAGTAAGTATTTAATGACATAGGATGAGTGGATATTAGAATCCATAAGGTTAGTTTTTGCATCTGGATGCATGAAATTACCATAGTGGGCAGTCGACAACGCCACACCGTATTCTAGTACTGTATCGCATTGTGTTAGCCGTATCGTGTAATTTACCATACTAGTGTATTGGTAACTAAGCTCACTGTATGAAAAATCAAGTAGGCAGTGAGGTAATTAATACCCAAACTCTGGTAAATCCCATCATATTTTTTTTAGTGCAGACAAGCTGGTTGCGACAGGCAAACTGGAGGGGATTATAACTTGAATAATAAGTTTCTATGATTTATTTGTAGTTTTGAAACGCAGAAACTAAGTAAATATTGACCTCAAATTATATCAGATATTTTGAGGTTTAGAATTCGAAAGCTTATGTTAAGATTTTGGAAGTTTTTTCCCTTTTTCCAAAAGCTCTGTCTGCTGCTAAGATCTCATAGTCTTCACGGAATTTTTACTCTTTTTTTGGAGCTTTTGGTGGTTTTATCAGTTATTATTGGATTTTCCAGCACATGCTCGGCACTATGAGACTCCTATGAAAGGCGAGGAGAATTTTTGTGCGATGAATATTGGTGGATTAGGATTCATTACAAATTAAGTTACCTATCGATGCAATGAGTCAGTTGGGTCAGTCTATTTAAGATTTCATTTTGCTGTTACCGATACTTTTTTCACAAAACCAATCCAGTGGCATGGTGTTTTATACGTCATTTCTCATGAAAATTTTGCGCTGAATCCGAATCCGTGCTTAAATTGCAGGAATTTTCTTTTTTTATAGCTCAAATTTGACCTGAAATGCTGAATTTGTCATTACCGTAACCTGTTACCGGTCGAAAGTCTCAACTTTATCGCTGAATTCAAGCAAATATATACAAAGTCACGGGCTCCTGAAATCAAATATGGCTTCAGCATACTTTGAATTGATAATTCTTTCTTTTTCGAGCTATATTTTCCTCTAAGTCTTCGAAAAAATTGCCATCTTGTGCTTGTTACTGGATTTGGTGTCATTACCGTAACCCCTTGTTCTGGAGCAAACTTCGGCTGCTAGGCGACAGCACCAGCTCGAACTTACATTCGTTGATGTTTGTGTTGGAAGGAGGACCCATGGTGAGTAGCTCTCTATTTTTTACTTAATCATAAAGTAATATTCGTTCAATTTACAGTGATGAATTGAGTTTTGTCCAACTCTCAGCTGTCATTACCGTTACCATATAAAAATCCACCAAGGATTGAAGATATCATCAAACCTACTTCATTTATGAACGCATGGCATTAAACCAACCTCAAATATGAAATTTCACCTTCCTACAACAAGCCCATGTCTCCTTTTGGCGCGAAATTTGAATGTTTCTCATTACCGTAACCATCATTACCGTAACTTCCACCCAGACCGTCTAGGGTGTACGGTAATGATGCAAGAGTTTCGGTTATGACCAACTATCTTTTTCAATGAATCTACAGCGGCCTTTTCTAGTTTTTTAGGAATAATTTCACTTGCTTGAGATTACCTTGAAATATATCTCTGTCTTTTCCTTGTCCACAGACGTTTTAATTGGAGAAAAATGTCAACCCCATATGAGAAATGGTTTCAGAACTTACAAGAAAAACTGAAAGTCAGTCAGCCTAAATCAGTACAAGAAAATGGCCCATCAGATACCACCAGCAATACCGTCCCGTCCTGCCCAGAAAGTACATCAATACAATCCGAGATAGTCTTATACTATTTACTGCTAGTTTTGCTAGTTAAAAGTTATATTTTCTCTTGACTATTATTATGATTATTTTGTTTGGAGATCTCACTAGAGATATTTTTGTTTACGTTACCTACATTTCTTCTCAAAGAAATTTTCTCTTTTGCATATAGGTGGTTAAATAAAGTCCTATTTTTCCTCTATTATAATTATTTTGTTTAGAGATACTCATTTAATGTGAAATTGGTTGATTTCTACCATTTCTTTGACTATTTATTTATTTCAAATGATTTGGTTTGTTCATTTTTTCGAATTTTTGTACTGCTTTAATACAATGTTTCTTTAGAAATCAGTGCTTTTTCCCTTCAGCCTTGAGATCTTACCCCATAAGGCCATCATGCATAACAATAAATCATTACCGTATACTTACAGTCATTACCGCTACTATTTATCATTACCGTAACCGGCTTATTTTTCTTGAAAAAAATTGGAAAAAAAGATGTAAATTTACAATTTAGGGGGAAATTACAAAATATAAGTTTAGCTCTTTATAGAAAAATATTTACATGCAACCTCATCCTTTTCTCTCAAATGTAGGGCAATTTAGAACTAAAAAAAAAACAAAAAATTTCGAATTTGACATTGAAATTTGTTTAAATAAAAGTTTTAATCATAACTTATCCAAATATTTGTATTTATTTCGAACTATCAGACTTTAAACTAAACAAAAAAAATAAAAAAGATCAGTTTCCACTTCTTTTGTGTGTGCTGGACTAACAAAATAAATAGGTTACGGTAATGATGAGTTTTTTAAAAAACTCTCAAAAATCACAAGAAATAAAAAAAATGGTGCCGAATACAGCTATGCCACTGTCCAATAATTATTCTGAGGGGTTCAAAGGTCCAAAAAAATATCATATACAAGTCATTTACTGACTTCCAACTAATGTGAAAGTCTGATTCTGAAAATGAAATCTTAAATGGACTGACCCAGTTAAGTCATTTTTTTTTTTTTTTTTTATTGTGTCATTCGAAAGTAGTAAGTGACCGAAGCTTACAGTTTTTTCCTAATTTTTTTTGATGACTGTAAACAGGAGAAAAGTTTATTTGAAAGTGCCAAAAATTAGGGTGGCCTAAAACGGCGTTTGAACCGCGCGCTCGTAGGTCTGTCTCGAATGTACACGTAATGATCAATATGGCAGCGGAATGCATAGTGGAAGAATACACGGCGGCGTCGCGTTGGCGGTGTATTTTTGTTGGTTAATTGGAGGTTTTGTAGGTTACTTTGTTTGAGATTCATACCCATTGTTCTTAATTCTCTAAGCTGTTCAATCAGAATACGCTATAGATTTACGTAGGATGTGAAACATTCATACAGATATTACTTAACCTCAAACGAGAAATCGTGATGCCAACAACGGCAGCGTGGTGGTAGTAAGCAGGGTGGTTTCGTCGCCGCCATCTTCCCGTCTATGACGCGTAGATTCGAAGATTCACGGCGGTCGGTTCAAACACGTTTTCGAGGACCCCTAAAAAGGAAGCGTCATATCTCCGCGGAGACAATTTTTCGTGAAATTTTAACGCGCGCATCGTTCTTCTCGTACCGAAAACAGTGACATTCGACTATTTGCAGGCAAATCCCTCCCGAGCTTAACTCGTCGGTGAAACTACCAAACCACGTATCTCGGTTTGCGACGTCGCAGACTTCCTGTCATACTTTATTTTTTAAATGAAAAACTACTTAACATCCAGTCTTGAAAATTTCTGTGATTTTTCCTCTTTGTGCGGAGAAAATTCCGTGAAAATTTCAAGGAATGATATTGATTTGGTCTACTTCAAAAAAATAAAATGTGAGCGTAGATTTGTAAACACCGCAAACGAGATACGTGGTTTGGTAGTTTCACCGTCGAACTGTCTCATTCTTCCCCTACAGGTGGAAAGTATGTATATCAAAATTTAAAAGACAGGGGGAAAATAGATTGAATACAGGTATACTTACAAGAAAATACTGTTAGTATTTACTGCTGCTAGCATTCATACCCTTATTTCAACAGAGTTACCTATGCAGTGATGCTGAAACTAAGAATTTTACTTAAAAGACTAATAAAAAAACATTCATTATACCAACGTATTTCTGTTAATAGGAAATATGTTGCGTGCGAACTTTATGCACATAGTTCCTTTTAGTATAAATACATCCATATTTGCTCTACTTCAGTCTGAAGGACATGCATGCAGAGTATCTAAAATTTCCCATATATTAAGTTTTTCAAACGGAACTTTCGGTTCATGAAACCGAACTTCGGCGGTAAACTGAGCTGATCCGCGAAAATCTTTAACATGAACCGCGAACTAATTGTTCGGTTACCTATACACTCAAAAAAAAAAAAAACTACGGCCCTGTGACCCGGTTGCTCTGGACACTGGTGATTCCGGTGTTCACGCGCCGTATGGCAGCTAGTACCGGACACAGCGGTCGAAGTCCCCTAGAGCGCGCGCGGCTTCTGTGGCCGTAAAACCGGGTAGGAGCCGAGCGTAAGTTACGGGTTTCAAGATCGGAACCAAGCGCTTCCACGGCCGTTGGCAGTGAGGTGAGATTCAGTTTTCGGAAAATGGCGTCACCATCAGATTAAAATTGAGATGGATCCGTGTAAATTCGCAGAAAATTATAGTATTTTACGTCAATGTTATTCAGTGCGTGAATTTAAAGTTGCCGCCAGCTTTGAACATATTCGGGAGCCACCACTCAGCGTTGTTTATTGAGGTTAGAATCTAGTCTAAATTGCTTGGTCATTGCTCATTACGTGTGTTCGTTTTTCGTTTAATTTTGGAGGTTTTCGATATATTTTCTTGATTCTGTGTGATGCACGATTGATTCTAAAGTTCTGTGTGATAACGCTTGTCAAATACTTTCGGAAATGCGATGAGAGTTAAGTGAAAATTGTCAGTTTTGGTAGTACCTACGCACTGAGCTCATATTCTCTCCTCCTGTAAGTTCGTTTGCCATTCACTTATTTTCCCCCTATTAAGGGAAAGAACTTAAATCAAAGAAAAGCAATCAATTACCTGCCACGCATCTCCCCACAGAGTAAATTACCGCCACACTAAAATACTGATAATGTAGGCACGAGAATGTCCGTTGATTGCAAACTGTATTCTGTCACTTTTGCTTTGTTCTGCCTGTGTAAGAGGATACAGTTTTTATTCCATTTCGATCTAATCTCTAACTCATAAATGTTTTCAACTGTGAGTAGTATTGCAGTCTCTGACATCTCCCCTCTCTGTTACAAAAACAGCGGAAACTGTACCCTTAAAATGTAGAACCTATCCTGCGCAGATTATCTAAAAGTGAGAGCAAGCTCGATCGTTGTTGCTGTGAATATTCTCTCTGATTCCATATCCCAATTCTAGGGAGCTCAGTGTTACTGTAATAGTGGTAAAATTTTGTGTGAATCGCGCTTCAGTTTGCTGAAGAGAAGATCTATAATTTTAACAAGTGTGACAATTTTCGGTGGTATATTTCTTCGCTAATATTTTGTGGAAATTGTATCCGGTAGTTATTGCGGAGAGTTATATCTTGAAGTTTTGTCAACTTTTACTACTGAATTTACACCTTGAAATATTCTCAACCTCATTTTCAAGATTCTGAAGCTCTTCTAGTCGTAAGGAGTAAAAATCTGTAAGTACCTAGACCTAAGCCAGTGGTTTTCCTTTGTTAATCATTTAGGTGATTTCCTACTTTGCATTCGTATTTTTTATCGAGGGACGAACCAGGTTTTGTTTTTGACAAATGCTGAATTCTCATTGAGTGAAAGTAATTACATTTATTGAGAACGGGCTGCCAAGTGATAAAAATGATTTTTCAATTTAGCTGCAATTAGTTTTAGCAATTTATCATACCTTGGGCAGTCTGTTCTACATTTAAAATAGGTAGAAAGAATTTTTGATCTATCTACATTTGTTCCTTCATGTCTCGGTGGTTGGACTATTTCCATAACGTTGTACCTACCCAGTCAATTGGATATATATGGCTGATCAAACTGATCGTGAAAATGCCTAAAACATCTTTGCACCCTGGCGTACATACATACCTACCCGTACAAATGTTCTTATCATCCCAAAAGCTGAAGTAATGTTATTGTCAACCTGATATGGGCTAAAATGAGAGGAATTATCTAATTTTTGTTTGTTTTATCCATCAAACATTGACAAGTATTCCGCAGACTTAATAAGCTATAGTCAACTGCTTCAAATCTATGAACTTTATTAATTTTTGTCCTAAAAATAAGTTCCAAGGTACCTATTTATTGCAAAGCTAAGAATCAGTTGAATACTTGTAAGCCAAAGTTCATTCTGCTATCTACAAATTATAGTGCTTTATTTATTTCTAGGAAGGCTTGCAACATTAAAGTTAGGTTTTAGAAAATTTCTCTTGATATCTCTACACGATGAATAAGCTAACATTCATATGCTGATTTTCTTTCTCAATACGCATAATCTCTTCTCTAATTTTCATCTCTTTTCTCAAATTGACTTGCTGAACTATCAGTCAAGGAGTTCAAATCTCTCTTGATATCTGAAACATGATCAACAAGCTAACGTTCATATGCTCTTTTTCTTTCTCAGTCAGTGAATTATCCATCACTTTCCTGAAACTAAATTGTTATGAACTATCAACAAAGAAATATGTACCTATTTTAAAAAGAAAGGAAGAAAAAGAAATCTTGTTCAGAAATTGGCACAAGATAATTCATTCAAGGTTTAAAATTTTGCTGGAAAGTTTTTCTTTTCTATGTACTTTAAAGGTGAATTTCAGCTGTAGTTCCGAAAAAATCCACCACGTCGCGGACAGCGGCGGCGCGCAGAGCTCCGGCCGTCCAGCCCGTAAATAGCGCCGAGAGCGCAAGCTGCCTATGCCGCTCGAGGCCGCGACTTACGGTTTTCATGTCCGTAGCAGTCCGCATCGTCCCCGCACGTAGCACCCCGGCCGTCAAGCGCGCAAGCGAACGGTAGTGCCATATAGCCCATGCAGTCCGTGCTCCAGGTCCGCTGCATCTGGCCTCCACGGCCGGAGCTTTTTTTGAGTGTACCGATACGAACTGGAAGTGCGTGTAAACAAACTGCATAGTTGGGGTACGTGATATGGAATACCGAACGTTTGGTTCATACAATCACAAGGACTTTTTTTTGTCAATGTCAGCAACATATAAGACATTTTAAATGCAGGTATTGGTATGTAAATTTATTTCTCGGATTAATTTTTTTTCCCTCGGTGTACATTTTTTTCTCATTTAAATGTATATCTTGTGTAGGTAACGTAATTTTGAGTCCAGCGGTTGGTACCGCTGCTCCACCTCGCGTTGCTAAGTTGACGGTCCAGTTTTTGCGCGCAGCTCGAGTTTTTGCTATTACATGCTCATAAAAGTAATGGTGCCAGACCCAACATGCAATACCGTGAAGAAGAACTTACCGACATTGAAAATACAATCAGCCAATCCGAAATTGGTCTTAAAGTTGGGGTGCAGAAAAAAATATCAAACCACTCCCAACGTCCATCCATCGTGGCGCTATGTATTACGAGAAAAGATTGATCGTAACAACCGCCTTCAAATGATTAAGTGGGCAAAGAACCGCACTCCAGTGCACAAATAAAAATCTACTTCGGACAGCGCCATCCTTAACTTGCATTTCTGTGGCGAGTACCCAATAAACGTGTTTTTCTGGGCAGCAGATAACGCATTGTATACAGATCTTAAATAATGTTCCCAAAAACTTGCAAAATTCAATATTGCAAGCATAAGTGTTAATTTGATATAATCAATTAGCTCTATAGTACCAGCATATCGACGGTGAAACTACCAAACCACGTATCTCGGTTTGCGACGTCGCAGACTTCCTGTCATACTTTATTTTTTAAATGAAAAGCTACTTAACGTCCAGTCTTGAAAATTTCCGTGATTTTTCCTCTTCGTGCGGAGAAAATTCCGTGAAAATTTCAAGGAATGATGTTGATTTGGTCTACTTCATAAAAATAAAATGTGAGCGGAGATTTTTAAACGCCGCAAACGAGATACGTGGTTTGGTAGTTTCACCGTCGATATGCAATTGAATCAACAATTTGTGTGCAATTTAACAAGGTCAGTTCAAAGCATATTTTTTTATGAACGTGTGTTTAGGCTGTAGTATTGGAGCAGCAAGTGCAAAAGTATAATTTTCATGAAATGGAGCTGGTAAGGTGTGTGAGCAAAACATTTCATCAGACGAATCGTCCGTTCTCCATAAAATTTTCAAACATCATCTAAAAGACTCTCAATAATTATTTGAATGATTGGAAATCGACGAATTCTTCCCTAACTCAGGGAAAAGAGCCTTTTCCATTTCACATTTGGCAAGACGGCAGCTCATGAAGTGTTCTACATACTCGCGTGGTTACATTTCGGCCAAATAACAAAAAAATTTGAAGGTTAATAATTTGCAGAAAAGGGTATCATTTTACTCAAGACATATGCCCTCCACTGAAAAAAAAAATGAAAAAAAAAAAAAAAAATCTCAAATTTGCTGCCAAAATTGGGGAATGTGAGTTTTCCTCTAACCATTATAAAACAAGTGAAATGCCCGGGGTCTAGAGGCCGCTAAAATATCTATAACCCCGCAAAAAATGGTGGTAGGAGAGCAAAACATGGCAAAAAAATGATTAAATCGATAGAAAAATGAGTTGAGGGGAGAGGGTATTTGAGCTAGAAAAATGCCCTGGGGGGGGGGGGAGGAGGTAGAATAAATGCTGGCAAAAAATTAGAACCAACCTAGCAATGATTTATTAAAAAAAAAGAAGGAAAAAAATGAAAAAAATGAAAAAATAAATTGGAATAAAACATCAGCTGATAGCAAACAAAGGTTACCAAGGAAACCAAGGAATGGAACTTTCATAAAAACAGATTAGTGGAAAACAGCGTAAGTAGGGCACTTACGTTAATTAGCGTATATAGGTAAACGGTAAGTGCGATTTATCCAAAAATCTATACAGTTCTTTATAAGACCAAAATGGACAAAATTACAAAATTTGAATAGGCTAACGTAAATCTAACGATAGTTATCGTGAACGAAAGAATTGACGACATATCGGGTAACTATTATAGGTGGGATGGGATAAAAACGTTAATATCTTCGTTGGACCCTGTTTTTCTTTGCATTTTCTAAGGAATTTGTTTCGTATAATGCAGAAACTTCACAGAAATGTGCACACCCACAAAAAAAAAATCCGCACACCCGGTTTTACGTGAAAAATTAAATTGCCTAATTGAATGTGGCAATAGCTGATGTGGCTTGGTTCATTTATGCAAAACGCGGTCCAGTAATGAGTTGCTTCCAGTGAGTTTTGTTGCGCTAGTCGTGTTCTACGTGCAATTCTGGCTTCTGCCGAAAGGCATGTGTTAAAATGCTTAATTTCGCCGGTACCGGTATCTTCGTTTTTTTATTTTTTTTTTTATTTTTTTTTTATTTATTTTTTTTTTTGAATTGTACTGGTTAATTGATCTTCTGTACAGAAATTACAATTTTTCCTTTAAACTGTACATAAAAATTGGTTATTATGATATATAAAGTGAGGAACTTTACAATTTGTGACATATAATAAGTATTTTTTAAGATATTTATAATGAATATAGGTACTAGTTTGAATATTTGTATTATAATTTCATCTTGTCTACTGGTCTATTCTGAGAGTTTCTGATCAAGCCAAAATTCATTAAAACGCTTCGATTTCAATTTTCTTAAATATGTTCCCCTTTCGAATGAATCGAGGCAATCCTAAGAGCCAAACTTTGCTACCTCCGTTAACGGCGTGACTCTGATGGTGTCGATGATGGCCTGCGCGAAGGGACGGAGACAGAGTAGACCTACGGTGGTCCAGGGCCGGGGGCGGGGAGGGGAGGGGAGGGGAGTAAGTGGAGGGTTTAATTGGGAAGTGGAAAGGCGCAGGAAAATCGATTCGAGCTGCCAAACGTGCTCATCTAATCGGATGACATTGCTTAAGACGTCCAGGATCAAGGGGACCCGATGGCCATAGCTGACCGCGAAGGATGCAGTGGCGTGGCGTGCTTTGCGATACATCGATTGATCTGTCATATAAACAGAAGGGAGAGGACCGATAAGCAGGGTGTCTGCAACGAACACCTTAATAATCGATTCTTTACCATAGCTTCAAATGGGGGAATGTCGATAATGGATCATTCACGCTTCGCCACTGGAAGGATGTTCCCTGTCCTCGAGGAAGTGCCCGAGCCTCGTTCCCGCCGATCGGAATCGAGATGGCAGCAACGACTTCCGATCCGTCGCCGCCCGCGGTGGCCGCGCCCGTAATTGCCAAATAGTGCTGAAAAATCCGTACTTTCCCTCTCATAAACCCACGTGAAATATCTATAATTTATAGCACAACCTGACAACCGTGACCGGGCCCTCTTCTCGTCACCGACAGCCGCCATTCGCTGCGCATTTGTCTCACCCCTCTGTCCTTTTCCACGCACTCTCGGTCAATAACGTCGTAAGAGCATTCCAAACTTGCCAAATCTCCTCCGACTGAGTATATTTGAATAAGACAAAGGAAACCAGTCAAATGGGGAAATAGCAACCATTTTTGAAATTCATTTTTTGAAAGTATTGAGTAAACTGGGCTACTGAGACTTTTTTTTATATTTTTTTGCTATCCCACATGGCAAAAAAACTTCGTTCTAAAAATGCCAAGTACATAGGTTGTCCCAAAAGTACTGCACGTTTTTTTCTTATTGACGAACGGTAGTAGATATCAAAATGCGGTTTGTGTAGTCTTAAAGACCGGCCAATGACCGATAAAACAAGACAAATCCGAGCTCTCTAAGTCAAAAAATGACCAAGTTACAGCGTTTTGAAAATGACTTGTAGAGGGGACCCCTACGGGATTTTCAGCTTCTTTTCTGGAAAAAAACAAAGAATTAAGGATTCAAGTGTTTTCATTAAATCAATTTTGCAGAATCTTACCAAGATTACTAGCACTTACTCTTCTTCAATGAATGACTGGACACTAGTTTCCTTCTCAAAATACCCTCCATCACTTGCCATACGGCGCCGCAACCGTTCTTCCCAATTCTTCAAAGATGATTTTTTCGAATTCTTCTTGCCTAATGTTCTTTAAGAAAGTTTCAACAGCTCTTTTCATCTCGTTGATGGAGTTAAACTTCCTGCCTCTTAAGCCCTTTTTCAACGTAGGGAATAACCAAAAATCGCAGGGTGCAAGGTCCAGGCTGATATCATGTTACCAACTTCATTCGATCGCGACGATTTCTCTGTAGAATTTTTGATCGATCAAATCTTTGTTTTTTCCAGAAAAGAAGCTAAAAATCCTGGAAGGGTCACCTCTACAAGTCATTTTCAAAACACTGTAACTTGGTCATGTTTTGACTTAGAGAGCTCAGATTTGTATTGTTTTATTGGTAATTGCTCGGTCCTTAAGATTACACAAACCGCATTTTGATATCTGCTACCGTTTGTCCAAAAAAAAAAAAAGATCAACTCTTTGTTTTTTTCCAGAAAAGAAGCTGAAAATCCCGTAGGGGTCCCCTCTACAAGTCATTTTCAATAACTTGGTTATTTTTTGACTTGGAAAGCTCGGATTTGTCTTGTTTTACCGGTAATTGGCCGGTCTTTAAGACTACACAAACCGCATTTTGATATCTACTACCGTTCGTCAAAAAGAAAAAAACGTGCAGTACTTTTGGGACAACCTATGTATCTTTGGCACGCTTTTTTATCGGGCTTTAATGACGCAGACAGGCGAGGAAATGGCGTTTGCTGATTGACTGAACTCAGCTCCAGGCTTCGCTTTGCTAGGCTTTTGATTGGTCTGTGTGCTGATTTTTAAAATTAATGGACAAAGCAATTGACAAAGAGGACCAAGAGAAGATAGAGCAATCCACCTGCTGGCGGAAGCGGGTGGTTGCAGTTGACAAAGGAAGTGGACCAATATACTAATTAATATTGGCATGCCGTATCTTCTCTATTTCCTATTTGTCTCCTTTGTCAATTGCTTTGTCTATAAATTTTAACGATCAACCAATCAATTCTGAATATACCTAATTGTAGAGAAAAGAGTAGCCAAGGTGTTATATGTGTATTCACTTATTTATTATTTAATATAATATGTGCTAAAGCTTTTCGGCTTTCGGCCATCATCAGAGCTTAGGTTAGAATGTGTTGTGTTCCTGCCCTATCTCTATACCTATGCATTCTTTCTCTATCTATTGATATACCTATCCGCAAATATCCTATATCCTATTCTTTCTCTTTATACGTCACATCACCAGACTTCGCACATTCCACTTTCTAGCTAATCACCCTGCGCGAAGTCCGGCTTTGTCACCCTCAACCATCAGCACTTTCTCTTCATCATTCCTTCAGGACACTAGTCTAGTTTTGGAGTTATTTACCTACAGTTCAGCAGGGATAGAGTTCGATTGTACCTCTTGTGGGACAGGCCTCGGCTGGCTCTTCCACTTTTCACACGTTAAAGTTCAGAGTTCATCCCTTATATTTTTGTGTTTCGTGTTTTCATCCTCCACCCCTTCGTCTTGGAGCAAGGGCACCCTACAGAGGTCCATCCAAGTAACGTTACAAATGGTTGATTAGGTTAATTTGATGGCCGAAAGCCTAACAGCTTTAGCGCATATTTTATTAAATAAATAAATAAGTGAATACACATATAACACGCTAATTAACACCTTGGTTACTCTTTTCCCTACAATCGTATTTCAAAATGGTGTTACTAATGAACGATTTCATAAATAATTCTGAATAGCTTCTTCTCTCCTCTCAAGTGCTTTTTTGGACTTTTTAATGAACTTTTTTATAGTGTGACAATACTCTACACAGAGGGAAAATTGCACTGTAACCCTGTAAAAATTCCTTACCGATGTGTCATTTACCAGCAGACTTCGGCCGTGTTGACGAAGAGAGCAGAAACGCCCCACGTTTCGAAATCGAGTTCCCTTCGAAAGTTTGATCTATAGGTTCAATGAACGTTTTTTGCAAAGCGGAACCATAGACAATTGGGAAAAATGGAGTGTGCTCTGGATAGCTGCATCAGAAACAGTGTAAAAGTGGGCATGATTCCATGTGGGGAAATGGGAAAGCGGGATTTCACATTTTACCAAACGGAACTAAGCGCCATCTGCACGCGGCACTCATGAGCCATGGGCATGGCAGAAGAGCGTTGAGGACAGGGCTCATGAGCTAAAGACGACCGCGGTGGCGGCTTCGTCGCCGCTGACTACGAGCGCTTCATGATTTCCATTCTTTCTTACAGCCCTCTTCTGACAAGCACACCCCTTCTTTCCCACCTGTCTTTCGTTCCTTTTAGTAGAAATACGTACATACATACATAAAGCCGCTTTTATAACGCCGCCTCGCGCTCTGCGACGCCCAATCGCCATTGCCCCCTATCCTCCCAGAGATCATCAGGCAATTGGCACCTTCTGATCTCCTCCTCCACCCCCTTGTCGCCAACCTTTCACAGGATGTCCACGCCGCCGCCTTCCGGGAGGAACCCAATCGAAGACCTGCTTGGGCAACCGATCATCTGCCATCCTTCGCACATGTCCATACCAGACCAACTTCTTAGACCGGATATCGTGCACGATGTCATTCTCCACAACCATTATCTCGCGTACCTTCTCATTGCGGATACGCTCTCTTCTCGATATCCCAGCAGACCTTCGCCAAAAGTCCATCTCGGTTGCCCTAAGCATGTCTTCAGTTCTTTTCTTGAGTTGCCAGACCTCACTCCCGTAAGTTACGATACTCTTCACGATGACGTTGTAAATTTTTCTTTTGGTCTCCTTGGAGATGCTCTGGTCACAGAGAACCCCATTTAGCATCGCGGTAGCTTTCCTGCCTTGCACATTCCGATCTTTAATGGCCCGATCCAAATTTCCGTCCTTAGTTAACCATACTCTCAGATATTTATACTCTTCACAGTCCTGAATTTTCCGACCATCCTCCAGTTTAATGCTTTGCTGATCACCACCGATAACCAACTTCTCCGTCTTTACCACATCAACTTCCATCCCCCACTTACGGTATACTTCCACTAACTTGCGCGTCATGTAATTGGCATCTTCTTCGTCCTGAGCTATTACCACCTGATCATCAGCAAAGCACAGAGTATAAAGGGTGCCATCTTCTCGTAGCGGGACGCCCATTCCCGAACAGCATCTCTTCCATTCCTTTAGAACCTCTTCAAGGAACACTTTAAATAAAGTTGGCGACTAACAACACCCTTGCTTCAGTCCCTTCCCTAGTGGAAGTGAGCTATCCGCTGCGGAAAGCTAGGTATCCGCAGCGGATAGGTAGTCCGTGCAGGTATCCACAGGCTCGAGTGGCCATCCGCCGCATGAGGTTGCACAGGGTGGTCAGGTAGTTCCAGGAAATGCTGCAGGAGCCTGCGAAGAGTGGCGGATAGGAGGCATCCGCCACCCTGGGTCACCTCGAGTAGGCTTGCGCAGCCTTCCGCAGCCATTCGCAGGCTTCTGCCAGCCTGTGCAGCTCACTAATTACACTGTTTCTGCACACAGTGGGCAGTTTGTCATAAGAAGGAGGAATTCAGCCCAAAAATCAAGTTCCTTTCTTGGGAGAATAGTATTTTATTAAATAATTAAGTCAGAAGAAGAATATTTTACTAAACAATTAAGTCAACATTGTTAAAAAATTAACTTTATATTTGAATGATGCTAATCCAAGGATTTCATCTAAAAACTAGTCTCATTTCTGCTTTAAAAATGCCGACAGCCAAGAAGATTCAATTTTATGCCATAAATATATGTATAGGGCACATGTCAAAATTCTGATGAACCGTGAGATGAATTTCACCTTATAGAATCCAGGGCTCATCCGAAAATGAACATGTTCCATGCTGATCCGGGCTAGGCTGAAGCAATTTTTTAAATTTTAAAGATCCTTTGTAATTCTCTGTGTATCATACTTTTGAAAAGTATTTGTTCACTCACAAATCCAAATTTTAATAGAGGGAACATATGTGATGAGCCATAAAAAATATGTATTCATATTGAGTCCAGGGCTCATCCTTAAATGGACAAGCTGCCTTCATAAAAATATGCAACCGTGAGCTGACAAATACTCTCCAAAAGCAAAATAAACCAAATGATTAAATTGTAAAAGGAACATCATTCCAGCTTTTGAGATTGAAATAAGTCTCCTGAGTAAAAAATTAGAAACTTGATTTTCGGCTAATTCCTCCTTCAAAATGGATCATGTTTTTAGAGGAAATTGGTTAATAATTCAAATTCAAAGCTCCAACAATCCTGTTTTCAATGAGTAAATAAAGGCTCTCCATTAAAATCAAGTATTTCAGGGCTTACTTGAATTTCTTCACACAGTCACTCACCAGAGTTCTGGAAACATCTTTCGTAATGTCACTCACTGATCACATTTCAATTGATGGAGCTTTGAAAGAAAATTACGGTCCAAAATTCCCCTCACAAAGCCTCACATAATTTTTGGTGCTAAATCCATCCATGCCCATGGTTTTACAATATCAAAAAAGTACATTAACAGAGGATTACAGGCGGTCTTCGATCTTTTACGGAAAAAACTGTTGATCCGTCTTAAACCTAATAATCTCCATCAATCATGAGATTTTTGAATTTTTGAGGCTATGGATGAATTCAGCCCTTACAGTGGTTAGAGTTACCTCAGCCATCATTGGTCAGTGTCGGCGGTGTCGGCCAATTAACGTTCACAAATTCAAAAATTCATAAAAATCAAAGATTCCTCAAACAATTGGACGTATTTATACGAAAGAGAATCATGTGCGGTGGGAAGTATGGGTTGTGCTCGTTAAGTGAGGGCCGTAAGAGTGAATGGGGATGATACAGCGGCAGTGGCGTCAGCAGGGAAGAAGCCGTTGTCGCCGATCGAGCATTAACTCATGAGCCCTGTCCATCAGGCTCTTGTGCCATGAGATTTAAGATTAGCATATTTTGGCAATTAGTTCCTTTTGATCTAATGTAAAATCCCGCTTTTCCATTTCTTCAAAAAGAACTATGCCCACTTTTACATTCTTTCTTAAGCAGCTCACTACGAGTACACCCTATCTTCCCACTTGCAAATAGTTCCATTTATAGCAGGAGATATCCAATTGAGGGCTGTAGCTCTGTGAGGAAACGACCGAAATTCCCAGACAAAGCCATCACTTTGTATGGGAAGTTTGCAACGTTGGGATGAGCTGTACCTTGAGGCGAAGTGCGCCGCATGCGCGCCGCGGGCCTCAGGTGTCTCGAAGCAAATGTTCAGCTCCGACCGCCACGGCGCGGCGCGGCGCGGTGCGGCGCCGGGCCAATTTCAGCTCTGCAGGCTGATTATTTACTTTCATACATACAGGGTGTCCCAAAAGTCCCTTCCACCCCCTCTAAAATTTTACCTAATTAATATTTTGAAACGAAACTTTGGGGATGTTCATCGATCAATGTTAGCTACTTTTGGGGCCCCCCAAAATTTTCGGGCCCCCCCGTGGAGAGGGGCTGCGGACCCCAACTTTTTTTTTCAAATAGCGACCCCTATCTTGTGATACCTCATTCGAAAGAGCATAAAAAACTAAGAATTTTGGCGCAAACAGCAGATCAATATCTTAATTTTTGACCGAGTTATGATAGGTCAAAGGTCAAATTTGACCTATTTTCAAAAAATCATAACTCCGTTTCAAATTATCGTAATGAAAAAAATAAAACGGGAAAATTTACCAAATTGTAAGCACTTTTAAGTAAAAATCACATAAATTACTTCAAACTAATTTTAAGGGGGGTTTTGGACCCCCAAATACGTCAATTCAAAGGTCATTCAATTTTCCTGCGAAATAAGTCAATTTCCCCCAGATTTGCCTCCACATTAGTTCAGTAAGGTCAAAATCAGTTCAACATTACGTTGGCAAGTCCCCAAATTTTGGGAAAAGTTTAAAAAAAAAATTTTTTAACGGTCAAATTTAATCACCTTAAATTTCGTTTTTTTTTAAACTTTTCCCGAAATTTGGGGACTTGCCAACGTAATGTTGAACTGATTTTGACCTTACTGAACTAATGTGGAGGCAAATCTGGGGGAAATTGACTTATTTCGCGGGAAAATTGAATGACCTTTGAATTGACGTATTTGGGGGTCCGAAACCCCCCTTAAAATTAGTTTGAAGTAATTTATGTGATTTTTACTTAAAAGTGCTTACAATTTGGTAAATTTTCCCGTTTTATTTTTTTCATTACGATAATTTGAAACGGAGTTATGATTTTTTGAAAATAGGTCAAATTTGACCTTTGACCTATCATAACTCGGTCAAAAATTAAGATATTGATCTGCTGTTTGCGCCAAAATTCTTAGTTTTTTATGCTCTTTCGAATGAGGTATCACAAGATAGGGGTCGCTATTTGAAAAAAAAAAGTTGGGGTCCGCAGCCCCTCCCCACGGGGGGGCCCCAAAAGTAGCTAACATTGATCGATGAACATCCCCAAAGTTTCGTTTCAAAATATTAATTAGGTAAAATTTTAGAGGGGGTGGAAGGGACTTTTGGGACACCCTGCATATACCGGCCATAGATCTGCAAATCTCATCTATGGCGCATCTCTGATCCAAGAATTTATGATTCTATACTGTGCTTCTACCCGATGGATGAGCGATAGATCAGCAGAATTGGAATATAGTGTTTAACGATTACTTTGAGGGAGATGTCATCGCATCTACTGCCTTAGGGCCGGGGGATCCGCATGTATCAGTGGATCTATAGCAGCCTGCAGCATCTATTGAAATTAGTTCTGAATCGCTCGGAATATCTGTCTCATAGATACACAGCCCGCATCTATCAAGGTCAACAGATGAGGAAAGAAAATAATAATCCTGCTGGTCGGATCGTTGTTCTAAGCGATTACGAGCGATTTTTTCCCCGTCCAAGCTCCGGCAAGACGAGAGTCGGCAGTCGGGTCGTAAAACCCTTCAGCCCCATAAGCCCATAGGTGTCATCCTGGTTGGGTGACTACATCGCCTCGTAAGCCGTACAGTAATCACCCCCCCCCCCCTAACTCAACTGTAATGAGTTCAGTTATTTGCACACTCCGTGTGGGGTAGGATTTACGTTTTTCGTCGAGTGCTCTAGCACGGCCTGTATCCGTTGATGTCTTCGAAAAATCAATATAGATTGCTGCGAGGAGGTGTCATAAGTGAAGGGCGTAGAGTCATCTCTTAGACGCTCACTGAGGTGCGTCGTAGTTGATGTCTTCGGGATATGGATAGCACCACCACCAGAAACCCCCCCCCCCCTCCCTCCCCCTTTGGAGTCTGAGTGCCCCTGAGTATTCTGACACTCTGAGTATTCTTTTCAATCCCTCCTTGCCTATCTTTCCTTTCTTAATTTAGTATAAGATTAAATCAGTTACTTATGAATAATGTTTTCTAATAAAATGTAATTGTTTTATACCTCATTGTAAATGGTAAGATAGTCACCCAACCAGGACCAGGCCATTCTGTATTCACCACTACCAGCAAGAACCTCCTCCCCCCCTTCCACTTTCAGTAAAAGTGCCCCCGAGTACCCTGACACATTTTAGCTCCAACAAAGAGCTTTTTTATAAGCAGTCTTATTTTAAGTCATAAAATATGTTCCTATGCATTCTGGTTGTTTAACCCTGAGACCAGGATTCACCAGGTTTGCAACATTTTTTTTCTAATTAAACCTGGGTTGAATAATTGATTCTTGGATACTTGGAGTGAATTTTACTCCAAGCCAACCGTGGTGACACGAATACCTAGTAATACTTGCTCTATTAGCGGAGTGAACCCAGCTCTTACAGAACGGATGTCACTCCTTGTTTATGTCTTTCGGGTTTTATGTGGACAGAATAGGATCTGGACTGAAACACATCCAGACTTTGACTCTGCAATGTTTAATCGTGTAAGTGGATTTGTTTCCCCAGTATAAAATCAACGCGAGGGAGATTTCGGAAATGCACACTCCAGCTACATAATTTTCGAATTCAACTAGGGATACAACTACCCAAACGGGAACTTTTCTCTATACTTGATTTTGTCTTGCGTACGGCATTGTGGTTGTTCGTGAACCGTAGGGTTTTATTAGTGTGATATTGTCTCGCGTCGAATCTTTCGTCACTTAGCATCGCAGCTGATGACGCGACCGAGACAATCGGCCCATGCCCACGTCGAGGATAGCCCATGATGAAGCCGCGGCTATACATGCAGCGCGCGACATGAAGGTCGAAGCGCAAATTGAGCTCCGCAATAATTAATAATCTTAAACCTACTTGTTCCCATAAATATTTCAATTTACAGCACCTGTGGCAATGGTAAGCTTAAAATCATTGCACGATAGTTAATGGTAAACAAAAACAAACTGTAAAATAAACAAAATAAATAAATCGGACGGCCAACTTCACGTCGCGCGTTGCTTGTAGAGCCGCGGCTGAAGGCGCGCGCGGTGGCGGAGAGGGGCCGAAACGCCTTACGCTCTCCCGGTCCCTGCCGAGCCCACACTTGCATCGCCGCATGCTCGATCCCATCACGTCCGATTTTTGTTGACCCCCGAAGTTGATGAAGGCGTTTGCTCTTCGGGTCTCATTAAGAATCAGACTTGTTCGGTTTTGGTGTGGAGCGATGCACTTGCCCGACCCGGCTTGCTTGAATATTCATAGCATAATTTCAACTGAAGGAACTTTTAGCCTCATCTGACAAGTTTTATTGAGCGGTGATAATATATGTATTAATTCATGATGGAATCCACCGAGCTCGCCTCGCTGGACCCTCTCAAACTCAAAATAATACCTATGTTGCCGGCGAAAATATTTTAAAAAAAAATTGACTCGATCCTCTCAAAATGATGATCTTCACAAGAAAACTAAAATTAGATTTTTGGAAAAAATTTCGGCCGAATCAAAAAAAAAAAAAAAAACTCACTAATTATTAGAAAAAAAATGAAACAGGGAAACATGATGACTACACCCTCAGGATTCATCGTTTAAAAGTGAATGCTATCAAAACGGCCCAATTCTCCTATGATGCGCACCTTAAAGTTATCCACGCAAAAAAATAAATACCTAAAAGGTATGGTGGCCTGGAACGCGTTTTAATCCATCGCTTAAAAAGAGTGATATTAAAATGGTCCAATACTTCCCTGAAATATGCCCATCTCGGGGCAAAAGTCTTGGAAACTTTCGGACTCATTGCTTAAGACTTACGTGACACGGATCATTTACTATTACAGGGAACAAGGGCGGCGTCGGTTTGCCAAAACTTGTGAGGAAATTTTGGTTAATTTTAAATCTTAATTTCGAAAATGGCTTCGGTTTTTCTGGATCCGATCAGAGTTTCCTTGCAAAAAAAATGGAATGTTCTTTATGCATCCAGGTTTTCCTGAAAAAAAAAAAAAAAAAATCAATTTCCCGAAAAATTGCGCACGATAGAGAATATTCAAGGTCCCTCTGAGATTCAGTAGACAAAAATACATGCGGAATCGCATGCATATCAAATTTTTCCCTATGTCCCTAAACATGAGGTTTTGCTTGATAAAAGCCCCTTTCTTCCCTTCAACCATAATGCATGTGTATTAAATTCACAACTTAATGCTTTCCATCAGGGACTTTTTAAAATTAGGTTTGATTCCAAAATTGTATCACGATATTATCATCCACCTCTTATCAATTAGTTTTATAAAAATCTGCGACTTCATCCGAGATCTCTGCGTAGAGACAAAATGTGAAAAAAACCTTAGGTTTTTACGCATGGGCGTAGCTAGGGGGGTCCTGGGGGGGCCTGCCCCCCCAGAAATCTCGTGGCCCCCCCAGAAAAACGGGATCCTCCATCCCTGCCCCACCCCCCTCTCTCTTCACCACGAGAGGTGGTCCCATCCCCCCCCCCCCCAGAAAAATTTCCTAGCTACGCCGCCCGCCCGCCCCTGCAAAGGTATGATATCTACCCAATTTTTGCCGCTGGCACTTGAAACGACCTTCTTTTTCCAGCATCTACCAAATCTTCGGAAGATCGATTTTTTTCGAAAAATACGTTTTTCCAGCTCAAAACCCCTCTCTTTTTGAGAACTTGATTTTCAGACGATGTTGGAGGAAAAAAGTAATTTTCGGCAAACATTGGGTGGAAAAGATCCCACCAGTCATTTCAGAGCGCAAAACCATCTGAATGAACTTTATATGTATGGCGGTCTATGGGTGGAACAAGTCATATATTCGTCGGGACAAGATGTATTGATTGATATGTCATTTTAACCAATGGGAAAGGATCGATGAACACTGTGTTCGCAACGAACACCTTGATCAATTTATTTCTTTACCAAAATTTCAAATAGGTAAATATCGCTAATCGAGCTTTACCCCGCGCTACTGTTCATAATCGTTCCTCAGTCAGCTCTTTTTCTTAAAAGGACTCCATATCGACGGCGGAACTACAAGATCACGTACCTCGTTTGCGGTGTTACATTTATTACACACCCGCATTTGTTACCGCTCACATTTTATTTTCTTGAAAGGAAACCAGGCTAATATCATTCCTTAAAATTTTCACAGGGTTTTCTCCGTACGAAGAGGAAAAATTACGGACTTTTTCAAGAACTGACACTGAGCAGTTTTTCATTTAAAAACCAAAGTATGACAGGAAGTCTGCAACGTCGCAAACCAAGATAAGTGGTCTGGTAGTTTCACCAACGATATGGTTTATATTGTGACCAAGATAGGTTTAACAAGTCTATGATAAAGCGTCATAAAATGGACAAATTTGACGTGAACTTCCAAGTGAAATTTAACACAGAAGTTTTCAAAATAGCTCATATTTAAGGATTCTATTGCAACGGCATTTAAAAAATGTGAAATACCAAAAAAAAAATATTGCTCGTCTTGCAAATTAAGGAAGGTCTTTACCTAAACATTTTTCAAGATCAAAATTTCTTGCAAAGATCCGTTTTGGAAGCTATACCGTTGACTTTTACTCGGAGTCTGGTGACAATTATAGACGCCCTCAAACCTTCTGTAATTATGCTGTACTTTTGCTGTTATGGAGCTTTGAAAGGGAAGGAGCTGTTTAAGGAACGACTATAAATATGAGCCCAAGTCTTGTTAGCAAACACGTATAATGATTCATATAATACTGATCTTTTCGCATGACCCCTCCCGAATCTTGAAGAGATGACAACAATGGATCAGTCGTGTCCCTCACAAAAGAACGTAACTCCATTTCAATGTTGTCAAATCTCCTCTCGTAAATTGCATATTCGCCAGGAAATCTTGGGTATTTCGAACTGAAAATTTCACTGATTTTTCCTCAGATTTCATGCAAAAATCAGAAAATTGTTGATAAAAATTGCGCAAGTACATGTTTGTAAAATCAAATATATTTTGGAGTCCATTTGGCAACCTTGGAGTGAAGTTACATTCCTTCATCCGGGAGACGACGCATTGAAGCAGATTTTGATATGATGCCGGACAATTTTTTAATCCTCGGATTCTGGAGGGTAATCGGTAATCCGGAGAAATCAGTGACAAACCATGACGATGTGGCAGGGTCAAAGATGGGACAGGTTGGGGTGTAAGAAAGTACCGTGGCTCAAATTCGTATGCATGATTTTTTGCAACTTAAACGGTTCGATGATGTTGATGAGATGCACGCCCTTGCACACGCCGACCCATGCCATGCCGCGATGCCGCCGCGCCGCGCTGAGAAACGATTTGACCGTAGCTCAGTAGTCATCAATTGGCTACAATGTTTCTTTTTGGACTTTTTTGGTTACCAGAGGCGACCTTTCCAGCCGTTGCACTCCACGATGTAAGTTGTATACATGCCACTTAGCATGTTGCTCAATGGATAATGACGCCATCTTGGTACAGGCGCTAAAAGTTTGATCTCCTTCCCTGGTAAAAAAGACGACTACGCTGCGACTATGCTGCGAATACACAGCATAGTCGTGTGCATATGTAGGAAGTCGCAGTGTAGTCACATGGTTGTCAAGGGTAGTCATCAGTAGGCACGGTGTATTCACAAGGTAGTTGCGAGGTGGTCACCAGTTAGTAGTCACCATGAATGTGTAGTTGCAGAGCAATAGTGGGTATTCGCATGCATAGGTGGATATACTTGTGTAGGTACCTACCTTTATGCGCCATGCCTAGGTAGACATGTGACCATATAACTCTGGGGCACTTAAGCTGTGCATCTACATATTAACATCACCTTTACATTATGCCTTAGACTATGATTTAATTACAGCATACCGATGGTGAAACTGCCACAACAGCCAGATAGCACCCAATGTTCTGAGAATATTCTGACAATGTTCCGACATTTTGAGCGGCATTTTAATAATCAGAGAATATTTTGTATCAGCAGCAAAACTCAGGATACTCTTAGAATGTTCATCATCTGTTTCCACTACGTATGTGTAGGAGAATCCTCCAGCTACAGTTGCATCATGCTAGGTAACAACGGATGACGTATATTATGCAAATATGCTCAATAAAATAGAAAATGAAAAAAAACCTCTCGCCAACTTGCTCCAAAAATAATGTATAGTAGAAGTGATACGTCCATGCATGTAATTTTTTTTTTTTTTTTTCTTTTATCAAAAGCTAAATATTTTACGCCAATTGTTACGAACACAGAAGAACGAACCCTGGTAAAAAAGACGACTACCCTTGTGACTAGGAGGGTACATAAATAGAACCCCGTCAGGTAGTCACACGACTACAACTATGTAGTCGCACGACTACGACTATGTAGTCGCACGACTACGACTATGTAGTCGCACGACTACGACTATGTAGTCGCATGACTACGACTAGGGTAGTTCCATGAATACATCTGGGGTAGTCGCACGACTACCTAGATGTAGTCGTCCAACTACGTACCCTCCTAATCACAGGGGTCGTCTTGGCGACTACCCCACTTGTGAAAAGCATATGTGAAGCAAACATGCTCAATAAAATAGAAAATGAACAAAAACCTCTCACCAACTTGCTCGAATCAGTAATCCACTGGGTCAGGAAAATCCACTTGACAACGATGAATCCAAATTTACAATTAGAACTGGTTTGAGTACAGAGAAACACTTCAAAACACTATGAGTGCATTTTAAAAAATCTTAAGCACTCTTTAGCGTTAGAGAAAAATTAGCACCATTATTTAATAGCTGATCAATACAGAACAGCGCTCTTAGAAAAGCACTGACACAGCACCATTTTTCAGTTTATTTTTAAGTTGGTACTTCTAGGAGAAAAATGCATTTTTCAAAAGATGAGACATCATCGGCCATCGCTCGACAGCAATGAATAAGATAAAATAAAGCTTTAATAATTTCACAATTTACTCCGATCATTGATGATATTAAGGTAGCCATTGATTTTCTACCCGACATCCTTTTCACACATAACAAGGATCGTCAAGAGGCACAAAGCAAATGGCACTAGGCAGCAATGTACATACAGGGTGATCCAAAAGTCCCTTCCACCCCCTCTAACTTTTTACCTAATTGAGGTAAAGATTTGAAACTTGGGGGATGTTCCTGGGTCAAAGGGAGCTACTTTTTGGCCCCCCTAAAATTTTCAGGGGGGCCCCCCTTGGGGGGGCAACGGCCCCCAACTTTTAATTTTCAAATGGGAAGACCCCCTTTGTGATAGCTCGTTCGAAAGAGCATAAAAAAAGAAAACTTTTCGCGCAAACCCGAAGTCAATATCTCAAACCGTTTCAAAATGGCGGCCGGTTAAAGTTCAAAATGGCCGAAAATTCACACCGGTTATTTGTCGATGGATTTGCGCGAAAATCGGTATGCAGGGGTATTTTGACACGAGAAAAACGAATTTGGCGTTAGATTTTCAAAAAAAACCGAAATTTCCAAAATGGCCGCCGGTTAAAGTTTAAAATGACCGAAAATTGTCACCTCGGTTTTTTGCTGATGGATTTGCCTAAAACTTGGAATTTGAGAGTATTTTGTATGCTATTGCAAGTTCCTGGATGACCTAATCCATCGCTGAATGTGCATAGGATGGGAAGTTGGCTCATCTGAAAAGCAGAGCGGTTCATTCTTGTTTCAGCACTGGTAGTATTTTAAAATTTAACAATCCATTGCCTTAAAAGAGATGAGATTCAGCACACATTCAGCGATGGATTAGGTCATCCGTCAACTTTCGACGGTGAGGGCGTGAGTTTAAAATTTTATTGACTGGTGTAATGTAATTCATTCAGCAGCTCGAACCTATAAGTAGTAAAGTGGTCCATTTTTAAATGTTTTCCGGAAGGATAGGTCTAAGGAAGGTCCTCGTCCCTCCGGACGGAAGGGTCTTACTCTCATGAAAACTTTGTTCTATTAACAAATTGTGTTTATTTATTATAATGTATTTTAATGTCCGTCTCTGTTGACGGTCATTAATTGGACGTAGTTCTACCAAACAGACCTATGTGCAATTTTGAAACTTTTCAGTAGAACAAGGTTTGCAAAAACCATTGGCGTTTCTGTATTAATGAACCGATTTTCGATTTCTATGGCTTGTTTGAAAGCTGAAGAGTTTCCCTAACTATATCTGGTGCCAAAACTTCTGTTCTATTCGTATTAATCGAGATATGGGTAAAAATGCACATAGTTCCGTTTGCAGAATTTGAAATCCGCGATAGCGCGTTCTATCAAACAGACCTATGTGCACTCGGCAATTCCCGACTGCTTCCGGCTACGCTCGGCGCGACCGATTCGCTCAGCTTCGTTCGGGCGGTGTTGACAGTTCATCTCTGAGCAACGCCGTAGACAGGTCGCAACTTGATCGTCGCCGGCCCTCACTCGCTGTTTCCGCAGAGCTCCGCCGCGCGCGCGTCGATCGACTGCACATAGGTCTGTTTGATAGAATGCAGTATCCCGGTTAGCGCATTAAATCAAACGGAACCACACATAGGTCTGTCTGCTTTAATTCGTCATCCCCCGTTCCCGGTTCCATGATTTCTCACAAGCTGTTCCTGCGGGATGAAATGAGCTTTTTCGGGACATTGTTATACCTCTGAGTAGCTTAGGGGATACAGAATCCAAATCCGTTAAAAACTGGAAATTGAAAATTTGGCGCTTAGTTCCCTTTGGTAGATATACGTCCAATTGTAGGTGGATCAATTTGATGATCTGTTTCTCGCTTTTTATTTTTGCAGATCACACTTCCAGGAACTTGCAATCTATACTATAAGCTCCGAGACCTCCTAATTTTGCGAAACTGGTAACGCTTAGTTCCAGCGTTCTACCGGACCGATTTTCATGATTTTTGCGGCAATCGACGGGCAATTGTCTCTAAATAAGCCAACTCTTTTCAGATTTTCAAAATATGGCCCAGGTTTTTTTATATTACGTGGTAAAGTTGCGAATTCTCCCATTTAAACAATGTAAATTTATACTTTTTGTCATAGTTCGTTTGAGCGTTCTACCGGGCCGATTTCCATGATTTTTGCGTAAATCGACAGGTAATAGGCCCTAGATGAGCCCGCTGTAATCAGATTTTGGAAAAAGGACCCAGGTTTTTTTAAAATCACGTTATAAAAGTAAGTGAGTTTATACAGGGCTATCCAAAAGTCACTGACCACCCCTGTAACTTTTTTCCAAATTGAGATAGAAGTTTGAAACTTTGGGAATGTTCCTCGGTCTAAAGTAGCAACTTTTTGGTCCCCCCAAAATTTTGGGAGGCGGCCCCCCCTAAGGGGGGCGGGGGCTAACTTTTTTTTTTCAAACTAGAGGGCTCCGCCCCCTGGCCGCTCCGCGGCCCAACCCCCTCGTATATTCTGTCAATTCGTTATGAAAATATCACTTAATTTTTTTTTAATTTACATTATTCTCGTAAATTGTATTAATATTAATACTGCTGAAGTTCTGTTAAGTGCTTATTCATTCAAAAGATCATCTTCAATTTAGCTAAAAACTTACTTCAATTGGACGTATTTCTATCAAACGGAACTATGTGCATTAAGACAT